>NW_019740656.1:3329677-3361602 GCF_002891405.2 Cryptotermes secundus | reverse complement strand
GTGAGGGTGGGCAGACACATCGAACTTTCCCACGATATCAGAGAAATTCAGGAATGAAAATGACGTTACATACGAGGTTGATGCATTTGTGCATGTCGTACTAAGCAAGGTATAAAAACAGTTGCTTTATGAGGAATTAGTTCGTACCATTGAATATTTGACGCAATAGACAAGGTGTCGCAGAAACCGATGTTGCTATAACCAAGTTTTACTGTATGTCTAGGTCTACCAAGTGCTTTCCATCAGACTTCCGTGCTAAAATTTGGATGCAATGTTCTTCTCGCCTATACCTTCTACATGTCCCTCTCATGTAATCCTCGTTTATCTGATCATCGTAACAATATTTAGTACACAGCAAAGAAATGAGTTATAAAGAAGCAGAGGACACATCATGGTGTTTTCGATCTTTATTTGGTTCAAGCCAAGTATGAAATCCCGTTAAGGCGTCATTCTTGTACGTAGGGGAGATATCTGGACCTAGAATTCGTGGATCCCTACCTCCACAAAGGTAAAGGTAAAAGTGGTCCCTGTACTTAACTAATTAAACACTACGCCATGAAGGCGCATGGAAGAATGGATGTATAGATCCACGTTTTCTTGACCTCGGCACTAGCTGGAGGTGGTTTGCCAGCTTCACGCCCCTGCCGCTTTAGCCCCGGTGAAAAAGCCCCCATTACCCTTTGGAGAGGAATATGGGTGGACCCCAGAGCCGGCCTGGACGATATGGAGAAGAGAACTCGAATTCCAACCCCTCGGTCGTCCAGCCCGCAGCCAGTCTCTATACCGACTGAGCTATCCCGGCTCTNTTCCCCCATCTATCAGAGGCCTTAGAGACTATTGTTGGGCGGGAAACGTCCTGGAATTTGGCTCAGTGATCCCCTTTGGGGATATGAGGTTCTTTTACGTGCCGTAAAGCTACGACACGGGACACACAGCTTAAAGTCCCTCCCGGAGGACTTGTTTCCTGAATTTTTCCGCCCTTAAAAATTCGACGACCTCCGCCGGGTATTTTAACCCGCGTACTATGAGTCATGAGGTGGGAACGTTACCTCTGGATTACGGAGGCCGCTTCCGGCTCTCCCTAATTCCATACCCTTTCACTTTACGTGTGCCCTTAAAACAATTGTTTTGACGATGTTATGATGTTCGTATTAGATTCATTTGTTTTCTTGCAGCGGGTTGGACAGCTCCTCGTCTCTGCAAGTGATTTCACACCTGAAGTCCCTGGTGCGCGGGGGAAGAACAATAGTGTGCAGCATCCATCAGCCAAGCTCGCGACTTTTCGAGATGTTTGATGACCTTTACGTCCTGGCTGAAGGACAATGCCTGTACAGCGGGGCGATCAGTGACATGACAGCAGTGTTCCAGGAGTCGGGGTTCAAATGTCCGAAATATTATAACAGGGCGGATTTCGGTGAGTAGGTCATAGAGTCTACTTTAATCCATTCTGAAATCTCTCCTGAAAACAAAAGTACTGAACATGAAATCCACACGTTCAATTGAATTCGAATTTTGATAATAGGTTTCCAGAAATGTTAAACACTTCTAGAGACTTCAGTTTTATTTAGAGGCTTTTCAGCTAATTTGGTTCACGACAGTTTCATATACGACGATTTTAGTATCCGTCGGTTAGAAAAATTTTTAGTATACTCCGTGGTTTTAGTCCGTAAGCAAACTATACCGACTGAGCGACCGCCACTTGTCGGCGAAGTTAGTGCCACCTTTAGCGGATATAAGTTGTCGCGTGGTCAGCCAACGAAGCCCCACGGCCGTTAATTTCGCCTTTCTAGACCGAAGCCGCTACTTTTCCATTTAAGTAGCTCCTCAGTTATCCTCACGAGGCTGAGTGGACCCCGTTCCAGACCCATTAATTCTCAGAAAATCTGGTTGCATCGGAAATCGAACCCGGACTTCTGGATCTGTAGCCAGGAACTCTGACCACTAGACCATAGAGGCGGTCCTAGTAATTTCCTTTATTTTCCAAGCAAAAAAAAATCCTGGAAAATTGTACGTCGCGTCGCAGCACTCAAGAAAGTTTCCTGCGCAGGGCTACTGCGCATGCATTCATGGCAACTCCGCACTTGTTTATACAATCTGTAGGCTCATTCTGTATACAATACAGTGTACATTATAGCTGTTTATTGTATACTTTAATACTGTAAAAAGTAAAGGTACCCCTGCAACAAGCCGTGGAGGCCCATAGTGTTGTGAGACGTCGAGGCTCCCACATTTTCTAGACAATCGGCTAATAGATGGCGGTAAGGTTGTCAGCCCTACGCGCCGGCCGCGCTTTACCTCCAAGAACATTCCAAGAATATTTCTTGTACTCATTTCTGTTAGAGGCTGAGTCGACCCCAGGGCCATGGTGCGGCTGGAAGGATTAGGTCAATTGAGAAAAAAATCCAATAACCTCATCGGGACTTGAACCCGCGACCTTCCGGCTTGTAGTATAGTTCCTCAACCAACTGCGTTACTGTGTGCCCCTGCACCTTAATATTTTTCATAAGTTCATGCTTTAAAGTAAAATAAAATTGGAACAATGTCTTGTTGTAAGAATGGAAGGGTAACTGCCAATGAACGTGAAACTGAAAGACAAAGCAATTCTGTAGCATAGAAGAAAACATGGAAGTAACTAGGTGAGAGATGCGGTTGGGCAGTCATGTCGTACAATGTTTAGGGCTTTAAATAAGGCCTTTTTCCACTGTAACACTTCTCTCGTCAATAAAACCTAAGTACGTATTTATATATTTTCACAAAATACTCGTATGATAAAAATCCCAGTATCTAATATTTATATTTAAATATATATATACACATATATACATATGTAAATATTTTTTTATTATTTTACGAAAGTGTCTCAATCTTTATATGTCTAGAAAGCATCCCATTGAAATATATCATAATTCAGCTTCCATGTACGCCGGCACCTCCAGGAACCAACCCCGGGGTTGAACTCTGGCCTACTGTATTTATATGGTCAACGGGATTACACGTCACATTACTGAAATTAGATGACAATTCACACATCATTATGTACTGTGTCCCTCAAGATCAATTTTCGGGAAAATGGTTTCAAAACAGTCGCAGTCTAAACGAGACAGAAATACGAGTAATCTGGTTCCGAAATCTCGCACCTGCAAGTCAGGTGAACCTTTCGAAGTATGCAGAGATACCGCNAAGATGGAGGCGATACGTTCCTCCGAAACGTCGGTTAACACCACATATACACGGTGCCAAATCCCAGAAGACTGCTTTCTTTATAATTTCATTCATAGTAACATAGGCATTAGATGGGAAGAAAATGGTCAGGTTCACGCTCAGGCTGATTTATCCCCCTCGCCCTGTGAAACTAACAAACAAGTCCTTGAATAATTACACAGGACTTCCTATTCATTCGATTATCCTTTGTACACGAATTCCGTAGAACGAAGCTCATTGCTGTCTTATTGTGTGCTTATTTTGTTTATGTATGAGATTTCTAGTTCTTTGTGTATGAAAATTACTCACGAATACTGGGTTTTTGGGCTTTGTCCATCATCTGGTGTTCTAAAAAAACACAAGTTCAGTGATTGTGCTTAGCTCTTTTTAACGGACTCACCTCTCATCTGAGGAAGGAAACATATTCTGTTTCCGAAACGTGTACCAGAACGATGGACAAAGCCCCAAAACCCAGTAATCCTGAGTGTTATACACGATTATTATTATTATTATTATCTTTGGAGGGGGTGGGTTTTCCCATGCACCGCGACTAGTAGTCTATTGTACGTGCCCCTTTAATTTATACTGTCGCCACACCCTACCAGTACTGGTGCTCGCTATCAGCCCCATTCTGGCACCCGATGCTTCCCCATCTACCGGAGGCATTGGAAACTACTTGGGCGGGAAACTTTGCCTAATTTTGCTCAGAGGTCTCCTAGACACATGAGGATCTTTTACGTGCCGTAAATCTACGACACAGGACCCACGGCTTACGGAGGCCGCTGTTATACACGATAGTCAGAACCCTTTAGAAACTTCATGAAAATGGCTGTCTTGCGGGATGTAAGGCCGCTTAGTCTAGTTAGAAACTTACCAACGTTTCGGAGGAACATTCTACCTCCGCCTTCAAGACAGTAAACCGTTGAGAAGAGTGTACAGATACAAGAAAACGAGGATGTCAAATGGGGCTGTGTGCCTGTTAATGATACGAAACAATTATCTCACATCCTATAACAATATTATTCGTATTTTACTAGAGGTTAGTATAGAAAATATTCTGGCTTTAGTAGTTGTAGGAGTGGAGTCAAACTGAATCACTTGACACTGTGGTCACAAATGAGTCCATTGTAGTAGCTCCAGCTGATTTCTTCCGAAACGTCAGTTAGTGACTTACACTGTTGCATCATTATGAGAAAGTTACTGATTTCTGCAGGACTTGAGGTCCTCAGAGCGTTAGTTATGAAGAGATGTATCTTCTAGAATATAATGCCGAGTAGTCTTTTCAAAATAAACTGACGTTTCGAAGGAAGATGCAGGTTATAAAGCAAAGTAAACATAATGGAGGCGACATATTCCTCTGAAACGTCGGTTTGAGTTTCAAAGGATTACAAGGCGTTCTATCCCAGATTCTAGATTTTATTTTCAATATACCTGAGGCACTCATACGCCGGTGGGAAATTCAAGCGTACTTACAATGGACCCTCGTTCTTCAAGCTTGCTTGTACAATATATGGCATAACTTGGTTTACAGAGGTAATGGACTGCATGCCTTTATTTGTTCATTTAATGATTGCAAATTGTGAAATGCTTCAGCTGTGGAGGTTGCGTGCAGAGAGCGAGGCATGAACATAGAGAAACTTATTGCGAAGGCCGAAACCCACTTCCACGGGCCCGATACTGGACGAGCCGATTACATAACCAACGAAGAAAGTAAGTAAACTCTCTACAAACTCATGAACAGATGTTCGGATTCAAGTGTTTAAGTTTATCGCCTGATAGCAGGAAGTGTTAGTATTCAAAGTTCATCTAAACGAGATTGGAAATATGGCAGTGTGTTCCGTAATACATAGATTTCACATAGTCTCCTTTGCACATTGGCCTTTTGGATTCTCCGTCTTGTTGCCAAAACTTTGAGCAACTCGGTAGCAATAAGGATTAGGATTTCAATTTAGTCCTGAATGTTATCGTGATGATCAAAGGTTTTGGGGACAGTCTGGGGATTTCAGACTGTCACAGGACAAAGAACACGTGTAAAAACTCCGCGTACACAGACAGGAAATGTAGTTCACTGTTCAGACTTTTTCTTAATCATTAGATCACGGTACCCACGACAATTCGTTACGAGTGTAAATGAGAGATCGCCAATTCTGCAGCTACTCAAGAATTTCCCACCATTTTATGGAACCAGAAGGTTCATTACAGTGTTCACAAGAGCTCTCCACCGGTCCCTATCCTCAGCCAGATCAATCCAATCCATACCATCCCATCCTATCTCTCTAAGATCCATTTTAATATTGTCCACCCACCTACGTCTTGGTCTTCCCACTGGTCTCCTTCCTTCCGGCTTTTCCACCAATATTCAATATGCATTCCTCCTCTCCCTATTCATGTTACATGCCCTGCCCATCTCATCCTCCTTGACGTGACCATTCTAATTATACTTGGAGCAGAGTACAAGTTATGAAGCTCCTCATTATGCAGTTTTCTCCAACCTCCCGTCACTTCATCCCTCTTCAGTCCAGATATTCTCCTCAACACCCTGTTCTCAAACACTGTCAGCCTATGTTCCTCCCTTAATGTCAGAGACCAGGTTTCACACCAATATAGAACCACAGGCAGAATTATAGTTTTATATATTCTAATTTTTGTGTTTTAGACAGCAGATGAGACGACAAAAGGTTCTGGACTGAATAGTACAAAGCATTGCGAGTTACACTGGTATAAATATGGAGCTTAATTTTTCAGTAAAAATTAAGATCTTCATGTGCTTAATTAAGCATCACACCATGAAGACACAACGAGGAGTGGGGGTGCAACACCAGACATTCCTAACCTCGGTGGTTGATGGAGATGAATGCTCAGAATCACGCCTCGGATAGTTTGTATCCGTGGAGAGAAGGCATAGTATCCGCTGAACAGAAGACCGGATGGGTCCCAGATCCGATTTTGACCTTGGAGAGAACAGAAGAATCATTTGTCCTTGTCTGAACCTAACCTCAATTCCCCTGACACCCATTCTGCAAATAATATGGTATCCTGAGCCTAGAAAGAAAATTACAGAAAGATTGTAGAGTACAATCTTTTGGGATTCAACGCAGTGTAGTCTGGTAGAAGTTCACAGACTTACCAGAGGAACGTAGTGCTTCCATTTTCAGGGTTCAAGAGTAAATGAAGCAAAAAGTCAGTAAGAAGCAGATGCCGAAAACAGTTCACCACCCTGAGAACTTCAGGCAAGCAGAACTCTTATATGGCGGAGATTATACTCTTGAAGTAACCGCTGTGATAATTACAAATCCAAAGATAACGCTTAGTATCAAACGCAGATTAAATCACAGTCCCAAGAAATAATACAAAATAATACATAATAATAATAATCTCATACCCTGCAGGGTAAAGGCAAAGTTGTCCCTGTGCCCAATTAACTAAGCAACACTCTATGAAGACGTGAGGCGTGAAAGAATAGCTCAACAATTCTTGACCTAACACTAAATGGAACTGAGTGGTCATTCTCTCGTCCGGGCCGCATTAACCTCAGGGAAAGAGCCCCCATGTACCCATCGTATATGAAGTTGGATGGGCCCCAGTGCAAGTCTGGACGCTGTGGAGAAGAGGGAAAGTCTCTTGCCCCTGCTGGGATTCGAAACCCGACCGTCAAACAAGCGACCACTCTTTGTACCGACTGAGCCATCTCAGTTCAACAAATTTCACACCTTATAGCAACAGCGATTTTATTATAAATACAAACTATGTATATTCTTCCCACCGCGGCGGCCCGGGTTCGATCCTGGGTCTGGTCAAGTGGGATTTGTGGTGGACAAAGTGGCGCTGGGGCAGGTTTTCTCCGAGTACTTCGGTTTCCCCTGCCAATCTTCATTCCACCAATTGCTCCACAATCACCCTCACCTATCATCTGGGGCTCGTAAAATAGGCCAGAAGTGGACGCAGTACAAGGGACTTAGTCCCACCCCACTAGCAATAAAAATAAAATGTATATTCTTCTTCTGCCTTGACGGATTGGCCTCTCTGGCCTGTCCACAATTCAGAATTAACTCTGAAATAATGAATCTCTTAGACAGTTATAGGGCCTCTTGCACAGGGGATCGGCCCGTCTCAAGGCCGCCACCTACACAGAACAACACAAACGCAGACAGACATGCATGCCTCGAGTGGGATTCGAACCTACGATCTCGGTGTCTACGCGGGCGAAAACATTTCTTGCCTCAGACCGCTCAGCCACTGTGATGGGCTACAAACTATATCATTATGTATAATCAGAGAATTGCTAGAAAATGCTTAGTAGCTGACGCGTTGTGAGACGGTGTCCCGTGTTACTGACATTCAAAAGGGGCCTAATGTACTCGCCCCTGATAATGGTGGCAAATTCGGCAATGGTGGAATGATTATCAGAAGGGAAAATCTAATGTTCTTGTAATGACACCTACACCAGTGTCAATCTATCCAAAACGGATTAGGCAGGTACTAAAACCAGAAGATGTCAACTACGTGAAGTCGAGCATGGCCTACGGACTAACTTACAGCCACAATTAAGATGCATTTATTAAATTTGAAGGTGGGATGTTTCGGTAAGTATAGAGACCAGGCTGTGCGCTGGACACTCAAGGAACCAGACTGCGATTCCAGAAAAGGGCAAGAGATTTCTCTCTTCCCTACAGCGTCCTCATCGGCCCTGCACCATCCCAGCCTCTGGCCCAATATACGTATTTCAGAGAATATTTTCCGTTTGTAAAATACCAGCCTTATCTAGCAACTTAAAGTTTAATAATCCTTATTACTGATAAAGCTTCAGTAAGACATATATTTGATTATACAAGAATAAGCTCCTAAAATCCTACCATCCAAACAGAAATGATCATAGACCATTTACAAGGGGTGGGCAAAATATTGGAAGTCTCTTCTTTAGTCAAATAATTTCACTATCTATGGGTCCCGAAGTTTCAGTTTCCGTATAGTGTACACAACAACCAGCCATTGGTCCTAATCCTGAGCCAGATGAATCCAGACAACATCCTTACGCACTATTCCACGCTACACGATGTGGACACTGAAAGCGTATATAACCAACAAAAAGAGAAGGGATATAAACGGCGAACCTTCTGGGATTTGACGCCGGTAGATATTTATCGATGTCAGAGAAACGTAGTGTCACTGAAGATAGAGACAGTACGTTCCTCCGAAACATAAGTAAACCTCTACAAGATCACACGGCGTCATATCCCGAAAGCTAGTTTCATAGTCACGAAGTGAGGAACTCTAAACTAATATAATCTCTTATATTTCTGCCTTTCCAGCATCGATGTTAAGGCCGTCGATAAAGAAGAACTCGACGGATACATATATTCAGGTTCCTCAAGAGACGATGGGGTCGAGGTATCCGGTGACACTGGCTAGGCAGATCTCTGTCTTGCTGAAGAGAGCAGTGCTTTGCACTATACGAGACTTGGTACGTCATTCTAAGAACATATGACTGATTGTATTGATGCTGGTGCATTCTTATAGACCGATCACAGTGGCCGCGCGGTTTAAGGCATGAACCGTCTTCATCCTCTAGGACACTGGAGTCGTCGGTTCGAATCCCACTCAAGCCATGGATGTCTGTGTAAGTTTATTCTGTGTTTGTCTTGTCCTGTGTGTAGGTAGGGGCCTTGTAAATGGCTGATCTCTGTCCAAGAAGTCCTTCCGACTTGGTATAGGATTACAAATATAAAAAAGTATCCAGTGCCCAACAGAGGGCTGTAGAGACATTGATCAATGAATCAGTGAAATCAGTAAGAGGAATTACAACATTTTACTGTTGTCTGTTGCAGCACTTGGCCCAACTTCGGTTGGTCAGTCATGTGGTCATAGGATTGTTCCTGGGTGGAGTGTTCTACGGAATAGGCGATGAAGCATCCAAAGTGGCCAGCAATACCGCCTTCCTCATGTTCTCAATGATGTTTCTGTTCTTCTGTAACTTGTTCCCATTCGTACATTCATGTAAGTAGTAACAGCAAGTTATGTATTTTCAATATAATCAGGGCCACCACAAGCCAAATGGGAACGAAAAATCCCCCCCCCCACTGAGTTTAATAGGGCTGAGCTTTAATTCACAATAACGTGAAATTGGTAGACACGATAACTGCCATTCGTGTTGTAATATCTAAAATAATTTTATTTAATTTAGTTCATAACACATCTGGATTACTGCCAATTAATTGTATAAAAGAAGAGCTGCAGTAATTAATTTGCATTACAAAATGAAGTAAATGCGCCCCCAAAATCGTACCATAACAAGGGGTAGCTTGGGTCGTCTTTATTTTCGAGCCGATCCTGGACACAGACATAAGAGTAAACACGTAAATTGTAGTATAATATTGCATGAAGTCAATGGGCTATGGGATACACGGTCTGGGTTCAATTCCTGACAGAG
This sequence comes from Cryptotermes secundus, assembly GCF_002891405.2. NCBI lineage: Eukaryota > Metazoa > Arthropoda > Insecta > Blattodea > Kalotermitidae > Cryptotermes > Cryptotermes secundus. Next base: position 3,351,974 of record NW_019740656.1, on the reverse strand, counting down.
AAAAATATTCCTCCTCTCCACAGATTCCAAACTGATTCTGGGCCCCACTCAGCCTCCTATCCAATGTGTACCGGGAGTTGTTTCCCTGGCAGTAAAGCGACCAGGGCATGAAGATGACCACTCACCTCCATCTAGTGCTGAGGACAAGACAGGTGGAGCTATACTTAACTCCCCATTTGTCTTCATGGCGTATTGCTTAACTAATTAAACACAGGGACAGATTTACATTTCACCTTTTTATTACAAGAAGTTCTGGGAAGAACTAATAGCCTTTGATACGACACAGACTGCCTCCAACGATTCTTTATTGACACAGGAACATGTTTATGCAGCCATTATCCAGCAATGACAGGAGGGATACACAGACAGATCTGCAGACTCTCTTTCGGTATGGACACAGACCAATGACATGTCCTACAATTCATCTATTTTTGTGTGCAACTGTTGCCCTGGTAACGTGTTCACTGAGCCTTTGCCTAGCAACGATAGGAGGGGCACACACAGAGACCCACAAATTTATGGGAGGCATCTAGGAATTATGCCTTTGAGATGGGCCCAAGTGCCATGATATGCATACCAATTTTTGTAAAGATTGGTTCAGGCATTTACAAGTTCATAGCAGTGACACACATACAAACACACAGACCGTAAGGTGGTCCCATAAGCCTACATTTCTTTCTTCAATATGAGGAAAGTAAGCTAAAAGTGGATAAAAAGACAAAAATTTCTATTGAGCATCACTCCGTGGAAATGTATTGGCATCGGTAGCAGACGGCGAGTTGTCAGTTTCACGTTCAGGCCACATTATCCCAGGTATCCATTGGTAATATAAGTTAATGTTTCACAGTTCCTCTGGAGAAGCTGGTGGTGATGCGAGAGCATATGAACAATTGGTACTCGCTGGAGGCGTACCACATCTCGAAAATTGTGGCTGAACTCCCGCTGCAGGTTGGTTCCCTGGTAGAAAAGGCTGGTCCGCACTAAGGCAAGCGGAAAGTGTACTCAGACTGCAGTACACGCACTTTCAATATTTGTTCCGTACAATCTTATAGTAGCAGTAGCAGTAGTAGTAGTGGTAGTAGTAGTAGTAGCAGTAGTTGTAGTCATAGTAGTAGTAGTAATAGTAGTAGTGGCAGTGCAACAGTAGCAACAGCAGCAGCAGTATTAGTACTAATAGTAGTAGTGGTAGTAGTAAGTAAATAAGTAAGTAAGTAATACAAAGAGTCACACGGTATCATATTTTCTTGAGTCACTATGCCACAAGATGGAACATCAAGGCTTTGATTCCTGATGAGTTCTTTGAATTTATTCAATTGACCTAATCCACCACATTACACTATGGCCCTGGGGTCGACTCAGCCTGTAACAGAAATGAGTACCAGGAATCTTCCTGGGGGTAAAGGGCGGCTGGCACGTAAGGCTGACAACCTCACCGCCATCTGTGAGCCGACTGTCTAGAAAATGTGGGAACCTGGACATCTCACAACCCTATGGGCCTCCATGGACTTTTACAGGGATAGCTTTACTTTATTTTAGTAATATATAAACTGTAATTTTTCCTGTTGTTTTGTATGGTCTGAAATTGTTCTCTTACATTACATGGAGAACAAAGAATGAAGGTATTTCACACAAGAAGATGGAGAAATTTCCATAATTAGCAGCTTCACGACTTGTATTCTTTGCAACATATTATTTGGATGATCAAATCATATATAAGATGTGCAGGGTGCATAGCAGGAATAGGAGCAACTAGGAATGTATACCGTTACTTTAAAAAAACTGAAGAAAATTCACGATTTTGAAGGTTAAGGGGTAGATGGGACAATAATATTAAAATGAACTTTCGTGTTCCATAAAACGCTGGGAATGTACTGAGTACCTGAACAATTGTAACTTCGAAAGGACTACAGCTCATAGAGTTAGTTGGTTAGGGTATTGTCAAGACCATAAAGTCAAGTAGAACAAAATGTGAGGGTTGTGTAGCACATATGGAACATAAGAAATTCGTGAAGAGTTTTGGTAGGAACAGGCTCTTGTTCTCATGGTAGTAAACTCTCGAGTTCCATAAAAGGTGAGAACTTCTTGATTGGCTGAACTCCTAAAGAGGTGCTGTCTTCTCTGGAGTTACATTCTTATGATTTTACAAATGGACAGACACGTGCTCTCCAATGTGAACTTCATGCAAAGGAAGTGAAAATAATGTTCCATGTTTCGGTGCAGATCCTGTGCCCCACTGGGTTCCTGGTGTCCGCATACTTCCTGACAGGCCAGCCAACTGAAGCCACAAGGTTCTTCCAGTTCTGGGCCGTGTTCATCATGGTTGCTGCGATTGCGCAAAGCCTTGGACTTGCGACTGGTGCAGCCGTCGAACCTCAGGTAAACTTCAGATTTTAGGCCACAGAGTAACCATTAGGAATATGACAAATTCTGGGGTGTGACATCTTTTCGATAGGTATGAGCGCCGACAAGAGGAGTGAGGAGACAGGAATCTGCCCCCCCCCCTTCTTCTGGAATTGTGGGAGAGTGTGGGACGAAAAAATTTGAAGTGAAAGAAACAAGGAAATACACCAAATATTAACACCAAAAAAATCCCTCTATTCAGAACACAAAAATATTTTCCAACTCACCTATTTAAATGGTTTAAATCAGTGGTTCCCACAGTGGGCTGTACCTCCCCTGAGAGCGGTGGGATTACCTAGGAAGAGCTGGAGGCGGGCTCCTCTGAGCACCTTGTTCAATTATCTAAGCTTGAAGTGGCTTTAGATAAGTCACTGGGAAACTTGTATCACTTCACCAAGACCATCCATCGAATTAGGAATTTCATAACAGTGAAGAAGTTTCCTTCTTTATTAAAAATTGTGAATTGCAGAAGTACCTTGCATTACTGGAGCCTCTATGAAGCTCAAAATTCGTAACGTTTAACGAACTTCAAGAAGATTTCTGTTCTTCTCTGTTTGTCCCCTCCTTTCTCCTCCTGTTTCTTATAGTTCTGTTAATCTTCCACCTTCTACTCATTTATCATTTACTTCTCTTCCTTTCTTATCCTCTGTTTCTTCTTCACCTTATCATATTCTTCCTTACCTCTTCTTCCATCCCCTCTCCGCCCTCTCCTCAGTAACATGACTCACACAACTGTCCACTCAAAATTTGAAAGGGGCACACTAATTGGTTAAATTAATCTGCAATGTCTCTTTGTCTTCCTCAGTAGTAATTCTAACTTCAACAGCTGATGCTACAAAATTTGAGAAGTCGATATAATTTCTTGCGTATATTCCACAGCTAGGAGTGTTTGTGGTATCAACGATTGCTCTCCCGATGCTCATATTCTCTGGCTTCTACCTGAGGCTGCAAGACATGCAAGTCTTTCTTCAGTGGCTCTCATATGTCGCATACTTCAGATATGCCTTTGAAGCATTGATGCAGAGCGTGTATGGATATGACAGGCCCTATCTTAAATGCTCAGAAGCATACTGTCACTTCAAATCTCCAAGGAAGTATCTGGAAGAATTTGACATGGAGGATGCGAACTACTGGACTGATATGCTTGGACTCTTGGTGTGGATTGCAGCTCTTCAAATCGTGTTCCACCTGATGCTTAAATTTAAAATGAGGGTTTCAAGATGATCCTCAACAAGATGTAGAACTATGAGGAATGTTATTTTCTTAGATATAATGCCGTGTAGCCCAATCAAATTCCACCCACATTTTGCAGAATCATACTACTTCCACCTGCAGGATCAAAATGTAGGTCAAGTAAAAAACCAAAAGGAAGTGCACAGCAAGCAAAGCTTGCAACAAGCTCCTCTGAACCATGGGTGGATAGTAACCAGACTACAGGACATTACACCCAGTAATATCTTCATAGTCAGCAGTGTCAGAACCTAAAATCTGACATAGTTTTACTTCTTATTTTAATGTGGTATTTCCTGTTTACCATCATTAAGAAAAATGAGGTTCAGCACTTAAGATGTTGATCAGTTTCCTTATATGAGTGGTACAAATATCGTATATTTATATATAAAGTCAACTGGGAAAACTTTTTATTTGAGAAGTTAATAATCATTAAACTAGTAAAGAAATTCCCTTGTATGGAACCCACAGCTTCGTTGCCATGTTTGTGACAGCAGAAGTACAAGATTATGTTGCTCAGTGTTGACAGGGATTAAAAGGCTGTAAAATATTCAAACAGGGATCAACCCAGGGATAAAATTAATCCTTCTGTTCTCAAGATTCTGCAGATTAGATTTTCTGATTTGTAAAAATCCAGAATTAACTTTTCAGTATATGGATATTTTGAGACATTTGGTTCAACTGCTTGGCCCATGCCATTCCCTCTGCTTGCATAGAACCAGGGCTACAGATTAAGGAAGATGTGACTAAGCATTATCTGCTTGCTTCCAGAGTGTTGCACTTTATGGAAGCCTTTTTCATTTCCTTAAAATGTCACACCTACAATTCCCAACAATTATACACGTAGGAACAAATTTGTGGGCCTCCAGGGTAATAATTTCACTTATTTTGTGTTGGTCATTCCCTGGGCTGGTCTGCCAGTCTAGTGCAACTACTTAGTTCAGAAACACACAAAAACATGGACATATATCCATGCCCTGATAGGGATTTGAACCCATGAAGACTGCTTGCTACTCTGTTGTTACATATAGCAGTCAAATTTAGTAGTAGCAGACAGTAGTTTTTTTTTTTTTTTTGCTAGTGGGGTGGGACTAAGTTCCTTGTACTGTGGCCACATCTGGCCCATTGTACCAGCCCCAGATGATAGGTAGGGTGATTGTGGAGCAATTGGTGGAATGAAGATAGGCAGGGGAAACCAAAGTACTCGGAGAAAACCTGCTCCAGTGCCACTTTGTCCACCACAAATCCCACTTGACCAGACCCAGGATCGAACCTGGGCCGCCGTGGTGGGAAGCCAGCAACTAACCGCTTGAGCTATGGTGCGGCCTTGCTGATAGTAGTTACAAACCAGAGCAGAATATGACAGCAATAAAGGGAAGTGGTGTCAATACTGCAGCATCCACCTTTTCTAAAAAAAGAAATATAATATTCTTCAAGATGGTAGCACTGCTTAACATATAATGTTATTCTGTATGATGTTGAATATAAGTCTGTATAAATGTAGCTGTTTCTCCAGAACTTCTCAGGTAGTTAAATATTTTTTATGCAATTTGGTTTTGTAAGAGAAAGATGTTGCACATGCACAGGAATTCTCAATAGATTTTATACTGGAGATCGAATTGTAATGTTGATAAGCACAAGAGTTTCCAATTGAATTTTCAGTAGACTTTATCCTAGGGTGTTTAGAATGGAATTTTGAAGCTAAAGTGTGAAAATAATGAACTACTTAAACCCAAAGGGTACAATATCATGTGCTGTAGGGCCATACAGATCATACTGTTCATAATCTGTCCTATGAGATCCTCAGCTTGTACTAAAATGCAGGTACCTTACTCTGTGAACAGCCAAGTGCCAGGTCAGAGATAAATTGCTAGGACCTCAAATTGTAACTAATAATAATCTAAATGAAGGAATTGAGATATTTAAGTACTTAGGAAATAAATATCTAATTAAGTAAAGAAGGAGCTTGGAGAATAATGTAAATAATTCAAATAAAATAAATGGATCAATTAGAAGAAACTCATGTAAAAGTATACCAAAAGTGGTACAACTGAGATTTCATGAAATAACAGCAAAACCTGCATTGCTGTTTGGATAAAAAGGCAGATTCTAACTTTAAGAGCAAGAAGAGATAGGAGGCACAACAAACGAGATTCCCCAAGCCAACTGCTGTCTATAAATTAAGAGACCATATGCAAAATGAAATAATTGGAGAGCAAACTGATGTAACTAAACATAGCAAAGATTTTTGAGGAAATAATGTAATATTCATTTGGAAATAAATGGGAAGTCTCATCATCTGTTACATGAAATTTCATATCATTAACTTGTCCTGCATTCTCCTGTATTCCTTTACAATCCTACATATTATCAAATGTTGCATCGAGGTTGACATTCAACGCCATCTTCCACAAATAACATGCACAAACACTTAACCATAAACCATCTTTTCGTAGCATACTGCATTCCACATACAAACATCAAAATATTATCGGTGTTCACAGAATAGAGACAATACAATGACACAAAAGAATGATCACTTGTTTGTGACCTACTACATAACTTGCATTCATATAATGTTCTAAATGCTCAACAGTTTGTTGCTATGGTATATGTACAGAAGGATATGAAGGCAATAAAATGACCATGTAGAAAGAATGGAGGATAAGACTATATAGGACAGCAATGCAGTGCAGACTTTGGGGAAGAAGGAATGTTGGAAGACCTGAAAGGTGGTTATATCAGCAGTGAGACTTGGCCATAGTGGCACAAAAATTGTACCTGAGGATAAGGAAGGAGTGTGAAGAATATGATGATGATGAAGAAAACATTGAGACCGTTCAGTTGGCGAATGCGTATATTCATTCTATAATAATATTTATTGTAATTTGACAAAGCTATGACATGATTCACTGCAGCCAACATCAGTGCTTGAAGTGGAACAACAGAAGCAGGATAAAAAAATTCTTACAACTTCCATGGGTGTTTACATACACAAATTGAATTTTATCGGATTTCTCAAAAATGACTTACAGTCCAAAAACATAATCATGACATTGCTTATTAAACTACATAATCTTTACTTGAAACAACTTTCTAATGGTGAATACTGAATGATACATAAGACAAACTTAAATTATGCAAAGTAAACATTCTAATGCAGCAGTATGACCTTAAAAAGAATATTGTGTAGCACTGTCATGCAGCATTTATGTCACTTTGGACATGAATCTGTATGTTGATGGATGAGCAGACCGCAATCTTAACATAAGACATTCATTGTTTCATACACAAGATGTGATGAAACTTTGATAGCTCTATACTAGAGCCACAGAAGAAGCTAAGGGGCACCAGCACTGGGAGGGGGCAAGCCAGAAAGCTTCCCCCTCCCACTCTCGAATTTTGAGAAACTTAAAACTGAAACAAGAAGGAAATAAAGCAAATATTAATATGTTAAATTAGAATTATTTAAACAAATATTCTTCTATCAAAAATACCCTAGGGCAATCAGTAAAAACAATTCTTAAATGTAACCCTGCAAGCAAATTATTTGACTTCCCCCCTCCAGGAAAAATTTTTGTGGTATCCATAACAAAGTCGCATTAATTTATCCTCCCAAATTTGAAAACAGCATTTCCTACAAAAGAAAGTGCTTAATCCCTAACATTACTGATACCTGAAATAATTATATAATATAATAATATATAATAACGGTCGGTAGCTTAGCCCCAACACTACTGGGTCAATGCTCGTTCGATAGCCCCCCACCCGACACGATCTGCTGCAATATGACATTGTGTGATATGATAAAAGTTTACCTGTGTTTCAGAGAAAAATTTTGCCTCAGTGTTAAAGATCAAAGAGGCGTTCCTCCAAAACACAGGTAAACTTTTATGAGACTACACAGTGTCATGTTTCAGATTACAGTCACTTTGTAATCACCATTATGAAAACCTCAAATCTCACATAAATACTTGCCTTTCTCACAGGAGTTCATAAATCCCATTAAATACGATACATCAGTAGATTAAATATAAAACTGAACATTCTCTATATAGATTAACAAAAGTATTGTACTCTTATTATCATAGCTCAAGCAGTTAGTTGCCGCCTTCCCACAGCAGCAGCCAAGGTTTGATGCCAGGTCAGGTCACATGGATTTTGTGGCAGATAATGCACTGGTGCAGGTTCTCTCCAAGTGCTTCAGTTTCCCTGCCAATTCTCATTCCACTGACTGCTCCACACTCTTCTATCATCCAAGGATGTCACAATAAGGCCACTAGGGACTGGCATACCAAGTGAACTTGGTCTCACCCCCACACAAACAATTAAATAAAAAATGAAAACACTCTAAGAAGTGCTAAAATCTATAAAAAAAATAAGATTGTGCCCTTAAAATTCACTTGCTTCTAATATTTTTCAGTTTTTCAATTCCTGAAGTAAACTGCACATTTCACTTTACAGACTTCTGCAGTTTTCTAGAGGCAGCGATCAACATGATCGCCTAGTTTTCTCTTCTTTCCTGCCCATTAGAATAGATATGGAGAAGGGTGAGTTTATCCAGTGCCATCCAGATATCTAAGAACCACACAATCAAAGACTGTGAAAGTAACTTCTCACACCTCAGCATTAGATTCAGTAAAGTATTCAGGTTTCAACAATGTTGCCTATCAAGCCAGGGTAAGCAACTCAACGCTCTCTAATTGGTGGACCCCAGTGATCTTTTCTTCTTATGACTCTTTCAGTATCTACACTAGAAGTGAGCAAACTATATTGTTGAAGTGCCAGATTAAAGATTTCAAGTGTTTTGCCAGCCAGAAAGAATTCAGAACAATATTTTTATGTACCTTTTAATTTGCGGAAATATAAGATATGCATAACGAATGTCATTACTCGTCATATTTATCAGACAAATGATACTGCTTGTAGCTGCTGAGAAGCTTCTTAATTTCAATATTAAACAATGTTGATATAAATCAAAAATAATATTTAAGGCAAATTTTCACAGTAGGTTTGCATGAGGGACAGAAAACTCTCAGGGGTTAAATCTGGTAAGCAAGCCATAATTTGCTCACCCCTTCGGTACTTTATATTTCTTTTATCTCTTTTAAATCTGATATAGACTGACAACTGACAGACTAAGAAAGGACAAAGACAGGTATCAGCAGAGTAGGAGCAGTTGATGTGGGATTTCTGAGAAGAACAGAAGGAAAAACTAGATGAGAAAGGATAAAGAAAAAGAATTGTAGACAGTTTAAGGATACACATTGAAAGATATTTTAATAAGATGGTATGGGCACATTTTAAGAACAAATGAAGAAAGAACCCGAAAGAGGATTTTAAAAACAAAAATAATTTTAAAATACCCAAAAGGAAGGCCAAAATCAAGACAAGAACAGGTTAAGGATTAAGAAAGAACACGATGAGAAACTGAGTCGCAGCTCTGGGACAACAGAGATTGGTGCAGAGGCTTAGTTCTCATATGACGCACATAAACATGGAAAAGTAGAAGAGGAATCAGAAGATTAACTACCCTGTCTTGAAGTTTACTTATATTTAATTCATAATTTGTTTCTTAATCATATTAATCTATTCAGGAGAATCTCATTTAACATGTATGGTATTCAGACGTGTCCAAATTTTAAGATAAAATTCAGGTTCTCCATGTGCATATTATTCAGGGTTCATTGTTAGACTAATTCTCTCAAATTTATCTTCACTTCGGCGGTCTGAAGTTGGCCCAGGAGACATGAACCTATTCTGTGGATGGGAAAAGGTCTGCATAATGTTCCGTACAACAGGCACATTAAGCGCCCTCTCTGAGAGAGACTGAGGTCTTTTGCTAGCTGAGTTCTTCTGCAAAGTATTGTTGCTTTCCATGATTGTAGGCAGGCCAGTGCTGTCTGACATTGATTCTCCTGAAAGAATTAAAAGTCTATTATTATCTTAAATTTTAACCCAAATAAATGACAAACCTGTGTATGATGAATCAGACTGAAGAACTTTCTTCGTAAATATGGTCGAATTTTAGGTTACTTAACAATGCCGTTTCACCTGAGGGGGTTATATAACACCACCAATGAATAGTGAGAGATTTTGAAGTAGCTGTGGCCTAACTAAAGGCCTCAGAAAGAGTGAAGGAACCACGACTAACTTCAGTTAGTTCCTTAATACTTCAGCTACACAAAACAAGAATCGTTACAGCTCAATTAATGAATTCAGTATGGAGCTGAAAGATAGTATTTTGAAAGTACTCATTCTGAAGTACTTATTCACCTTGGCTTTCATGAAGACTGTGCAGTGTCTGTCGGAAGGAATTGCGGCTGCTACGTCGCCGCCCACTGGAACGTCTTGAACTTTGACGCAGAGATCGAGACAGCTGATGGAATCGGTTTAGGGTTGATTGTTGTGGCTGTGTGGTTTGCTGAGGTTGATAATCCAAAAGTGAGCGGATAACCTGATCCAGTGTGTCACGGTCACGTAGAGGTGATGCGCCAGTATTGACACTGCTCTCTCTGTTACTGTGATTACTTCCAAGTCCTAATACACTCCTCATCTGAAAGAGTATATAGAATTAAAATATTCACTGTCAGAAATAGGATTAGAAAAAGTTTACCCCATAACATAACATATAAGACAATGAAATGTAAATTAGTTCATGTTTCGCATGTTGAAATTCAACAGTTACTTCTGACAGTTACTTGTATGTGTGACTACAGATCTGAATTGGTGAATGGATTTATTGACCACTTATACATGCGACTTGGAAGTACAAGCAATTATAGCACCACAACTAATTTCCACAATTCACAAATCACCGCAGCACTCACTAAGCCTTTTTCTAGCTCGTTTCTTCTTTAACAGCCATTCGCTGGTAATGGCTTCTAACAGTGGTAGTTCTTCATCTTCATGCGCTCAGGTCCTCTCTTCATAACCCCATATGCAGAAATGGCTATCCTCTCTAAGCTCCAAACCTCCCAGTTATAACATATTGGCATAGACCACATAGAAACACAGTTCTTCTCTTGTTGCATGTGTGTATGTTGCAGGCATTACCTAGCAACGGCCTCTGTTTATAGAGTTACTGCTTAGTGACAACTATATATGCCATAAATTGTATATAAATTGTATATAACTCTACACAAATTGTATATAACTCTAATTCAAATTCGTAGATCCATTCAACGGTACTACTTTTCCGAAAATCTCTCTGTGCCACCTGGAAATTCCTCCCAATATTTGTTGTTTCCCATCTCCTCATACAGTCAAATGGCAAGACTTTATTTTTTTTATTGCTAGTGGGGTGCGACTAAGTCCCTTGTACTGCGGCCACTTCTGGCCTATTGTACCAGCCCCAGATGATAGGTGAGGGTGACTGTGGAGCAATTGGTGGAATGAAGATTGGCAGGGGAAATAAAAGTACTCGGAGAAAACCTGTCCCAGCCCCACTTTGTCCACCACAAATCCCACTTGACCAAACCCGGGATCGAACACAGGCCGCTGCGGTGGGAAGACAGCGACTAACAGCTTGAGCTATGGCGCAGCCTGATGGCAAGACTGAGTAGTGGAGATAATGTCTGGCTCCCATAAGAAATGAGATTATTAGTGAAGAACTTGGAAGCTGTCCCCTATCCCAGGGAATATCCTGGGCAAGTGAAGCAAGTGTTTACTTACATCTGCTGTATTCGCAGAATAACTGCATCGGTTCACCTTGCGAAACGTGTCGTCATCAATAGCTTCCCTCACGGCAGCTTCCAGAGTGTATTCCAGCTCATCTGGTGGGACCGAGCTTAGATCATTAATAGCTTGTCTGAAAAACAAGTGAAGTGGGGAACTTTACATGATCAGAAAGAATAAAATAAAATAGATGAATATAGAGAAAAGCAGACAAACCATTTGAAAGAAGTGACTGACATAATAAAGACTATAAATATACATTCTACAGCATCAGCCAGAAGGATTTCAAGGCTGAGAAAAATCTTGAAAAAATGGTATGAGTATGGAACAGGCTACAATGATGGAGGAGGCGGAAGAGGAGGTATAACTTTAATGAAGTCATGAATTACAACATGGGGAGACCAAAATATTGTATGCATGCCTTCATATTTTAACCCTCTAAATCACAAATTTCTTCTAATAATATTTAACAACTTAGTTCCCACCTCAAATGAAACATGCCGCATCTCCACTACAGAGACTAACTGGTTAATTCTGAAGATCATATTAAACATGTAAATATATTTTGTGGACGAAATACTGGGGCTATGAATGTTACAAGCAAGTAGTGCATATATTAACCGCTGTGCTCTTAAGGGTCAAGATATGAAAACAAAGAATTACAAACTATAAGCATAATAAATATCACATATTATCACACTGTTACTTAACCATTTATCCTCTACATCTGGGATGATGTGATTCAGGATATACTTTCTCTGTTCTTACACCCAGGATCTGAAACTTTTCCATTTTCAGCCACCATCAGTTTTCATGTACTCTGTCGTGTTCTTCCAAAGATTTATTTATGTTTGACTTGGTTCATGTTGATCCATCACACTAGCAATAGTATAAAGTGACTTTTAGCACTGTCCAGTGTGATTGATTTATAAAACTTGTGTTTCAATATATCATTTGACCATCTTCAGAAGGACATGATCAACAGTACAACAACACAAAGTGCTCTGCATAACGGGACCACAACACTAAAAGTACAACAACACAAAGTGCTCTGCATAACGGGACCACAACACTAAAAGTACAACAACACAAAGTGCTCTGCACAACAGGACCACGACACTAACGACATTGAAACTACATCATGATAGACAATCTTCTTCCTTTAATGAGAATATATTTCAAGACACGAACCACTGGTTCTAATTTTAACAAAAAGTTTTTATAGCTTTAAATTTAAATACTTGACTGTGTAAATAATTATTTATAATAACTTATAAATGTTCCAACCAATTCATATACTTAATGTAGTTACAAGGCACAACTTTTATATATTAATGAAATTGTAATAGTGGTTTCCTAAATGCTGATCGTGTCCTTCTGAAGATGGTCAACCCGGCCGAAACATGTTAAGGAAAATGAAATATGGAAATATAACTTTTATAAATTAATCACACTGGACGATGCTACAAGTCATTTTATACTATTTATTTATTTATTTCCTTCGGGTTTTCCTACAAAATTTTTGTATGAATTTCTCTTTCTTTCTACATTAGCTACATGTCATGCCCCCCTCATTTTGCTTGATTCGATGACCCTAATAATCTTTCACAAGGAGCATAAGTTATAGAACTCCCCATTCTGCAATTTTTTCTATCCTCCCGTTACTCCCTCTCTCTTAGGTTCAAATATGATGTGTCCTCTGCTCAGAAATATTTGCCTGTGCTCCCCCCTTTAAAGTGTGAAACAAATTTTCATACCCATGCGGAACTAAAGGCAAAATTATCATCATCATCAGCAGCAGCAGCAGCAGCAGCAGCATTGTCATCTACTTCTAGGTAGGCTTTCAATATTAGCCTGTTTCGAGTCAAATACCATGCTACCATTGTCTTATTGTACAGCGAACATTTCTTCATCCATCTGGATGCAATTCTTACAATTTTGGGGCCACTCATGAAGAGACTATTCTTAAGATGTGATTATGCCACTTGTTTTTGCAGTCTCGGATTCTTTCTTCTGAAGCATATATTTGCAGTGCGTTGCATATTGAAGTATAGCATATATGGTCTGTAAGTGCATATTCAGAAACTTTCTTTAAAAGTGAATTAAACCACAAAACCATAGTTTTGTATATTTTCACCAACTGCATAAAATAAAGCACATACTTCATGTCATTGGTGCTGCCTTTGTCATGGGAATGTCTCAAGGTAGCTCTGTTGGCATCTCGAGCGACACGGATGTCATGTTCCCAGAAACGCCTCAGGTCAGGACTTGAAGTGTATGGCGCCGCCACTTCCTTGATCTGCACAGGCAGAAGTGAAATTATCCTTGTGATGTGATTCATATGAAATAGAGTACACTTCAGTGCAGAGATCATCTGATTTGTGGCTTATCTCTGTGTCTTTTAAGCGCAACTCTGCTTAATGACTCTCAAACATGCTCAGTGCATGTGTCAGTCTATCTGCTCGTATGAAATACGAGAAGCACTTTACACTGGAGAATTTTACAAAAAATTTCTGAGCTTTAATTGTCAGTTGGTTTGAACATTTCAACCACTGCTTTACACAAAGATTTATATACATTTCAGTGCACATATTAAGGGTAACTCATTAAAAACATGGGTACTATGAACGATTTAGGTGATAAGAAATTTGTGTATTTCTGAAACAGTTACAGACACAAACATGATACACTGGTCCCTATCCTGAGCCAGATGAATCCAATATTTCTCTAAGATTCGTTTCAATAGTTCTGTGCTGTATATCATAACAAAATTTTAGTCATGCTCCACCATCTCTATGAACCAATCCCTGCATTCATCCCCTAAACAACGAATGAAAGCACAATTGTATTGCTATTACTGCGTGGGTATGCTATAACTTGCCTTCAGTACAACTATGGCTGTCGAAAAAATGCAGCCGATATTGACTAATGTGAGACAGAAGCTGATGCTGCCCATAATCGCCAACTCTGAAGGATATCTGTCCATTGTTGTATAAGTAAGCTTTGCTGAAGTTGGACCAGTATAATTTTCTCCTTTCATATAAGGGATTTTGTAATCATCATAGATTTTCACTATGCACGCTAAACCCCACATCATACCCTGAAAATAAAACATATATATCACTAAAAACATAGGAGTTCCTGAAAAAACATTTGAACTGATATGATATCTGTGGTTCTCATATCACTGACTATGAAGATTATAGTCTTTTGGGCCATGATTCTGTGTTGTCTGATAGACATTTATAAATGATGCAAAGGAAACTGCTGACTCAATCTTTGTGGTAGGCAAACATGCATCATGGAAAGAACAGTCAGTGGTGGAGGGAATGGAGCGAAAGGAGCAAAGCTTAAGAGAAAACTAATGAAAGAAGTGTAAAATAAAACCTGTGGTCATAGATTTCAGTCGTCCGAGGAGGTGGTCATTGCCACAAGAGACGCCGTATGTGAATTTCCTGCCAATATGTTTCAGCAATGTTTTTGGCAGCTATATCAACATTGGCAGACTTGCATAGGGACAAAGGTAACTATTTTGAGGGCCGATGTGGATCTGTGTAAGTGTATATGAATACCTTGTAATATGATGCGATAAAACCACATTCCACGACTTAATGACTCTACCACGTACATAAGCACCGCTATGAGAACCTCAAATCTCACTCTTGGCTGAGAGAAATTTCAACTATTATCACAGAAATATATGAGAAGCAAATACTCACACAATTGACAACAGGTGGCAACAGAGAAGCAGATATGGCAACACCAATCAGAGGTCCTGCACTTCCTTGCAGCAAGGCTAACGCAACTCCAGTTCCAGATGGAAGAGCCCACAAAACACCAATCCAAAGCGATCGTGCCATACCTCTGAAAATATCATATTATGTGGTTTGGGAGTTAAAAAAAAATTATTTAGTGGGCTGTGGTATTCTTTCAAGGTTAAGTCCTTTAATCATACTNAAAGTTTTATCAGTGGGCTCAATGATACAGTTTGAACCAAACAGGTTGATCTAGTTGCAGTGCTCTAGCCCTGTATTCCAGCCAGGACACTTCCTATCCTGACTGAGGTTTTTCATGGTTTTATCTCAGTTTCTCTCGGGCAAATGCAGGGATAGTACCTTGACTAAGCTATGATTGATTCCTTCCAGATCCTTTGAAATTCATCATTCACCCAACATCCCACCACCCAACAATTTACAGGCTTGATACTGACAGCATTATTAAACAACCCATAAAAAAAAGTACTGTTTCATCAGACAAAACAGTTCAAGACTTACATTTTTGATGTTATCAGTTCAAATCTCAGCTAGAATAGTACAACAAATTAGGCCATAACCACTTCCTTCCACATTCCTTTCAATTCATTATTTTCTAATCATTCAGCGTGTGACAATACATGGTCTAAGGCACTGACAGTGTTGATACATGGACCATAAATAAATAAATAAATCATTAAGAAAGAAGTAAGTAGTATGTGTAAGTAGTCAAATAAATGACTGGATTAGATGTTTGTATGTGACAAGGCATGTGTGAGAATTATTTTTCAGTTCAAAGACAACAATTTTGAAAATTTTGAGAAGTGTGATAAGAAAGACAATTTCTCTACCAAACCAGTTCTTTCACTGTAATCATAATTTATAACACTAGCCACTGTTTATCAATACACTAAATTATATTACTTGTACTTTCTCATATCATATACCTTTTAACAGGAAAGTTTAATAAATCATTGTATTACCACTTTCATTTGCACCATGGTCAGACAGAAGAAGACAGACAAATTTTATTGACAAGTTCAGTTGTGTGTGTGCTGTCAGCCATTACGAATGGGTAGTTCACATGTTACTGCACAAAGCAGAAGCAGTTATCAGAAAATTCTCTATGTCACAGACTGATAAATCTTAGATATTTTCTTGATTCAATCTAAAAAAAAGAAATCCAAGAATTGCACGTATAAAATTATGACACCAGAGCTCACCTGCCCCTCATTTCTTCAGTAGGCCAATCTCCTGTACCCCAAGGATCATCTGTTGTTCCAACTAACAGGCCAAATATAAATCCAAATATAAGTGACATCGTGAGGCCTATAATTTCACTTCGGAAACCAATTTTTATTAATTTCCTATCTGCAATTGCAGTTCCAAATGTAGCAGCCATAATTGGACTCTGAAACACATCAAATAAAAATATATCACTACTTGATTCTCCAAAAGGTTTGTGATAATGGCTGATTTATTATATTAATTCTGTGCTGAACAGAGCCCACTGTCTAGGTCATATTTGATATACATCAAGGTAAAAAGGTAAAAGAAGGTAAAGTTGTCCATGCAATCAATTAATTAAGCATCACATCACAAAGATTTGTCAGGGAGTGGAGGTATAGCTCCACCATTCTTGACTTTGGCACTAGATGGAGGTGAGTGGCCAGCTTCACACCATGGCCACTTTACCCCCAGGGAAAGAGCACCCAATTCCCATTGGAAAGGAGGCCGGGTGGGCCCAAGAGATGGTCTCGACCTTGTAGACTAAAGAAAAATCTCTTGCCTCTGCTGGGAATCAAACATTGGCTGTCCAGATCATAGCCCATTGCAATATCAACTCAGCTATCCTAGCTCCCTCTTTATATACATAACATTTCAGAAACTGGATTATTTTCTATCACAGGCATGAGGACAGAAGAGATTCTATGGAGATACATCTGTAGAGCTAGTCTCAGTATGTGTTATGTGCAGAATCTGAGGGCCTCTCAATGTTATGAAGAATTCGTGAGATATAACACCATATAGTATGGTGAAAATCACTGGCAATACAGCATTAAATACCAGAAGACACAATTCAAGACGCTATGTGTAGCAAAAACACCCAAGACAATGAGAAGTGCCAAATATAATATATGCATAATGAACAATACATAATCCGTCATATACTGTTGATGAATTTTTGCTCTTCTGTCGGGATCAACAGCTAAGGAATAGAAAGGGAGTGCATGTAGACTGATGGATGTCCCACAGTAGGCATCAATATAGACATTAAGTGTAAATATAATCTGTATTTCATGTATTTATTTAGATGCACGTTGTTTGCATTTATGTCTGTTTGTTATTGTGATATGGCATGTTGGAATTGTAAAGATGTATTGTTGTTTGTAAAGCTTGTGACATGTTTCATATTCAGTGCAGATTGCACTTATGAATATCCTGCAAACGCAGATGTATGTATGTATGTATAACAACAGCTGTCAAATATCATTTGAGAACCATGTATATTTACCTTTAGTTCACAACAATATATTTTCCTCAATGTCAAGTAATACACTTTTGACCATATATTTTTCACTGATATATACTATGTTTACATATTAATATGAAGTATCATTTGAAATCCTAGCCTTGCAGTTAGACTACAAGATCATGCAGTCAAATGAATTACATGTTCTAACATTTGGAAGCAATAATGAAGTCATATAGGTTAGGTTTGAAATGACTTCCAATAAAGCCACTTCAGTATGTCAGCTGGTTAACTTTTCCCTTCTAAGTTATCACGAAAATTGCAAAAGTAATTTCGAGAAATTCTGCTTTCCCATAAAAATGAATATTGTCCAGAATCTCAGGTACATGTGACATACATGAAGTATAATCCAGAGATTGAAACTAGCTTTTTATAATAGGACCAGTCTGATAGGATCATTACATATGATGATGGAAAGAGATCCAGTTTCCGTATCTTTGTGTAAATCAAATATAGCCCCAAACAAAGGACATGTGTAACATAATATTCATATATTATCACTCATAATTTTGATGACCCACAAATAATCTAATGAAGCAGAATTTAATTAGATTTTCTTGGGCATACAGCCATGTCGGTCGATTAAAAATTACCATCGTTCCAGTTGTGATGACAAAGAAAAATATGATAGTTGAAATGTGAAGTCATTTTTACCAACTGAAACAGCTGATAGCTAGAGATTTCATTAACTTAAGCTACTGTGTAACCTTCATATCTTACATATAATTATTTCTTACCGTATAAAATCAGTCAGCTCATGTTCCATATTAACCAACATCTGACATATGGCGTTTTGCAGCAACAAAGCAGTGTCTGGATGAACGTGACAGAACTAACCACAGAGTACAAAATCTTCTGCAAGCAACTGAGAGTTATTCAGTGGCTTTTGCAGGATCTTAAAGTTCATCACTAATTTCAGAAATGCTAAGTGCAGAGCTTGAAGCAGTAGTTAGAATGTTTATAGAACCATGATACAAGTATTAATATCAGAGCTCAGTGACACCTTGATATATGGACTAAACTAAACTAACTTCATGGAGCTGAGCCCTTTTTGAAAAGCCTCTAACTGTGCAGATACTCAAGAACTTCCCAGTATTTTATGGAATCCGAAGGTTCATTACCGTGTTCACAAGAGCCCTCCACTGGTCCCTATCCTGAGCCAGATCGATCCAGTCCATTCCACTACATCTTATCTCTCTAAGATCCATTTGTCCATTTTCTTTTGCTCAGGTCGTTTATCCAAAGAATCCGTCCAGACCCAAGACCCTTTGTGACATTTAGTAACAAGCTTATTTTTTACGGTGTGGAATTCTTAGCCCCACACCCAACCCCCAAGTTGGAGGCCCACCCCTTGTCGGCTGTCCGCGACTGCTTATTCAGTATATTCGCAGCTACCCTCCATATTTGGAGGTCATCTCCTCCATCCGCAACCCGAGGACGCGCCATGTCGTGGTGACAAGGGACCCACATAGCATGGCTAGATATATGAATGTTCGGTTATCTGAAAAGTGGTCAAGTCTATTTCAATGTTGATCAGAATGAACACAACCTTGTCTCTTGAGCTAGACCCAAAATCACCACACAAATCATTCACAAACATTTTTGATAGCCTAATCTAAATTCTACAAACACATTTAATTACATAAAAAGCTGTGTCTAACTGTATGTAAAGAATCTTTGAGGGTATACCCTCACTCAACAGTGATACAGACTGTTACATTATCCTTACAAAATTGCTATATTTTTGTTTTCAACATAAAAAGGGAAGAAAAGTCACCATGCTGGAAGTCTCATTGAACACAAAGAATTCATCATCCATGAGACTGCCTACTGAAGGTGTTATGTACCCTCACAGATAGTTCAGAGAGACTAGATTGTGAGAAATGATATGGGTATTACAGGAACTCATACCATGAGAGGTGAAACCAACATAGCAGCAACTATATTCACTGCACTACTTTCCACCAATCCCACAGCTGCAATCATGCTGCAACAGAGTATAACAATATAGTCACTTTCATAGTATTCTGATAATGGCAAAAGTAAACTTATCCCTCTGCTTAATTAAGCACTACACCATGAAGCCATCTGGCTGAACAGAGGTGAACCCTGCACACTATTCACGTTAGCACTACATGGAAGACAGTGGTCAGCTTTACGCCCTGATCACTCTGTCCTTGAGGAAAGAACCTCTATTATTCATTGGATAAGAAGTTAAGTTAGCTCCAGACCAGGTCTGAACACTGCGGAGAAGACAAAAATCTCTTTTCCCTGCCAGAAATCAAACCAAATTTCCTTAGTTATCCAGTCTGTAGCCTAGTTACTATACCAAATGAGCTATCATATGTAGATCCCCATGCAATGATGTTAACTCACATATCATGAATTTAAGCCCTTTTTTTGGCTTGAGTATTTAAGATTTTTAATGAAAGATTTGTTATTCACTCAAATCTTAAGGAAAGTATTTCCTAAAATCAGCAATGTCCACTGCATTTGTTTAAATGTAAAATGAACTGAACATTATATTAGTTACATCCATCTTATAAAGTAAATCCTATTTTCACATACTCAGCTGTTAGAACAAGCAACAGGTAGTCAAATGAACACTCTGCTCCACTCCTGACGCCGTCAACTACAGACTTCACGGTCAGTTTTGACCGGACTGACTGCACGAAATTATTCCAATTTTTCTTATCTGGAGAGTCCCTGTAAACATGTTACAAAATAAGTACTACAGACATAGTCATCTATGTGACTCTATATACTGTTTTCTCATTGGTGCTCTATGCCAACTGATGAAGAGTAATTAATTGTTTATCTTAAGAGTCATCATGCGATATGCGTACTTACTCTTCTATTTCCTCACCGTCTTCAACGCCCTCATAAAACACAGAGCAGGGTACAACACTGAAAATCAGAGAATACATTAAATATGAGAAATGCTTCTTCGTGGAAGTTACCAGTATTTTCTGATACTCATGTTATCCTTCCAGCAGCAATAAAGCTCTGGGGTTGACTTGGCCTCTAATAGAAATGAGTAACAAAAGGGTAAAAGAAGTAAAGCTATCCCTGTACCAGGCCGTGAAGGCCCATAGGGTTGTGGGACGTTGAGAGTCCCACACTAACTAGAAAATCGGCTCACAGATGGCGGTAAGGTTGTCAGCCTTACGCGCCGGCCGCGCTTTACCCCCAGGAAAATTATTTAATTAATTCCTGGTACTCATTTCTGTTAGAGGCTGAGTAAACCCCAGGGCCTAGTGCAGCTGGAAGGATTAGGGCAACTGAAAAAAATCCAATGACCTCATTGGGACTTGAACCCGGACCTTCCGGCTTGAAGCATAGCCCCTCAACCCACTATGCTACTGTGTGCCCCCAACAGAAATGAGTACCAGGAATATTCTTGGGGGTAAAGGGCGGCAGGCACGTAGGGCTGACAACCTTACCGCCATTTATGAGCCGACTGTCTAGAAAATGTGGGATCCTCAACATCTCACAATCCTACAGGTTTTCATGGCCTGTTACAGGGATAGCTTTGCCCCCCCCACATTTTTTTAACATGTTTACTGTCTCAGCCTTTTCCATCATCTAATTTTCTAATAGAACAATGCAGTTAATTTCAGTAGCTGGACACCCTGTGTCAATATAACTACATCTATACATGCAAGTGGTATCAGGTTATTCCAATAGGAGACAATAAGAAAATTCACAATATAAAATGTGGAAATGTATATGAAGACCTAAAACTAAGACAGAGAATGAAATCGATTATAAAACCATCACACCAAAATAAAAAAAGAATAAAATAAAAAACATATACGAATCCAGTTGTGACTGTTTGCAATATTAGACAATGAAAAGAGTCCAGAAATTCATCAATTCTGAATGTAACACATCACAGTCAGAACCCTTAAGAATTTATTTCCTAATACTGTCTATCTAGTACTTCATTTACAATGGAACTCTTATTAAGGGCACACTGTGTTTCACTGGAGAGTCTGCAGGCAGGTCTTAACTCTGTTATATCTCTTGGGACATGTATGTACACAGATGTCTCTGCTGTGTCTCTTGGATCCATGTGTCTCATAAGTGCACGCACTCAACTGATTCAAATAAATTTGGAGCCAGGCATGCATTCAGCACCAAAACAAATGATATTCATGCCTAACTTGAACTCTGTTCTGGCAAAGGGAATTATGTAAAAGAAATTGCAAAAGAAACTAATCTTTCACACAATAATGTAAGCGAACCAATAGAAATCGGAAAAGGTAATTGCAGTGTACTAAATTCAATGAATAATAAAGTACTAAGAATATTCCATCAGAATATAAGAGGATTGAGAAACAAAACAAATGAACTAATAAGCTCCATGAATTCAAATCTTCCACACATACTGTGCCTTACTGAACATCACATGAAACAGCTGGAATTAGAACATCTTCACTTAGAAAATTATAATTTAGGTGCTAGATACTGTAGGAAAACACTGGAGAAAGGAGGAGTGAGTATTTTTGTACATGAAAACCTAAAATTTACTAAAATAAATTTAGAAGATTATTGCAAAGACCAGGATCTGGAAGCATGTGCTCTAAAGTTAGACTCTCCTTTTTCTAATATTTGTATACTGACTTTATATAGAGCCCCATCTGGAAACTTCAATCACTTTATAAATAGATTAGAAACCATCCTAAATGTACTGCATAGTTCA
>NW_019740656.1:3311587-3328019 GCF_002891405.2 Cryptotermes secundus | reverse complement strand
TATGGATTAATATTTTGGGGGAACTCTTCACATAGTATAATAATTTTTAAAATACAAAAGAATATAATTAGAATCATTACAGGATGTAGAAGTAGAGATTCATGTAGAGAATTATTTAAGAAATTAAAAATTCTACCTCTTCAATCGCAATACATATTATCGCTTCTCTTATTTGTTGTTTACAACAAAGATAAATTCAAATTAAATTCTGATGTCTATAACATGAATACTAGACAAAAATATAACTTCCACCTACCCTCATCAACTTTATCAGTATATCAAAAAGGAATCTACTTTACTGGCATAAAAGTGTTCAACAATCTGCCACAAAGTATTAAAAACTTGGGCAATGATACTAAAAAGTTTTAAATCAGAGTTAAAGAATTATCTACATGCTCATTCCTTCTACTCTTTAGATGAATACTTCAATGTAAATAGAGAATGATGTAAAATTAAGTTATATTAATTTTTTAGCTAAAATTGTCTGTACTTATGTATGTAACCTTTTGACTTGTTCTGTATCCAAAGGTACTAACCTACTTAGGATTTATAGAATGTAAATAAATTCAATTCAACTCAATTCAATGTATTTACATTCTGCATTATTTAATAATATTTTGATCTGGTGTACTGGCATAATTATGTCCCATCATAAAACACGAACTGGAACAAATGCATCCCACCACAATTTAATTGTCTCCTACAATAAACAGTTACAGTAAAGAAAAAGGAGCTTTTAGGGAAGGAGTGTAAAAATACCACTGAGGGTGTTTGAGAACAGAGTACTAAGGATCACTATTTGGACCATAAAGAGGGAGGCAAGTGGCATGAGGTTGGAAAAAACTGCACAATGAGGGGGTTCATAACTTGTAATTTGACAAAATATTATTAGGTTGACAGAGTCAAAAATGATTGTGTGGCTGGAACATGTAATGTGGATGGAATAGGAGAGAATATATATAAAGTTTTAGCAGGAAATCCTAAAGGAAAGAGATCAGTTGGAAGACCTAGGTGCAGATCAGACAATAATATTCAAATGAATCTTAAAGAGACAGGTTGGAAGGACGTGGACTTGATTTATATCGCTCAGGATAGAGACTAGTAATGGGGCTCTTGTTGACACAGTATTTTGGCTTCCACAGTAAACCAGCTGGACAACAAACAGATTCTCGAGGACTTTGTTCCATGGTGTTAGTTAGTTAGTTAGTTAGTTAATATATAAAAACTAGAAGGGAAGAGACACATGAAGAGTACTAACTTCTTGGATATAACTCCATGTAGTCTGTTGAAAGTCAATCAATGTTTCAGAGGAACATATCACCTCTGTCTTCAGCCAACCCTGAAAATGGAGGCGATAAGTTCCTCTGAAACGTCGGTCGGTTTTCAACGAACTACACGGCGTTATGTCCCAGAAGTTAGTACTCTTAATAACTACCGTTGTGAGTACCTCAAATCCAGAAAATAAAAA
Organism: Cryptotermes secundus; assembly: GCF_002891405.2. NCBI lineage: Eukaryota > Metazoa > Arthropoda > Insecta > Blattodea > Kalotermitidae > Cryptotermes > Cryptotermes secundus. Next base: position 3,326,551 of record NW_019740656.1, on the reverse strand, counting down.
GTTCTGTTTGGGGAGAAATCTAATAAATTTAACAAATCCAAAAAATGTAAAAGGTAAAAGGTAAAGTTGTCCCAGTAATAGGCCAAGGAGGCCCATAATGTAGTGAGACATCAAGACTTCCACATATTCTAAACAATCGGCTCACAGATGGCAGTGAGGTTGTCAATCTTACACACTGGCCACCCTGTACCCCTAGGCAGATTCCTGATTTCTGTTAGAGACTGAGTCGAACCCAGGGCCATAGTGCAGCTGGAAGGATTAGGTAAATTGAAAAATCCAATACCCCTCATTGGGGATCGAACCCGTAACCTTCCACCTTGTAGCATAGTGCCTCAACCAACTACACTACTATGTGCCCCTCCAAAAAGTGTACATAAACGAAATTACATTTTCAGAACTTTTGAGTAATCAGCTGAACACATAAAATAACTTATTAATCACATTACCTTACTACTGAATTGTATTTTATACCAATCCCCATTTCTGTGAGGCAGTGCAGACAGTTTTCACATGGATCTCCTGCTCCAACAGGGAAAAACACCTACAAATCATGCATACTAATCATTACGTGTTTCAATTTGTTACTATACGTAGTATCAGAGTTACATATTGTAAAAGATACACATTTCATGCTTAACAAATAAAAAGGGAACAAGTTTTTAATGTCTAAAATCTTTTGCTCAGGCTGAAAATTCAAGTCCCCTATTTATTTATTTATATATTTAGATAAGGCCTTTGTGAGGAAATCCTCTCTTGTTTAATTTGAAATTTTCAAAGTCATCAGTATGAAAGGTATGATCTTCTGGGTTGTAACAGCATGTAGTTTGGCAGAAGTCCACAAATGTTTTGCATGGATTTATCACATCTATCTTCAGGATACAAGAGTAAGACACACAAGAAATCAGCAACAAGGAAGCAGATTAGTGGATCTCTACTGAAGTATATGGTATTTGAACCCAGATTATGACTCATTAAATTCTGTATTATATGAATAAGTCTGAAATTATAATTAACTTAAAAACGGATTATTTCTCTACTATGTTAACACCATGCACGTAGTTCTAAAAATAAAAGTACCTGGGTTATCCAGCATGTAGCTGCATGTTGAAAAAAATAACTTAAAATCATGATATGAATCAGTCCTGTTAAAGCAAGTGTCACATAACTTCGAACAAGGCCAAGAGTAACCTTGGTACCAACTGGCCGCCTGTCATTTCTCACACCCTCGAACCCACCCCCTTGTCTGAAAATTTTCTTCTGCGCATTTAAGGTTACTCTTTGCCTTGTTCAAAGTTACGTGACACTTGCTATACCTATGATAACTTTATACTTCCAAAGATGGAATTGAACGATGAACAGCTTGTGAAACACACATACATAAAGTGGCCGATGCCTCCATGTCACAGCTCAGAAATTAACTAAACTGTAAGGACTACATATTTTACATCAGTGTCTTAGAAGTTACAGATGTCCTCATGCTCAAGAAAGCACCAGAGCGCCACCCTGACTCAGCTATAATTCTGACTTTCCTCTCACTACTAACTTTTAAAATATTCAGCCTGTTCTCTCTCAGAATATGTACATATCACCTCAGGACCAACTTCAGAGAGTTATAGAATTTAAAAGGCTTCCAGTAAATCATGAATGAAAAAAAGAATTTCCTTCTTCCTTCTTGAAAGCTAGATAATTATTTAACTAATGAAGGGGTACTCTGACAATGAATCCTGTTCTGAGTCAGTCAAATTCATTAATTTTCTTACAGGATATTAAAAAATGTGTTAATAAAGTAATTACAGGGTCTTCACATCTTCACAAGCTATATAGAAATGTATGATGATACTAACTAGAGAGGTTTATTTTATTTAACTGGCCACGACAGACCACATTACAATGGATATCAAAGCCTATCCTTATCATCATCATCAGTGGGCAATATCTGAGGGAGTATAATCACCTCATATTTTCAAAAGCTGTTCAAATATATGTTATAACAACGTGACTCAACACTATTTTGTATATATGCCTGAATTCTTATACCCATCCAGGCCCCCACGTGGTAAAGTTTCACAATCAGAAAACAATAATGAAGTGAGACTTAATTTGTATCAGATAAAACCAGATCTGAGATCTGGGAACATTCACTTAGCAACAGAATTAAACACATTATCTGAAACAACGTTACTAGAATTTTTGCATAGTTTCATTATGTAAGCCAATTACAATTACTTATGGACCTTCTAAATTTCAAATGTTAATGGAGTAGTTATTTGACAGCAGAACTTAATCTGTGCCAGATCAAACCAGATCTAAGATCCAGGACGATTCACTCAACATTCAACTCTCAGATTATCTCAAAGAGAACTTATTTATAACATAGCCTAAATTTGTTACAGAAAAAACTCGGTGTTTAAGTCTCAAGTGACATCATTATGGTGTCACAACAGGCTACCACTCGACCCTACCGAGAGTCAAATAAATCTAGCCCATATCTTTCTATTCTATTACTTTAAGATCCATTATAATTATACTTAAAAATATAAGTTATATAGTATCCAGAAACTAATGTCCAATCCCTTATGAACAGAACTGATTATGTTAACTTTATATTCTACAATGATGAGGAATAATTTCAAATTAATAATTTTTACTTTTGTTTTGCTTTATTTCTAGTAAGCTCACCTGATAATAATAGCCATTTTTATCATTGCACCAAACGATATGTTCAACTTCCAACTTCTTTAGCAGTTCTTCTAATATCTGAAACATAAATTGCAGAATTGTAACGCAAATTATGATTTAAGCTCTCAATTTCAGTGTAATGTAAATGACTACAAATTCCTAACAGCAGGGCAGGTTCAAGCCTGAATAAAACCTCACATAATGAGAAAGTTAAAAGTAAAGCAGCTGTCATTAATTAAATGGTTCTTTATGGTAAAAGGTAAAGCTAAAAGATAAAGTATGCCATGTGCTTAATTAATTAATTACTTTCATTCTTGAACATTAGTGATATCAGAAATATATGGATGTGAGCGGTCAGGTTCACAGACCAATCACCTCCAGGGAAAAAGCCCGTTACCCATTGTATAGGAGGCTGGGTGGGCCCCAGAGCCAGTCTGGATGCTTTAGAGAAGAATAAAGTCCCTGCCCCTGTCAGAAATTGAACCCAAGCTGTCCATCCCACAGCATGTTATTATGCTGACTGAGCTATTGTTATGGTTGTTGGTTTTAAAGTTGACACAAATATTGTTTCACTGATTTAAAAGACAGAACCAAAATTTGAAAAGACGCTTTGTGTGGCTCTACTCTATGCTGTGACCTCAGAGAGTTTTTCAGCCATTATGTAACTAAAATATTTCACCTGAAATCAATCTATAAACATTAACAAAATCCAGTTGCTAATTTCAGAGAAAATAAAAACTGTCTCAATTACAAGGATTCGTCAGTTAATGCTGTTCAGGGAAATAATCGCTGTTTATTTTGAGAATCATATAAAACATGTAAATACCGTAAATATAGTGCAGGTAAAATGCAGTGTTCATTAACGTTAATGCTGGTGATGCAGATAGTAACAACCACGTTTTAATAGTCAATCCCATTCAACATTTACTGTGATAATTGGTAGTTCTTTTCTCCATACACATTTATCTACTCAGATTTTCATTCTGTATGCATATAGGGTGTCTGTAATACATATTAAGTTAATCCATAAACTGAGAAGTTCACTCATCTCTAAATGAGCTATCTTTAATGAAAGTAGTAAGATGGGACCGAATTCTGTTCCTGTACTACAGTCCAGAGTACACTAATTACTTTGTTTTGCTCATCTTTCCTGTGTGTTTCATCATGACACAAGCAATACATCATATCCTCCTAAAAAAGAAGAAAAACCATCAAGAAATGAAACGATGCATTTATTCCTGGTTGTTAACACTTATAATCTAATTATCCTTCTGACGGCAGAGATGTTGAAAATTCAGTTAATATGTGTGTGTGAAAGAACCCACAGAACCAGTCAGCGTACGAATCACATTGCAGTGTTCTACAGATGCATCAGTTAGAAATCTTATTCTTCAATAATAAGAACTTGACCATAATTTCTATTTGAAGCTTGATTAAAGTAGTCCTTCTATCTTTACCTTTGACAACTTACTTAACAAATTAAAAATACAGTATAATCCCACTTTTGCATGCAAAGATTATCTTACTTATGACTTATCTATATACCTTTCCTGGAACATCTGCAATCCTGCAGAACATCATAAGTTCATTCAATCAGTCCATCTGCCTGAGCACAATAAATATTTCATGAAGCTGTGCATACATTTTCATAAAATTTCATTTTGGAGAATTTTATGAAAAACTGTTGGATCACTTCAATATTCATTTGGATAGAGCAATTTTAATTGACGTTTTATATGAAGACCTACACATTTCAGTGTATATCAAGTTGTAACTTGCTAAAATATTTATTATGGAAATCGAAATTATTTCAAATACATTTTTTGGGGAAAAATGAATTATAAATTTTGTGTTCGGTAAACATTCTCTGCAAGTCCTACAGTTTTTTAGATAACTGAACAGATTTGACACTGTGCATGAATTTTCAAAATATCTATATTCAACAATGGTTGTCAGCACAGAGTCAGTATGACAATGATTAAGCCACTATGCAAGATTTGAAATTTTCATGAGGGTGACTATGAAGAATGCCGTCTTCTGGGATGTGGCGCTTTGTAGAGCTTGTGTGAACTGACGTTTCGGAGGAACGTAGAAAAATCTGCGCATGAGGAATCAGCATGAGCAAGCAGCTGCAGCATCACATCCCAGAAGATGACGTTCTTCATTAATCCACTGTGTTTACAAATTTTGGAACATGAGCCTTCTTCATTTAATATTTATGTTATTTATTCATAGTTTATTTAACAATGCTATGAGTGGCTCAGACCATACAACATCAGATCATACAATGATTAATGAATAATGATTTCAAAAGGATGGGGAAGGGAGCGATTGTAGCCTAATTTGAGGTACTCTCCTATCTGAATGAAAGAACTGTGGAAAATCACGAAAAATTAAAGTTGGGATATCCGGTCTCCCGGCCTGGATTGATCTGTCCAGATATGAAGCATTAATGTTACCAGTTCAACCATAATGTTCTACATTATTCAGCACTGAAATAGGTTTTCAGATACAGCATGAGCAACCAGTACATCAACAGGCTGTGGGATGGATGGCTGTGGTTCAATTCCCAGCAGAAGCATGAAACTTCTTCTTTACTCCATAGTGTCCAGACTGACTCTGGGGCCCACAAAGCCTCCTATCCAATGGGTACTGGGGCTCCTTCCCCAACAATATAACAGCTGGGGGATGAAACTGACCGCTCACCTCCATCAAAATGGTGCATCTCCAACTCCACTTCCCCACACATCTTCATGGCATGGTGATTGATTAATAAAACACAGGGACAACTTCACCTTTTACCTTTTCTTTTACATGATATGATTACACCATGTGATGAATAACGAGGTTCTTACCCTCTCCATCGGCACTATTTCATTGCTAAAATTCATAGCATTCTTAGCCATTTTGCTATCCTCGTGTATCCGTGCTGTTGCACTCATGTGCTTCTCACTGTTTGAATGTTCTTTGGAGTGAAATAACGGTCTAAATTTCCCGAACCCATGTCTTACAAATCCCTCCTTCGAGTCAGGAGGATCCAGTTTTATGAGATTCTCCCCTGTAAATAGAATATAAGAATCAAAATAGGGGAGGAAAGCAAAAAAATTGCTGTATTAACTTTGCACATACCTTCTCACATATGCAATTCGGCTGACAGAAGATATACTGTTATTTACCTGAAGACGCCACCTATTTACTTTTATTTAAGGACATGATCTCCAAAAATTTACTGAAATTTAAATTAAATCATTAGTCACATTTACTGGGTTTTTGACACAGGATCTGTTCCCATCCTCTAGTGAGGTGGGGGGGGAAGACACCTTTCTAAGTGACCCGAGTGAGTAGGTGTCTTATCCTCCCTCACCTGAAGACAGAAACAGATACAGTTTCCAAAACGTTGTGTTTGCTAGACTCTAGAATACCAGACATTGGAAAAAGTCCAAAAACCAAGTAATTCTGAATGTTCTACACCATCATCAAAATCCTTTAAAATCTAAAAATATTTAGTGTCATTTTAAGAAAATTGACAATTCTGTATTCGGAGGTTCTTATGAAGGTCAGCAATTTTTGAAGCCAGAATGTTCACATTCACTAGGCAATGTCCTAAGATAGATAAACTCTTAAATACCAACTATAAATAAAACAGTAAAGCTATTCAGGCACTAGCAATGGGCACATACATACAGTCAGGCACAGTCAGGCAGAGAGACAAACATTCCAAAAACAACATTTTAAAATTCAGGGAGGGGCTGAAAATGTGTAAATCCAGCCAAATTCTGAGAACGAATTTTGATGTGCACAATACTTCCTCATGTTCACTGTATAATATGAGAAAGTTAAAAAGGGCTCGTCTCTTATGCAAAGAGAAATAAAAATCTTATAGGCATTCTGCACATATTTGCCTTATCTTTCAACTCTCGAATCCTTTTGAAAATTTTTGATAATACTCTTTATGTAGTCTTTATGTAAAGTGCATATAACTAAAGCATGATGGTAGGTCACATCTGTTTGTCTACATTTTTCATATAATCATACTAAACAGATTTTGAGAAAGTAGGTACCATATCTAAAAGAAAAGTTGTCACATGGATTAAATTTTGGAATCTGACACTGTAGAGTATGGTAGAAATTTATCAATATTTCAATGCAATGCATCCATCTCTGGGGTTGAAGAGTGACTGAAACATACAGGAGAGCAGCAAACAACAAATTTTCTAACAATCAAGTTCCTTCCGTCAAATGTGACACTTTTTTAAGTTTTCCACCTCGTCAGCACCTGCCTTACATGTTTCGGCTCACCACGGAGCCATCATCAGAGGCATTTATAGTAGAAAAAGAAATCACCAACACACAAAACTTCACTTTGTCCAAGATAGCCACGTTCCAGTTAATTAAAATAATTACAAATAGTTAAAATTACCCAGAATGTCGGTTCACTAAAAGTTTTTCACACACCACAGTAGCTTCCTTATTTGATTCGTCGTTAATTCTGTAAAATTATGTTTCGTTATTAGAAGTAAGAATTCTTAAAATCCCTAGAATTCTTTCCCGCTTGGCCCAATCTTTTTGCTTCGGGATGTTGTTGACGTGTGTTGTCTGTCGGTAGTTGATGTTGCTTGTCTGTGTGTTGTGACGAGGTGGAAAACTTAAAAAAGTGTCACATTTGACGGAAGGAACTTGATTGTTAATTGGTTAGTGTGACGGACCAGAATGAAAGACCTTTAACAAATTTTTTGCTCCCTTACTTCCTCATTCAGCTTAGTCTTGTAATTTCCAAATTCAGGTACTGAGTTATAATGTAAGAGTTCTGAGTACAGAAAGTACAAGCCCAGAAATTATCAACAGTATAAAGATATTATATGAATTGGATCTTCTTTCTCACAACACATCAGGCACTTTCCCTTTTGGTTTTACTTTCTTAAATTCTTTATTTCCATATACAAAAATGAAAACAAACATAACTTTCCCTTAAATTTTGGGTACATATAGTAATATATAATTCCTATCCAAAATCACGTGTCATTTATGTACAAATGTACAAACACTTACAAGGATCAAATGAAAATTCTTTGTAAAATATTACACAATTATTTTACCTGAAGGACCTTTCTGTAAACCATGGCTAGGGAACATGTCAGTAGAGGGGACGACGACTGGAGATGTCCCATATATGAGAGATTTCTCATATTCCGCTGTGGGAACGCACACGACAAAGAGTACACCTGGCATTGTGAAGTGCTACCACTGCTAGTAAGGAAACTATCACGAATGAAGACACATCACAACAAAACGAAAGCAGCAAATGCTTCAGTAGGTAATCTGGTAGCTTCAGTACACCCACATTAATCCAGCACACAAGTAAAAATCCTTAACTGTGTGCAAATTAAATTGCTTTGCATGGAAAACTGTAACAGTGATGATAACTGATTAAATGCAATTATCACATGTGCACTGGTTAGCTTAGGGTCTAAAGAGGCCATCATAAGCTCTTTATCGCTAGTTCCTACAGCAACTGGAAAAATCATACAGCTTATAAAACTTCTACAATAAGCAAGTCACTAATAAAGGTTTACAATGGAAATGAAGCGTCTGTCAAGATGATCCTAACTCTAGTAAGTATTCTTCTCTTACTCAATTCGCACCATTTACCGATATATGTAGTCAAGTTCGTATAGTGCTTTCAAATGAACAGAATCAATGAAAACATGTACACATGTAATGCATAACAAATAATAATAAGACAATCTCTTGAAATTCATAAGAATAAGACTTAATTACTTATCTTTATAAAGCTCATAATGATGGTAAAAATAAGTTTACAATGAACATCATATCGAGATTTGAGGTTCTCAAGATAGTGACTATGAAGCTGACTATCTCCTAGAATATGATGCAGTTTAGTCTGGTAGATATTTACCAACATTTCAGAGGTATGTGCTACTTTCATGTTCAGGATAGAAGAGTTTGCATGAAGTTGGAAGTAGCAACAGGTTCCTTCAAAATGTTTGTAAATACAGTATATCTATCAGGTAACATGGTTTCACAGCCCAGAAGACAACACTCTTCAATTCAATACTGAAGCCTACAGAACTATATGAATTCTGAAATATTTTCATTCTATTTCTTGTTATTTATGTGTTTTATCTCAAACAGTGGGTCATAACATTTTGAACTGAAGTAAGTTTCCACATATTTAACAACAGATTACAAAGTGTGGTGACAGGAATGAGATTGATTCAGCTTTTGTTTTCCATCACAGCAGTCTACGCTCTTGTTTTTGTTAAATTGTTGCACATATAATGCTGAAAAATTCTGTCAGAAAATCTCAGTCATTATTTTTCTTAGTTAATCATGCATTTCAAAGTAAAAATTGCATTATTTTTCAGAAGTCTTTATATTTATTACACCTCACTTTTTTTTAGAATACTATTTTTGATACTGATAGACTGATTGTTTCCTACAGCCTCTACTTCTGTAATGGTCTGTTTCCATAGAAAATATCCTTCTGCTACAAACATATTAGTTATGCACTGATATCCAAACACAATGGTAAAGATTTATATTTCATTATGCAGTTTTGCATTTCCTTCATCTCTTTAAGTTCTTAAGTTTATGGGTTGTGTGAAAATAATGCTTCAATTGCAGAACTTACGTAACATTTAATGAGTTGTCATGATTATCATGTAAGCTTAGAGTGATGAAGTATATAGAAAAAAGTGATCATGTTCTTTCATAGGTACTGTACTGGTACTGATATCTACTTCATGTAATTGGAGTGAGGCTTGAAATTCTCCTCACAGTGATGACTATGAAGATTGGACATGACGTCATGTAGTCTAAATCATTTATGACAGAATACAGCTTTACAGGTATGACTGAAAAAATCAGGTCTTCTCAAAAGAGAAGTCCAACAAGTCCATATCCAAAGGCAAGTTTGTGCCAATGTAAAGATCATGCTAGTTGTGTTATTTCACGTTTACTGAACTGTGCATCATGAATTTGTGTCACAGGGACAAATTGTGATCCAACATTTTTATTCCGATTTTCTGTACAAGCTACAGGAATATGTACAGTGAAAATGTTCCAAGAAGTGGCACACTAGAAGTCAATTTCTCCATCATGGCAATGTTCCTACTCAGTTTGCTTTGTTTGAGTTTTACCTGTGAATTTCTGGATACAAAGACATGGCTCTTTTCCCATAATCTTCATACTTCCTGGATCTCTCACCAGATGACCTCTCTTTCGTGAAAATCAAGGGGGAAATGAAGGAAAGATTTGACATGATAAACATTCAAGGACAATCACACACTTGAAGCATTCAAAATGCAAGACTCCTACATGTTCTTTCAGCAATGATGCAATCACTGAATTCACTGCAACAAATGGCAAGTGAACTACTTCAAAGGGGACAACCGGGAGGATGTAATAAACAGTAAATGCAATTATCAAACAGAGACTACAATTTCAAAATCTTTTGATCACACTTCATACATTTCACTTCACAAAAGACAAATTTAAAAGAATATTAATACTGATTTTATAATAGTGTCTCTCAAAATTTTTATAATCGTAAAATAAACCATCTTCTCACCATGGCATGGCATATGAAGGAGATGGCCTCCAGATGTAGAATATAGCTGAAAATACTGAATATGTAGCAGCAGACATGCAAGAAGAGATCATCTGTTAGTCTGGCACCTGGGTGTCAGATAACTTCTTACTGGATTATCATATATTCAGAAAGTCAAGCAGCTATTAATAAGGTAGGCATAGAGTGAAGGTCATGGCCAAGCGAGTACCACTCCTGCTGTATGAGTATATTCAGGAAGTCCAGGATTAAAAAATTTGATCAGCGATCCTGACTCAGATTTCTTAACGGTTTTCCTCAGTCTCTCCAGGGAAATGCCACAACTGTAACTTTAGTTAGGCCATGGCTGCCTACTTCCATAGTATTTAGAATTAATTATTTATCAATCATCCAGTCATTCAATACTGCATAATCTAAGCTACAGAAGGCATAATTAAATAACCAGAAACAAATAAAATTCAATTTGCAATTCTCTATAACTAACAAGGACTGCTTATGAAGAAAGCAGTCTTCTGGGATGTGGCACCGTGTAGATGTGGTGTTAACCGACGTTTCGCCTCCATCTTCAGGGTAGAAGGAAAAATAAGAAAATCCGCAAGTGAAGAGACTGTGAACCAGTACATTCCTCCAAAACGTCAGTTAACACCACATCTACACGGTGCCACATTCAAGAGGACTGCTTTCTTCATAGTCACCGCCGTGAAAACCTCAAATCTTACAAGGATTGCTTACATCCCAGCATCACGATGAGGGATAACTGAAAGTTATAAATAAATATGCAAAATATTCTGATTAGACTTACAAATGATTCATAAAATACTTGAATGATTTACAAATTTAATAACACTAACCAGCCTATAATTTGACACGATTTGAGCTAGGGGAAGCATTATTAAATAAATCACAAAAAGAGACCAGTGTAATTATGGATGGAAACCGTGAACACAGCATCTTTATTATGGGCTGTTTAAAGCATGACCACTAACTGTTGCCGTTACAGATTCTGATATACTGCAATATATAACAGTTCATAACTTAACACAGAAGAATGAATGTGGGTATTTGTACTGCAATTGCATTTTCTGTTCATATATTTTAACCACAAACTTAAAAGAATAGTAATATGCAAGAAATTTTAAATAATAAAAGTAAGTTAAAATCTTACATAGTACATGATCAGTATGTCATAATTAGAAATTAATATCCATAATTTCTTTACTATAAAGAGTATCCATTCTGAGAGCAACGACACATAAAATAAAATTCATATGAAGTCGCTGTGATGACATCTTAAGCATGTCCATGGTATCACTCCTTTAAAAAGTTACAAATCTTATAATCCTGAGAATTATTGTGATGGATTTGCTCTGAGCATTGCTTGGCAACGGCTAGATAAACACTCCACGACTGACTTGCACACAATAGAAGGACGTCCATCTCCAGGCCATGGCCACAATATGGACAAGCAACAATAGGAAGAGTGTTTTCTATTGCCAGGCAGAAGTGAGGACGCCAATGGACTGACTAAATAGTGATCACATGGTAACCCCAACAGAAGGATCATGCAACAATGAAAGAAGCTGTTTTTTTCTGTGCACTGGTCCATGCGGTGGCTATACAATATGAGTTCACTTGTAGCTAGTGCAGCTGAGAGAATTGGAATAGAAGGTTGAAGTCAGCCAGAGGAATTTCATAGTTGAAGAAGAATTAGAAGTCGGCCTGTGAAGACTTAACATGTGATTTTAAGACTGTATGTGTGCTGTAGTACAGTGATATTGGGAGTATGTGATTAAGTGAGACTTTCATAGTTCCTGTGTAAAATCCATTGGCAGGAAATGGATAGTGAAAAAATTGTCAAGGCTTAGCCTTTGTTGAGAAATGTTACCTAGCAATGACTACTGCAAGCAGATATATATAAGACTTTATTCATGTGTTACAATTACAGTAACCTTCAATGTTATAGTTAATTGTAGTTATGACTTGTGAATACCCAATAAATCAATTCACCAATCCAAACCTACATCTATAGTCACTAATACATGTCAGTGTAAAATAATGTAAATTCTGAAAAAGAAATCGCATCATAGTTAGCTGTGACTTTAATCAATTAAGCAGAAAACTTCCCTCTTTAAAACTGACTCTAGAAACCAACATATCTTCAAGCAGATGGCGGCAAAGAAGGGCAAGAAAATTAATAGAAAGTAGAAACATTAATAAATGCATATCTCTTACTCACTTCAGTAGCTGATCATAATTAACTAGGGTTAAATAATAAGATTTCAAAATAACCATATTTTTTTTTTTCAAGAAAATTAATTGGTACCATAATTAATCGATAGCCAAAATGAAAAAAGGGACTTCAGAGAGATTTCAAAAACCAGACGTCTAAACCAGTCCTAGTATAACTTTGAAGTGAAATCTTAATATGAACTTCTACTATAATACTGTGATGAAAATCTGTATATGGAGCACATCCTTGATAACTAGAGAGAGATAGTCAATGAGCCTTCATTTAAGTGAAATATTTCCAAAGAAAGTTGAGCATGACTATCACATAGAATTGGAATTATAAGTGGCTTCATCTAGATCAAGCACACAAAAGATGTTCTGATTAGCAATATACCCAAAGAATATCTACTGATTTCTGTAAGTTAGGACCCAATATATGAAGTATTGTTAAAATAACTTTCAAATACAAATAGTTTATAGCTTTTTTGTACATAAATACTTTAAGTGGCCTCCGTAGTCGAGAGGTAACGTTCCCACCTCATGACTCATAGTACGCGGGTTCAAATACCCGGCAGAGGTCGTCGAATTTTTAAGGGCGGAAAAATTCAGGGAACAAGTCCTCCGGAAGGGACTTTAAGCCGTGGGTTCCGTGTCGTAGCTTTACGGCATGTAAAAGAACCTCATATCTCCAAAGGAGGTCACTGAGCCAAATTACGGGCGTTTCCCGCCCAAGAGCAGTCTCTAATACCTCTGGTAGATGGGGGAAGCATTGTAGATACCTCTCAGCTAGTAGAGCCGGTCTCGCTGGCTGGGCAGGACTGATGGTAAGCACCAGTACCGGTAGGATATAGAGATTGGTGGAATATCATAGAGGGAAGCACAATAGATCAAACTGGTCGCGGTGCATGGGGAAACCCACCCTCTCTAAATAACTAACTAACATAAATACTTTTAAATATTAACATATACATAATTTATGACATTCAAAATACACAAACTTCATTCAGAAACTCTTCAGCAATTCAACAATAATTATATATTTTTCTGCTTAAATTATTTATTTCTTAAATACTTACATTACTACAAAATTACGCACATAATTATTTAATACAAAACTATTCATAAACAGATTAAGTTCTTAAAATAGTTTAAAGAAAAACTGTGACAAAGGAAATATCACTCATCATTCTCTGTGGGAGTTTTAGTAACAGTTACTGTAAATATCTTCTTCTCATTATATGGTGGTGTTCCTGATGATGATATCTCCTTTGATGATTCAGATGTGTGCGAAGCTGTGCTAAGGTCAGAACCCAATGAGTGCTGAGTCTTATTTTCTGTGATGGTGGGAAGAGTAATTACTGCGTTACTAGATAGGTCCATAGACTGGGGAAGGTTTACAGACCTACTACAAGCAACAGTGTTCATGTTGTTCCCTGTAAAATGCAGAAGCGGAGCTTGAGACTCCCTTAAAAATCATCAAATACAATAAATAAAATACAAAGCATTAATATCATACACTCTATGCCATAAAAAATACAATATAAATATTCACTTTAGTCAAATTAAGCCAATGCCTTTATAACTGGTCATAAGTGTGTAAATTTATAATGCATTTAATTCAGTTAATTTGGGTAATTTTAATGAAATTGTATTGATTTTAAGTTTTTATAGTAATGTTCTTTTAAATTAAATTATGTTTATTAATTATAATTTTAATAATTTTTTTATTCTATAACCTATGTTAATTGACTAATGTATGTGATTTTAATTATGTAACTTATGTAATTTATTATATGTATCTGGACACATCTATTATCAAAGGGACTATTTCCACATCCTGTATGGATATATGGAAAATAAAGGAAATGAATGAACAATTTTCATTCACGTTTAGGGGTCGAATATGTCACATTACCTGTTACACTTTACACAGAATCGATAGCTACACGCCAGCTTTGATTCTTACAGAAGTTACAACACAACAGGTGGTACTATGTTTCATTATGTGAGGAGAGAGTAACTGTATATTTAAAGTACAAGGAATTTAAAATGTTTATAATCTCAGCTACTATCAGATAAAAAGTTGAGTCATATTGGATACAGGCTTCTTTCAGCAGTGACTAAGAAGAATACAATTTTCTGGGGTATAACTCTAAGTAGTTAAGAACAGTCCATTGACATTTCGAAGGAATAAATCACCACCACCTTCATAGACAAGGACAAAGCCAAGCAAGAAATTGGCAATAAGCAGGTCAAATGACCCTGAAGGTGGAGGTAATACATTCCTCTAAAACGTTGGGGGACTCCGACTGAGCTATATGGCTTTGCAATGTGGAAGATCACCGTGTTAAATGATCACGGATTCTAGTGAAGGAAATGGCAAGCTAATGAGTTAAACCACTAAAAGGAACAATAGAAAACTCAGAATTCTGACTGTTTAGACCTCTATACCCCCCTCTGCCCCCCCC
>NW_019740656.1:3258847-3311541 GCF_002891405.2 Cryptotermes secundus | reverse complement strand
ATTGGCCGCCGACTACAGAAGGACAATACGCCGGGCGAGTGTGTCACGACTCAAGATAGACATCCTCAGGGACACCACCCAGACAAAGCGCGGACCCCACGAGAGGTTGGGATTCTCCAGCAAGGGGACGACCTTCCGTGCCAGAGTAGCACGGCGCAACAGGATCCCCAGAAAGAACTGGGTCAGGAACAGTATACTGAGGAGAAACGCGACAGGATACACGCCCGGGGGGAGACATCAGCCGAAAATGGAATGCAGCAAGCGCGTAAGGAGCCGAGACGTAGAAGAACCTCTACGTCATAGAAAAAAGGAGGCCGCTAAGGGAATTACCAGATTTCCCGTCCCGCCACATAACATATAAGACTGGACACTGTGGAGGGGTCGACCCCTTCCAAAGCGGATAAAGTGAAAGGGCCCTTATGGGAGGAACCGGTGNGGAGCCCCTATTTGCAGCACCTATGAAATATATGACAGAAGACTCTCAACTAACTAAGCAAACACAGTCACAAAATTCAGTTACTATTTTACCTCACCATGAACAAGTGCAATTATATGAGAACAGTCACACATTCCTTTTCTTTTAGCATTTATAAATTTAGAATTGTCACAGAAATATGAAATTTTGGTAAAGATGCAAAATAGAATAAATATCACGGGAGATCCGAGGTTTTAATAGTAGTAATTACAGTAGGAAAAGTTGAAGTTTACCCTGTGCTTAATTAATTAGGCACTATGCGAAGATGATGTACAGACCATTCTTGACCACAGNCTTGGAAGTACCGGCCTCCCCAACAAGGATGAATGGAAAACGAGTGGTTGTGAAACAAGGCGACAAACAAATTCTGGACCACGGGAGTGCTCGGGGGCGAGCACCACCGAAGAGAGGGGCGGACGCGGTTGGACGAACACCGCACAAAAACGACGGCAGANCCAAATAAGCTGGGGGCAGGGAAGGGGATACAGACAGGAGCTCTGATACAAAAGAAGTCAAGAGAACATTGTAAGAATGTAGGTCTTCAAATAGATGTGGCTGATATTTTTTGGGTTTCATCTGTTCAGTCTTTTAAGATTATCAGCTTTGTGTACAAACCTCCTAACCAGAATGCTCCCCCAGAATGTCTCCGCCGCCTGCGTTGAAGGGGCTGTACGTCGACACTTCCTTGACCAATTGCTGTAGAAAGAGTTGTATACATTCTATCCAGATNCCGAGGGAGAACCTTTAGGCTGTTCCGGGACGAACAACCTTTAGAAGGGAGCAACCGCCGCCTGCGTTGAAGGTGCTGTACGTCGACACTTCCTTGACCAATTGCTGTAGAAAGAGTTGTATACATTCTATCCAGATCATGCAGAGTTGGCCGCCTCTCTCGAGTAAAGTCCATACTACTTGGAGACCAAGTAAGTTGACTGCGAATTTCACTTGTAGCCGGCGGATTAAATACCTAAAGAAAAAATTTAAGAAACTGATGGTCTGCACTCAGTTATGTTCATTATAGAAGTAATGATGAGGTACATCAATCCTGATCTTTCCCCATTCATGTTCTATACTGATTTCTGACACACACATGGAGCTGAGCCCTTCTTGAGAAGCTGCCAATTGTGCAGCTACTCAAAAACTTACCAGCATTTTATGGAACCTGAAGTTTCATTATCCTGTTCACAAGATCCCTCCACTGGTCCCTATCCTGAGCCAGATCAATCCAATCCATACTACCCTATCCTATCTCTCAAAGATCCATTTTAATATTGCTCACCCACCTATGTCTTGGCCTTCCTAGTGGTCTCTTTCCTTCTGGCTTTCCCAGCAATATCCTATATGCATTCCTCTTCTCCCCCATTCATGCTATGTGCCCTGCTCATCTCATCATCCCTGATTTGATCATTCTAATTATACCTGGTGAAGAGTACAAATGCAACATGCATTTTTCTCCAACCCTTATCATATCATCCACCTTCAGTTCAAATATTCTCCAAAGCACCCTGTTCTCAAAAACCCTCAGTCTATGTGCCTCTCTCAGTGTCAAAGATCAAGTTTCACACCCATACCACACCGGCAAAATTATAGTTTTGTATATTCTAATTTCTATGTTTGCAGACAGCAGACAAGAAGACAAAAGGTTCTGGACTGAATGGTAGCAAGCATTACCTGAATTCAATCTCCTCTTAATTTCATCCTGAATCAGGTTTTGATTTTTTATGGTTGTTCTCAAATATCCGATCTGTGCCACATTTTCAAAACATCTGTTAGCTATCTTTAAGTCATGATTTTGCCTTGCTTTCTGATGGCAAGATAGCAACATATACTTAGTTTTCTCTGTTTACTTCCAGACCAACCTCCTTACTAGCCTTTCCCTATCTATCAAAATACAGTCAATCTGTTTATGTGTCTTTCCATCAGATGTCCAAGTAAATTTATGAATGTTACAATATGGGAACATCGTACTTTGACAACATTTTTGGATGTGGCAAAGTTTACTACTCTAACTCCATTATCATTACTAATTTCGTGCTAACTCTCATTCCCAACTATTCATCTGAAAATGACTTCCCTATCTACTCTGGCATTGAAGTCTCCTAACAAAATTTTCATGTGGTATTTAGGGAATTTATCAAATACATGTTCTAGTTCTTCATACAACCTGTCCATCATGCCGTCAATTTTATTCTGTCGAGCATGAATATTCAGAACGATGAAATCACACCAGTGACCTCTTAGTATTGTGCAAGACATCCTATCGCTAACAAACTCTACCCTCTTAACTGCTGATATGTTTGTCTTATGTACAAAAAAAAAACCTGTACCTAATTCATGGTTCTCATTCCCCTTTCCACGGAAAAATGCATATTCGCCTGCCAGTTCAGTGCCATCTCTGTCCCATTTTACCTCCTGTACTCCCACTAAATCTAACTTATATTTTGAGATTTCTTCCACCACTGCCCTGAGCGAACCTGCCTTATACATACTTCTAACATTCCATGTACTAAAGTTCATACCCATTTTCTTTCGCTTAGGTCATTTATTCGAATAATCCAACGAGGTCCAAGGCTTTTTGTGAGCTTCATAACAAGCTTATATTTTATGATGAAGAGTTGTTAGCCCCACACCCAAACCCCCAGCTGGAGGACCAGCCCTTGTCAGCTGTCCACAACTGCTTATTCAATATATACTCAGCTACCCTCCATATCTGGAGGCCATCTCCTCCACCCACAACCTGAGGACGAGCCAGCCGTGGTGACAAGGGACCCACCTAACATGAACTGGTTTTCTATATGTCACAATTTGTCATTAATGTGGTGTGAAGGTGGGGACTGGATTCATCTGGCTCAGAATGAGGACCAGTGGCAAAAACTTACGAACACAGTAATGGACATTTGGGTTTTATAAAAGGTGGGGAATTTTTAGACTAGCTGGTGATTAATATCTTCTCAAGAAAGACTCTACTCAGCGAAGCTAATTCGTTAACTTGTTATTACATTCTCATAAATGTTTAATTCAGTATAATATTATATATACACACACTTTCACTTATCAGTTTAACTTCTGAGATGATAATGTGAACTAATTGGAGGACAAAGTTGTCCCTGTGCATAATTTAGAATGACACCATGTGGACTGATGGCAGAATGGAGGTATAGCTCCATGCATTCTTAGCAGTATCCCCACTAATTGAGCCCTGAGGTAAGTGTCTACTGAACAGGAGACTGGGTGGCCCAAAGAGCTGGTCTGAAAACTGTGAAGACGACTGAACCCTGCTTCCTCATCTGTCCAGCCTGTACCCTTGTCAATATACTGACTGCACTATCCCAGTTCCCACATTTGAGTAGTGCTGGATTAACTGTCACAGTTTTGGAAGCAAGACAAGGATATTGAGGCATATTTTCTTGAAGCAAGACCTGTGGAGCCAGAGACACAGCCATTGCTAGGTAACGGCTGTGTAACACATGACAATGAAGTAGCTATTTGAAGCAGTGTTTTGTGTGAGGTCTGTGTCAAAACTATATAACGAGGGCCAGCTGCCTTTATGATAGAGTCCTGAGATGACAGAGTAGGAGGTTGGTGGAAGATGGCTGCCAGTCTTCAAGAACGTGAAGCAAAGGAACGTCCATTGTTGGGAGACATTACCAAGCAGAGGAGACCCGGAGTAAGAACACTAGTCTTTGTGTGACAGTGACCTGTGAAGTGTAGTCTCAGTCATGAGACAATATGTTCTTGAGTAAAGCTCTTATGAACTGAGGTCCCAAAGTAGCCAATTTGGGCAACCTGACATTCCAGATCCCACAAAACACCACTTTATTGAAGCCTTTGTTGTTTTCTTTTTAATTAGAAGCATTGCGTAGAAAGAAGTCGAGGAGTAGACTATTAATGCTGATGTAACGTTCAAAGGGTTTCCTTCTGGAGGAGTCCTTTACGAAAGGAACCAGACAACTGATAGTTCAGCAGAAGCCAGCTGATACCTTCACTTGAAAAGCAACATTCAATTTCGAACTGGTAACAGTTATACTTAAGAAAGGTGTCATGACAAAGACAAAACAGTGCTACATACATGCGCCAGTGCAAAGTTATGGATGAATTAAAGATTTCACCACTGGAAAGCCCCACTTCCAGAAACTCGGTGACTCATAAAGTCCTATTAGGCCAGGTACTGTGTTTCAATAAAGATATAGAACTGCTGGAGGGCTAAATTTAAGAAAGGGGATGGGTGAGGGATCAGCGACTGGTTGTGTCGCAATGATCGTTTAATACCTTACCCTTTAATATATTTTATTACAATAAACTGAAAGACTTCTTAGCAGAATTCAAGAAAATACCCCACTTCAATGAATACGTATGCATATTGCACCATGATTTCTGCAGTCTGAAACAAACCTGCTAATTGTACATTCTGAGCATGATAATGATGTTAACATGTGAACAAGTATACTTAACAGACTATTATGAATGTTCTTTGCGTGTTTTTTATCAATTAAGAGACAACCAGGGATAAATGTATTGAGGCACACAAGGAATATTTTGAAGGGCAATGATTAATTTCATGAAGCAAACTGAAGTCACTAAGACTTTTCTTCAGTCTTGTCATTTTCCAATCACTCACCGTCAGTATGGATGAATGTAACAGTTTTGTATCAACAACACGATCAAAAAGGTATTCTACGTTGTAGTACCCAAACTTCCCAACAGCATTCTTTGAAGTTTGCTAAGCTACCTTAAAAATATGAATACTGTCAGATCAGTGGTAATTTACTGTATTGTATTTTAAAAAATTGTCTATGATAAGCACGTAAAAGTCCATGTATACTAAGCTTCCTTATAGACCAATATGTCCGAAAATTGGATTTCTTGGTTAAGCCTCAAATATAAAATTTCAAAAAATCTGTGTAACAGTTTATGTGGTACATGGGAAACGACAATACATTTCTATTCTGCATTTTTAGGAAATTAAGTGAACATTATCAAGTGTAGCATTCCTATGTTGCTTCAATTCTAGGTATATCTATCAAAGCAATAAATGATTTTCTAATAGTAGACAGGTAAATTTATTCCTCTGCTTAATTAATTAAGCTTCATGTCATGAAGACATGGAGAAGTGAAGATACAATTCCACCATTCTTAACCTTTGCACTAGATGGAGATGAACAGTCAGCATCTCGCCCCTGCTATTGTTGGTACAGTGAAGCAACTTAAAAGTGTATGACATACCTGAGCATGACATGGACAACAGAAACATGCTGTACGAATAACAAAACAAGTGAATGAAATATAACAGTGAGGCAAAATGATGCAACCTTTGGAACATTTATAAAACCCACATTAGAATATGAAAATAAATACTAAGTAATCAATTTCATGGGAAGCTTAAGTATAACATTATTAGCTGAAATTTATGTTTTATTGTTTAAGATTAAGTAGGGGCCACAAACCAGAATTCATCAAAATATCTAGGTGAATACAGGCATGAGGTTTAATCTATATACATACGGTAACTAACTGGCATTTATATTATTCTGAACATTGTAATTTCCTACCTCATGAGCTGTAATTATGGAATTACGGTGGCCCAAATTGTATACATTTGGTGAATGTAATTTTGTTCGAGCAAGTTCTTCTGCTAACCTGTAGGAGAAGTAAAACATTATTTAATTTAATAATTATTAAGATATATGAATCAATGAATGATAGAAACAAACATAAAAATTCAATATTTTACCACAAGACCAGATGGAGTATACATGACAGCAATATCAATGACTAAACAGCAACAATGTCTGTTCCATGGCAGTTGGTCTTATGTTAAGAAAAGGCATGGTATTATATCATAAAGCATTCAACTACAGATGTCTCTTACAAAAATCACAAGGTTTAGTAAAATATACTAAACTAAACCATGCTTTTCAGTATTCAGTATTATTCAGTATTTTCATTTAAAAATTTAAAAGAACACAGTTTAAATCTGTAAGTCCACAAACCGTTTCCGAATTTCCTCAGCATCTTCACCATGAAATGTCCTGTTGTAATCTCGTGCAACCTTAATGTCATGTTTCCAGAACTGCACTTGGTCCTTGGAAGTACGAGGCGCAACCTCCTTGATCTAAAGAAATTAATGTAAAGAAATTATCTCAACATCCTGCAGAAAATGAGATGTGTAATAAACGCTGTAACATTACATCTAAAAGGCAGAATCATGAAATCATGGAAATGTAGCAGAGGTGTCCACTGCATCAATCCCTGGTAGCCACAGGGCATGCCCACAGCAGCCAAGGAATTGTCAAGAGCAGTATGTTCCACTCAGACCTCAACAGATGGTCAGAGAGCATCCAAAACCTAGCAACGTGTCTATGAAGACAAAGCCAACAAACAACAGCGCAAATTTTAAACTGTGGATGATTCATTGTCTAACAAATCCAATTAGAAATCTGAAGCCCAAGCATAGTCATAATTTACATATTATTATTTTAGGGGGTCACAGTATAACAAAGTTTAAGAACCGCTACCATAAGGGAAGGTCTAAGTTCCATTTTTGTAATGTTTTATCAAATTATATGTATTTATCTAAGCAAACCATAAGCTTGAGAGTTATGAAATTTGATATCCATGTAATTGAGGGCTTTCTTTAACAGCTGAGTATTGTTCAAAGTGACTTAATATGTAAATAAACATCATAATTTTTCCATAGAAGACAAATAACTTGATATTCTGAATGAGATTCTAACCAGTCACTAGGCAAAGGCTAAAATATAATTACTTCCTGCAATTCATGATCAGCTTCCCAGCTCATTCAGTGCTATATAACCTTTACAGTTAAGTAACCTATAAACCAGTGAATCCCTCCAGTAACCATCCTACATAATTGGAATATATTAGTCTGTGGGGCGCTCTTGTCATCGATGTGTGTAGTCTTGTCGCTACTCCGATGACAACCCACTTCTTCGGAACAGTTTGTTGGCCCTGAAAAGGACCGTGGCTGCTGAGATGATTGACCGGTGAGGTAGCGCGGCGCGCGCCGGTAAGGAGGAAGGCTAGTGAAAGGCGAGGGCCTGGCCGCAGTGCGGCCGTGGCTGGAGGTTGCTTGGTTGCCGTGCGGCAGCGTGAGTTGGAGGTTGCTTGATCGCTGCGCAGCAAATGGCGGAGGTTGCTGCTGGTGGTGAAAGGCTAGTCGAGCGCGGTCGTAGGAGCCATGAGGCAGTGGCTACGCCAGATGCCTAGTGAGTCAGACCGTAACACGACCACCGGCGAGTCCAGGCGCGGTGCCCCAGTGAGTCGGGTGTGAGAGCGCTGGACGGCCGAGGCAGTCGTGCCTGGCGCAGCCTGCCGATGTTTCCGAAGACCGAGCGCTGGCGACGAAGCCTGCTGGTTGAAGTTGCTTGATGTGACTAGCTCGTAGACTGATGATGAACTGAATTAAACTGCATAACTCGACTCTGGGGTCGCTCCTTTTTATACGCTGGTCGGTGGGGCGGAGCCAAACTCGAAAGTGAGGAGCAAGAATTGATTGGCTAGCGCGCGTAATGGTGTAGACGCGGGCTATCGCCGAGCGTAGTATAAATGCGATCGTTTGAAGCAATCTGATTGGTTAGCGCGCGTGATGGTGAAAAGTGATGTGAAGAGCGAGCGTTGCAGAAATGCGTGATAATGTGGGATGTTCCCACAAGTCAAATTAACTTAACTGATACAAGACAATGATGCTTGCATTATGATCACTTACATAGATCCAGACTTGAAATTGGATAAATTATCTCTCCCTCTAGAAGCAACGATAATTCACAGATGCACACTGTCTGAGAACGTGTCAATCCATGATTAAACATGTGTTCTATAAGCATGAATATTGTTTAAAGTAGGGTTCTTTTAAACTAACACAACTGTATGCACTTACTTTAAGAACTATAATTCCTGCCAGGAATATGCAAATGATGTTGATAAGTGTGAGACAAAGGCTGACAGCACCCATAATCAGAAGTTCAACACGAGGGTCTCTGAGTAGGTAGGCTTATAGGAATTTGCTACATTGGAGTCATCATCCTCTAGCATCATGCGTCCCTGCCACAGAATGTCCATGCAGGCCAATGCCCAGAACAATCCCTATAAAATCGAAAGTGAAATGGCATTATCCATCAAGTACAAGTATTTCTCAAGTGCAGAAGAAGTTTCCTGAGTAACAATGATCTCAAATAAGGCTCTAAACATTTGTTCAGTTATTGTGGTGCATGCAACATTAATAAGTATCTACATATTCAAGATCTGAGTTTCTAACAGTGATGACTATAAAGATTAGGTCTTTTGGAGTGCCATGTTGTGTAGTCTGGCTCACTGTTACAAACATTGAGAAAGAACATACCGTCTCCACTTCAGGGCAGAAGATATATAAACACTGTATTCCTCAGAAACCTAGTCAGCAATCTATGAGATGGTACATGGTCCCAAATAACAGAATAAATACATTAATCTTCAATGACTACAGCCCTGTAAGTTCTTACTTTTCATGGCATCACTCACAAAAATGAAGATTTAATATATCTGGTTTCCAAAATGGCATGCAATGTAATTACATTTCTTCTATAATGGAGAGTGAAAGTAATTCTTACTTTATTTGTTAACAAATAAATGTTTTGAACACGAGTTGTAGAGGAAAATGAAACACACATTTTGCATTCAACACACTTTTCTAGAAACCTTATGATTTTGAGATAATTAAACATATCAGACACAATAGATATACAGCAATACCTCGCATAGTCTGGCTTCGATCAGTCCGGATTCACTACAGTCCAGTTTTAACCACTGCTGGTGGCGGTGCAAGGGCCGAGAAGGCCCACCCCTTATACATTCATACATTCAGAGTCAGGTTTGAAAATGTCAAAACAAACTAAATTTTAATTGAGCAAAATAAAAATAAATTCTAAAAAATTTGTACACAAAATTATTTTTAATACATAAATAATCGGTTTTTTCCTCTTTATACAGTCAAGTCTCTTTTTGTGCAGTTAATTTTTATGTGGTTTTAAAGTTATGCTATACGATATGTATTTCTATTTTTTCTGGGGTTCCCGTTGTATATGTATGTACCTACACTCGGGTCGTTCATTCTTGAGCTCTGACAGCTATCACTGGAGGAGGTGGGGAGAGCACTACTTTAACAGAATTTTGGAAGGCTACAACGTCAGAAACGTTATCGAAAATATAGGCCAATCATGGTATGAATTAACGGCAAGTAATATGAGGGCAGTATGGAAACATATCATACCACATTGTGCAAATGATTTCATTGGTTTTGAAACTGATTTTGCTAAAGTCACTAATAACATAGTGGAAATTGGACAGCAACTTGGTTTCAGTGAGTTCGATTCCCTCAATGTAAGTGAGTGCATCAAATCAGACACTAATGAACTAGATAATGGAACACTTATTAACATAGATAAAGAATGGGAAGACAACTTAGACAACGACGACTGTTGAAGTGCCTGCACGAGAATTAACAGCTGAACAACTATAAAAAATTATTGGTATGGTTGAAACCTTGTCAGAGCATATTATGGAAGTTGATCCCAATATTGAACATAGCCTTACAATTCGCCAAAAATAAACAATGCAACTCGTTGCTACAAAGAAATGTATGAAGAGAATAGGCCAAAGAAGAAAAATGTGCAGACATTAATATTGCAATTTTTAGAGAATAAAAAATGAATTGCGAAAAACATGAATTTTTTAAAATTACGTGTATTTGTAATAAAGACATTTGAATTTATTAATCACGTTTTATTTATTGAAAAACGGAGATTTTTTTTGAACCAATTATCATTTTTTGTATGTATTTAGTTCAATTAGTGTGGTTTCAAATGGTCCGGGATATTGGTGGAACCGATTACCGAGACTGTGCGAGGTATTGCTGTATTTCTAAATTTCCATACTCAAACAATCTTCAATTGTCTCTGTTCCTCTGTTAATCATGTGTCTTTCCTCCTTAACTGACACAGATGATCAGGAGTATACTGTAGTTCATTCTTGGTATCATGCTTATACCCAGCTACTAACATAACAGGCCTTTACTGATATGAGGTGTGGGACTTTAGGGAATTTAAGGAAGTGAGACTGCCCATCAGCTAGCAACAGCTGAATCTGCACAGCCACCATAGGACGTGAATAGGCAAATACATCCAACAGGATCTGAAACAGATGCCATCAGACTCTTGATGAACAGAAATCATCAAAGAATTTGGTTGTTCATACCTGGCCAAAAAGCGTGTGAAGGGCTTCCTTTGGAAACCCTCCACCAAAAGAAATATGCAATTATTACAGCCAAATAGCAGCCGGTTGAAACATATGAGTAGATAACACATCGCTTGAAAGGGCATCTATTCTAAGATCAGTAAATAGTCCGAAGATAAAGATGAAACATCTGTCTGATTGTGAGGTTGTGGCTGAATTATGATTTCATAATGTCAAATGACTATAAAAACAGTTCACTATGCGAGCATTACATTTCAATGAAAGTGAGGCAGTGCTAGAGGATTAATTACAGAAGGGAGGTCCAAAACATATCATTGACAGTCACAGTGGCAGGGTCATTCAATGCCTAGCCTTTAATCTAACATAATCTACACCCAACTGTGATGTTAAACTATTGGCTGTGGCTTACAGAACAGGTCTGTCTAATGACTGAATGGGCCAAGGACTAGCTTATGGAACTACTCCATCTGCTCAGTTAATATGTAACTCAGCTTCTGCTTGGGGATGGTGGTTATGTTCACATTTTGGTTGTATCTTAAAAAGCATCAATACAAAACTTTCATAACATCACCATCTGCAGTGCATGTTGGTGGCAGCAGAATATACAGATCTCGAATTTTCAAGTTTGGAAATGACGGTAACAAATCAAAATCTGATTTAGAGGAAATCAAGGGACTGAATTTTGGTAATGCTTGCTACCATTCAGCTCAGAAGCTTTCATCTTCTTGTCTGCTACCTAAAAATGTAAAAATCAGAATATACAAAACTATTATTTTGCCTGTGGTTTTGAATGGGTGTCACTTTTAGTCTCTGATATTAAGAGAAGAACACAGACTGTGAATGTTTGAGAACAGGATTCTGAGGAGAATATTTCGACCGAAGAGGGATGAAGTGACAGGAGGTTGGAGAAAACTGCATAATGAGGAGCTTCATAACTTGTTCTCTTCTCCAAGTATAATTAGAATGATCAAGTCAAGGACAATGAGATGGGCAGGGCATGCAGCATGCATTTGAGACAAGGAATGCATATAGGAAATTGGTGGGGAAACCAGAAAGAAAGAGACAACTAGGAAGACCCAGATGTAGGTGGGAGCATAACATTAAAATGGAACTCAGAGAAAGAGAGAGAGAGCATGGGATGATATGGACCAGACTGATCTGCCTCAGGATTGGGTCTGGTGGCAGACTCCTGTGAACACAATAATGAACCTTCAGGTACCATAAAACGTTGGGAAATTCTTGAGTAACTGAGTGACTGGTGGCTTTTGAAGAAGGGCTGAACTCCAAGGACTTAATTCGTTAGTTATTTAATTGAAATTTAGAGAAACAGTCCCAGAGCCAGAACACTTTCCTTTATCGACTTATCTCAACCTCAGTGGATTAACACATACAGCATTCACAGCTGGAGGCAACAAAGAAGCAGAAATAGCAACGCCCACAAGAGATGCCGTGTTGTCTCCTAGAATGGCGATGGCGACTGCGGCTCCTGAAGGAAGAGCAACTAGCAAACCGACCCATAAGGATCGAAGCTGACCTCTGTAAGCAATCAAGAAAAACAACTGTATCTGCCTGAAAGCAATCTGGAACCTAGTGAAGACAAGGTAAATGTTAAAATGAAACAGCCCCATAATACCACTGAAATGAGTACCAGGAATTAAATAAATACTTTTCCTGGGGACTAAAGCATGGCTGGCGCGCAAGGCTGACAACCTTACCGCCATCTTTGAGTTGATTGTCTAGATAATTTGGGACCCTCAACGTCTCACAACCCTATGAGCTTTCACGGCCTGTTACAGGGATAGCTTTACTTTTTTACTTTTTTTTTTACTGTATCCTACTGATAGGTCAGTTAATAATACAATAGAAAAGTCTGACAGTTCCCACTGCTTTCCACAGATAACACTTCACTGACTATCACAGACAACAGTCCCTGAGATACGGATTGAAATCGTGATTTCAGTGAGCATGGACACCATGCAAGTCAGCAGAAAGCAAAATGCAGTCTCTTTACTGCTTCCTGTTGGCTTGGTTTACTCTTTACTCCTGAAGACGGAGGTAGTGTGTCCCTCTGAGTCATCAGATTATATGTTTCACATGTCAGAAAACATAATTCTTTCAAAACACATTTTTGTTTTTACCTGGCTATCATCTCATCAGTTGGCCATCCACCATTACACCAGTGTTCACTGGCTAAACCAGCTGCCAGTCCAAAGATGAAACCGACCACAAGACACACAAGCAAACCGAACAGTTCGTTCAGAACACCCATTTTCTGAAGTTGCCTGTCTTCAATCACAGTGCCAAATGTTCCAGCCATGATGGGTCCCTGTAACAAACAAATGGGTATCTTACATTCTAATTTCAAAGCTCTTCAGAAGATTTAAAACCTGATGAATCAATCTTTATATATGTGCCCATATGAATTTTGTCTCAAAGCTGTAAGAAAGGTAGCATTTTCCTTGTGCTTAACTAATTAAGGACTAAAACATGAAGGCATATAGAGGAGTGGATGTATAGAGCCACATATTCTTGATCTCAGCATTAGTTGGAGGTGAGTTGTCAGCTTCATGCCCTGGCTGCTTTACCCCCAGAAAAAGAGCCCCAGTAACCACTGGATGGATAGGAAGTTGGATAGGTCACAGAACCATTCTCGACAACATGGAGAAGACAAGAACACCGACCCTACTTGGATTTGAATACCAACCCCTCAGCCGTCCAGTCTGTAGCCAGTCATTATACCGACTGCTGTAAAGAGTGCTTTTTGTGGAGAAAAAAATCAAATACTTCATTATCTGCATAGGATTTTAGGTTCTTACAGCAATGTTTACAAAGAATTCTATCTTCTGGGATATGACACTATGTAGTCCAGTCAACTGACGTTTCAGAGGAACATGTCGACTTCATTTGCAGGGTTGAAGAAAGAGCCACGCAAGAAACCAGCATGAATCAGATAACAAGCAAAGGACTACAATGAACTACACAGCATTACATCCCAACCATCCAGCCTGAAGCCCATCACACCACGAACTGAGTTATGCTGGTTCTCATGTTAAAAATGGAGGTATCAACCCACAGAAATGTTCTGCTCACATTTAAAATATAAAAACATTTTTTTACAAATTGTAAACAATGTTAAGAATCCAGAGATTCACTTAATGGGGGGTGGAGTCCAACTGGGTCCACTTGGCACGGCAGACACTGATTGGCCTATTGTAGCCTGCCCTGGGTGATGATGTTGATGGAGAATTTGGTGGAATGAAGATTGGCAGGGGAAACCGAAGTACTTGGAGAAAACCCGCCCCAGCGCCACTTTGTCCACCACAAATACCACTTGACCAGATCCAGGATTGAACCCGGGAAATCAGGGAATCCATAGATAATAATAATTCAAATTTGTTTGTGTCCACTACTTCTAAAAGAAAAGTCTTCTAAAAGTATCTTAAATCTGGATAAAACATTGCACAATCTAAACTAAGATGGGAAGAGACATGCTAGTTGCTACATTATATCTGGCTATGTCATGCATATATACATTTTGATTTCTTTAACAAATTCTTTCTTTAAAATATATGCATTTTTTCCTGAAGCCACTGTTGTTTTTTATTCTGTGCTTTATATAATTTCAATATTTATCCCCAAATCTTATGAACTGTGACTACTATGGTCATGTTTTATAATTTTCATAAGGGCAAAATTCCATAATCTTAACTTCTGTAACATGATGAAGTAATGTATTTAGGACAATAATTACCATGAGCGGTGAGATCAGCATACTGGCCACCAAAACGATGGTGCTATTTTCTGCAAGTCCCAATGCAGCCACAATTCTACAAGGAGTAAAGAAATGTTACGAACATTTTCCAATAGGAAATATTTTGGAGGATTCTATAAGAAATATTGCTGTTATTAGTACAAAAGTAAAATGTCTGGTTACTAGTTAAGTTAAGCAACTAAAGGTAACAATCGGACCATGATATGAGCTTACCCTGCAGTAACAAGGAGAGCAAGAAAATCAAAGGTCAAGCTTGCATCTGCTCTCACACCTTCCACCACTTGCGCGACTGTTAGTCTGGATCGTACTGACATTACAAACTTATCCCATGATGAGGGTTTAGCAGACTTCTGTTTGCATCTGTAATAAATTAGTAACAATTATTAAAATATTTCATGGCGTTTTTATAAAAAAAACAACACAAAAGCTGTCATAAGATTAATGGTATAATTCAATGAAATATGCACGGTAAACGAATGACCCTCAATCCTGAGACTGCAAAGCCCCACCACAGACCCACCTGCTAAAGACACGAAGTCCACTGTAGGTAAATGCAGCATCACAGGAAAATCCACAACATTTCCCCCAAATGACCTTGAAAACTTCTTTTTTTCCTAAATATTGGTACGTCACACTTGACGCCAGCTACTGAAGGAAATGCTGAATTGGTTAATGAACAGATATCTTCAGCAGTGGCAATTTTAATGCAGCTACTTCAAGCTCTAACAATTCACTCATTGCATGTATATGTAAACAAACTGAAATATCTGTTCTACACATCATGACTGTATCCATTCTTTGACATAATTGTCTTCTTTCGAGTTTCCAAATTTTATGTGGGGTCTGCCTCAGTGGTCTAGTGGTAGCATGCTCACCACTGGACCCAAACCCAGCCAAAAGCAATAAAAGTCCATAGCACAACTTCCTTCAAAACGGAAATAAATATTGTATATTTATGACATGTAAAGGAATCTTTCACTCATGATAAAAGACGAGTGAATGCAATTTCAATCACTCACACGACTCTCTACTCTGCTCCTAGATGCTGCTGCTATTGTGTAACTTTGGAGACCTCTGATGGACAAGGGTGGGAAGAACTTGAAATCGCCCAACCCAACTGGATTTTGCAACTGGATAACATAACTTACACAAGTGGTATCTGAATAGAAAATGAGTTATAAATATGGCAACCAGTTAAGGTTCAAAGCACAAACGACTTCACCATCAGAGTGTGACACTGGAAACCACCTTCATGTGTGTCATTCAATAATAAAGCATCTCCAACTATTTCTGTCTTCCTCATTTCCCATTTATAATCTTCCTTTAATCTGCATGACATCTTTCATATCCTTTCTTAGCACGAGGGCCACCAGTCACATGTATCTAGTGTCAAAGTTAAGCATGCATGACAATATGTATATTGTATAACCACTCATCCATATATCTTGATGGTGTGGCACTTCATTAAGCATGAGAATAACTTTATATACGTTTTTAATTCAACACAGTATCTTCTAGAGAAGAAGACAAAATTTCATATGTAAATAATGCCAACTTACTCATCAATTTGTTCCACACTTGGACATTCTTCAATCATTGATTCCTGTTTTCCCTGATAGTACAATGTGCAAGGTAGGACACTGAAACAAAGATGTGTTTTTTCATATTAATTATTTGCAACACCTAATCCAGCATAACACAGCAAAATTAAGTGGTCTTTTCTGCTTGTAACATATTTACATTTAGGGTATGAAGTGTGTTGAAATTAATTGGGCTGACATTAGGGCATTAAATGATGTGTCAAACACTTCAGCAAAACAACAGAACATCTCTATAGTACCAGCTCATAAATACCAGAACTGTACTTTATTCTAGAATTGGGCTGGGGTTGTTGTCCTGCTATTTACCAAGAGAAATAGTCACCATAGCAACAGAGTTTCAACGATGGAAAAGTATAAATGTCAGCATTTTTTAAAACACATTTTTCCACATGTATGAAGAAAAATGTTTATACTTTGCATATTGAAGGTGTCAAATCTGAGCTTTGAGACCAGTTACACTTAGGTTTCTTATGGTTTTCCAGTCTCTTCAGGCAAATGCCAGGATAGTACACTGAACTGGGTCACAGCTGCTACTTTCTACATCCTTTTCAACTCATTAATCATTGCATATCGAACCGTTTGACACTATGCTGTCTGGGCTACAGAAACTGTCTCTAAATAAATTAGGAATAAATAACAAAATAACAATAACAAGCCACAGCTATATTAATTAATAAATGTGTGCTGTTGTCACATTGTGTTTTAAAAGACAGATTGATATGAATGTTGTAAAATGTATCAGAAGGATCCATCATTCAACAGGAAAAAACATTTATGTATTTGATTCATTAAGCAGATGCAGGAAGGAATTTCACAGTGCCTTGAAAATCATAAATCTGGTTAATTTGGTATTTATGTAGCATCTATGTGGCTTTAGTCTGCAAGAAAACTATACCGACCAAGTGACCGCCGTTTGTCGGCGAAGTTAGCAACAAACGAAAAAAAAATGATATTCAGCAGCTCTTTATTATTTAACGGTGTAATCGCTGTCGGATTGTTATTTAAACGAAGGAGTTACATAATTCACATAAAAGCAGAAACGTCTTAAGAAAGCAGATGAAGATTTAATCTGAAAGAAAAAAATAATTAGGTCTTCTAATTTTTATTATTGCAGATGGAATTTATAGCAGTCATTCTTTGGCTAACACCAATGAACAGTGTCACCATCTTATCAACAGAAATCCAAATACCTACCTTGAAGGATTCCATTAGCATAAAAGGATTTGTCTGAGTAGCAGTAACAGAGCACTGGAGAAAGTGTCCTGCCTAATCTCCATACACTGTTGTGATAACAATCTAATTTCCAGTGGTTTTCTTTATGATTGCATGAGTCGGAGAAATATCTGTGTGTAACCTATCAGGAACAGTGTGCGTCTCATCTGGTTGGTCACAATTAAATGTACAACTTTTCCATTCTAAAAAAATGACCGCAATGATGAGTTAAAACAAGCAATAGAGTATGAATGTCTGGTCTCCATGCCCCTTTCTTATTCAAATGAAACATAACCAAGAACACTACAATATGATTCTTCAGCACAGTGGAACCTCAAATGGAACATGGCGAAAGTCTTATCAGAATACACTGTAGTAAGTGCAATAAATCTGGCCGCGCCATAGCTCAAGCACTTAGTCGCTGGCTTCCCACCGCGGCGGCCTGGGTCTGGTCAAGTGGGATTTGTGGTGGACAAAGTGGCGCTGGGGCAGGTTTTCTCAGAGTACTTCGGTTTCCCCTTCCAATCTTCATTCCACCAATTGCTCCGCAATCACCCTCACCTATCATCTGGGGCTGGTACAATAGGCCAGAAGTGGCCGCAGTACAAGGGACTTAGTCCCACCGCACTAGCATAATAAAAAGTACAATAAATACAGATTTATCAGCGGTAAATTACCTGACCACAGAATTGAGTCTGACACCTATTCCTGATTCGTCTAGATGTCTAAGTATTTCCTCACAACAGTCACCAGAACCAACAGTAAAAAATACCTGAAATAAGAAATTTGATTTTACAATATATCTCATGCACATGTTATCACAATTTTTGTCCAAACAGTCTGCCATTTCATACATACCTGGTAATAATGACCACTTTCTCCAGAACACCAAACTGCATTCTCGATTTTAAACTTTTTAAGTACCATCTCCAGTACCTAGAAAACAAGCATGTACACAAATAAGAAATGGGGAAGCATGACACTGAGTTCCAAATTTGCCATACATGTAGTACGTTGCATTTCTCAGCACTCAAATTAAAGAAAATACAATAGATAAGTTATACAAATTTACTGCATCTTAATGTTGATTAGAACTCTCATATTCAGTCCTTTTCTAAGACTTAGCCTTACTGCCTGATAACAGGATTTTTCTAATCCCCTCAGTATTGTCAGGTACGGAGCCAAACCTTAACAGCACTTGTACTGAAAGAACGAAAAGCTCTGCTAGCTGGATCACTCAGGTACAATTGCACTAGTGCAACGACCAACAAAAGTTAAGCATCTGCTTCCCGTAATTAGTGTTTTGCTTTTTTTAATTTGTCTATCATCCAGTATTCTAAAAACTAGAGAACACAACGTTTTGGAAACTAGATCTGAGTTCATGCTCAGGTGAGAGGGGAGACACCAACTCTGTTGGGTCAACCAGTGATATAGGTTAGGTCTAAGGGATCTGACGAAGTAGATGTCTCCCATTCCCTCATCTGAGGAAGTAAAGAGATCCACTGTCCAAAATGTTGTGTTCTTTAGAATATTGGAAAATGGACATCCTCCAAAAACAGATTAATCTTCAGCATTAAGTTCTGTAATAGCGATGGAAAGTCTGTGAAGTAGAAACCTGAATTTATAAATATTCAGATAAACTTCACAATTCAAAGGACTCGCTCAGATAATTCTAAAAGTTTGAATCACAAGTTTAAGTATATTTGCATCCTTACTTCCTTGGCACTATTAAGACAAATTCAGGCATAACAATTTGTCAGGAACTGTCTCTTGAAGGTGCTCAACAAAAGAAAAATGTAACATCCATTTTATGATGTTAAGAGAGAGTGATGCAAGTAAATTATAAACTTACTTACTTACTTGCTTACTCATGGAGCTGAGCCCTTCTGGAGGAGCCGCCAATTCTGCAGCTACTCAAGAATTTCCCAGCATTTTATGGAACCCGAAGGTTTATTACCGTGTTCACAAGGGTCCCTATCCTGAGCCAGATCTATCTGATCCATACCATCCCATCCTATTTCTCTAAGATCCATTCTAATATTGCCCACCCAGTTACGTCTTGGTCCACTAAAAATTATTTAAGGTAAACTACCCCAACTGTTAATGCCAATAATTCATACTGAGTAAAACTAAGTGACTGACTAACTCTCCAACAGCCTCAACTTTCAACAGTATAAACACAGAAGTCCATGACTGGACACAATCCTGGGTCAGTTTCAACCACACCCCACTCTCACAACATATTTTCCTAACATCCACCTTAATGTTGTCCCCCATTTCCTTCTTATCTTCCAGAAGGTTTCTCCACCATATTCTTCCTGAAAAATCCTTGGCCCATGGTCCCTGAGATAATGATTATAAGTGTGGAAAATTTCTTCTGGTTACATGTTACAAATTTAGGAACTATAATAAATGAATGGCAGAACTAATCTTCTGTATAACGGAGCCAGTGCAATGTTGTGAAGCAAGTGATGTTTATGTTTAATTTACACGCAAAGACAGATTCGCTGACGCAGTATGCATTATGTCAGTCCTGTACTTCTGGATTACCATGACACAACGCGTTAACCATGTTACATAATTCTGTATTTACGATTCATTCAACAGACTGGTTTTGTTTATGAACAGATGAACCATCAAAATTATTCATTAGACCTTTCATTCTGCCACAGAAACCATTCCAGATAAGAATGTTTAACACAAGTCATGACGTACGCAGAAATGCGTTCCGTATTGAAAACCATCTTTCCAAATACTGACATACTGAATCTGCCACTCCTACATGGTGACTGCAAAGAGCACAATCTTATGGGTTTTAGTACCATGTAGTTTGGTAGAAATCCAGAAATATTACAAAGGAACATATCACCGCCATCTTCAGCATCAAACAGTAAGTGAAGAAAGATACCAGAAATAAGCAGGCAGCAAGCAGGTGGTATTTGTGTGTGCTTATAGCTGGTTTCTTGCCTGGCTTACTCTTTGACCCCAATCGTGGAGGCAATATGCTACAACCCAGATTGTAATCATCATTTTAGTTATAAATTAAAGTAATATTAAATATATTGTCTCTTGAAATTAGTCTTAAGATTTCATTAAAAGATACTTCTTTCTCTATTAGGCCAATAGGTAGTAGCTTCTTTTGGAAGTTACGACTGTAAAATTTTCATAGTATAGTGATTTTATATGGCTCCCAGTAACAGAAAAAACCACCATCAAACAATCTTCACACACTATAATCCAGTTAACATAACCTTACGACTTCTTTCTCCACCTTTAAAAGTGTTGCTTTCAAAGAGACTTCCCCACCAGAACTCTATAATTTCTTCCTGTTTCACTGAACTGACTGAAACAACAATAATTACAATGATATGACTGGATGAGTTACTGGTTTTGTAGTCAACGTGTCAGAGCTACTGAAATATAGATTAATACTGTATTCTCAAGAGACTGCCTTGGACAGAAGTTTGATGCAAGCATCAAATCATTACATATAGATTGCCTGCAAACACTAGCATAAATATAACTAAGTAACTAACTAACTAACGTAACTTTTTTATAAAAGG
The DNA here is from genome assembly GCF_002891405.2 of Cryptotermes secundus. NCBI lineage: Eukaryota > Metazoa > Arthropoda > Insecta > Blattodea > Kalotermitidae > Cryptotermes > Cryptotermes secundus. The sequence goes on along the minus strand of NW_019740656.1, from coordinate 3,290,673 downwards.
TCCAATGGAATCATTCACTCACTCCATGTAGCAGAGTTCTTCCTGAGAATCTAGTAGATGCTCAGCCACTTAAGAAATTCCCAGCATCTTATGGAACCAGAAGGTCCATTACTATATTCACAAGAACCAACTACTGTTCATTATCCTGAGGCAGAAAAATCCAGTCCACAACTTCCCATTCTATTTCTTTAAGATCCATTTTAATATTATCAACCAATCAATACCTGTGTTTTCTTACTGGTCTCTTTCCTTCTGGTTTTCCTACCACAGCTTTTTATATAGCTGTCTTTGATGCATACTATGCCCTGCCCATCTCACCGTAATGGGACTCCAAAGAAATCAGCTTACACAATGTAGCACGTAGACCAGTCGCTAGGCAACGACAGCGAAATAAGCAAATATACAACAGCCGTTGCTAGGTAACGACTCCGCAAACAAAGCATGTTTCCATGGCAACATGAGACTACAGCAATAATGGAACAGATGTTTTCTACGAGGTCCGTGCCAAGAAGTTATAAGCAGGATCAGCTGAGCACGGAACTGTTATGCCTATGGCTGCGCTACTCTTGGATATTGAAACAGCCTTTCATACAACACGGTACCTTGGCTTGCCATACAAATTATCTAAATAAAAATTTTTGATCAGTCTGATCAAGTATATTGGCTATGTATTTTCTCAGAAAATTCAGAGTCTCGGTCCTGACTGTCCTGCTTACAATCTATCAGAACGGACAGCACGGACGGCACAGAAAAACACCGCTCCTCCATTGCTGTATTCAATTGTTGCCGTGGGAGCACCTTTTTTTTCTGCGAAGCTGTTACAAAATAAAGGCTGTTGTGTATTTTCTTATATCGCGGTCACTGTCCAGCAAAGTGTATACATGCCACAATAGAAATGATGCGCCCAAACACCTATTGTCTATCTAGGTCTCTTTCCTGATGGCAGCTATAGAAGCCAAGGCCTTCAGAACATTTATTCTACTCCCTACTCACGAAGTGAGCGTGTAAGTGCCAACATTAAATATCCCTCCATGAAGCAGTTGCTAGATCAGTAATGACTTGTGTCTGTCCCGCCTGAGAATTGTCGGCAGACACCTACCTCTTAAACTTTCAGCGCCTGCAAAACAAGGTTCTCCGAAATAATGGAAACTTTGCTAGGTGTACACCCATCCGCGATTTGAATTCGGCTTTAGACCTTCCGTAAACATGCGATTATAAAAAAAATTTGAGCACGTGGATACCACAAATGACCGATATTTATACATCTCGTTCTAATTACGTACTGCGAAAACTTCGTACTGATGTATCTGTTAAGGAGTTACTGAAAGTCACAGAAGATTACGCTAATGTTCAAGCGAAGTCCTTGTAGTTCCACAGAGTTTCACAGATGGCAGGACTTGTGCAGAGAAACCCGTTGTTCTTAGAGCGCGCTACTTTTCTTAAACAAAGCAATTTGTTATCAGGGCCGGCATGAAAGCACAGCCAAACTAAGTGGCATTCGGGAGCAACACTTTTTACAGCTCCTCTTGTTTCGACTTTCTGTTACATGTAAATTAATTTTTAGAGTACATTTATTTGTACCATCACCACCGACAGTAATCTAAACAAGTTGCAAATATGACTGAACAGCATTGTTGTCTAATTCTGTTATCCTATGCCGACAACAATACCGCGACTGCTGTGACCGGACGAGGCCATATATTTATCGCTGTCTCCTTGACTTTCTCATATATATCTATATGACGACAGCAAAGGCGGTTTTCGTAACAGTGTTTGGGAATTTTGTGTCAGTTATGACAACGTTTTGAGAAAGTTGTTTGTTTTAGTTCGGAAAATACAGAATTTCTTGTCGTCTAGACCAGCGTTCAGGCTTCAGCCGACCCTGTCTGTAATCGCTATTCAGCTGATTCGCGTATTTACACATCGTGGCAGGGAAAAGATCGAATATCGATTAAGAGATACTGTCCAGTTTACAAATAAGTGATGAGAGAGGACATGTCAAACTTCTGTTGTACTCGAAGCGATTATATTATAAATTACGCCGAAGACAGTGGGAGTGATAGTGGCACAAGTGAAGGTAAGCCAGAACACATTCCAGTAAATAGTGACTGCCCACTTCGGCTCTGGCTCATAACAAGGCACTGCTTGGTGTCAAACACTGACCTTCATCCATCGCTTTATATTACTGAGTACTTCTTCAGAGCATGAGTCAGCAAAATCATTTTTATTGACTTTATTTGTTTAAATATATATTTAAGCTATAAGCCGGAAAGTTGAGGGTTTGATTCCCGATGAGATCATTGGATATTTCAATTTGACCTAACCCTTCTAGCCGCGCTATTGCCCTGGGGTCGACTCAGCCTCTAACAGAAACGAATACCAGGAATCTTCCTGGGGGAAGGGCGGCCGGCGCGTAAGGCTGACTTCCTCAGCGCCATCTGTGAGCCGATTGTGTAGAAAATGTGGGAGCCTCGACGTTTCAGAACCCTATGGGCCTCCGCTGCCTGTTACAGGGATAGCTTTACTTTTTAGCTAGAGTAACCAGGAAAAGTAAAAGGTAAAATGTAAGTACAAAAGTGGCAAAGAAAAAGAAAATGTTGAACCAGTGTTTATTCCCTTGAGCGCCCGGCCATGAAGACGTATGGGGTGTGGAGGTATGGCTTCATTACTGTTGACCTCAGGACTAGATGGAGGTGAATGGCCAGCTTCACGCTTGGGTCACTTTACCTTCAGAGAAAGAGCTCCAAGTGCCCAAATAAGTAGGGGGTTGCGTGGGCCCCAGAGTCGGTCTGAACGACCGGAAATAAAGTAGATATCTTTTGTCCCTGCGAGAATCGAATCCCAGCCCAAAAAACGTTGCTACACCGACTGAGCTATCGAGGCTCCTACAGTATCCATGAGATAATATATATATATATTTTACTTTCTCATACATGCAATTTCTACGAGAAAATAATGTGAACATGAAAAAAATCCATCTCGAAGTTTCGACAGATTTATACATTTTCAGTCCCCCCCCCCCAAAGTGATTTTTGGAATTCCTCCTGTCTGTATGTAGCTATGTATGTATATGTGTGTACATGGGTCTCGCTACTAACTGAAAGGCAGGGCGGATTGTACTCACACAAATATGATTATACTGTAGTGTGTAGAGCCGTTACCATGCAGCGACCGCGAGATAAACAGATATACAAAAGATATTTCTAGGCAACGGCTCGGTAAACACATTCCCGTAGCAATAGACACAGAATCACCATCATACATGTGACAATATAACAGACAGCCTTCCAAAATCACATTTTCTTAATCATGGCTACTGAAGGCATGCAAAGGCACCAAAATCTGGAGATAAATTTTTTCGCCGTCGCAGTACTACCTCATGTATAGCCTACATATATGAGAAAGAATAAAGTGGGGCAGGGGGGTGCTTTTCATTCAGACACAGCGCAGCGGAGCAAACATTTTGTTTAAAAAGAACTCTACTTTTCACGTGGGAAAGATATAAGCGTAGAGAAATGCCCGCTGTGCATCCAAACAAACCTCCCACAAGTAAAAAAAAGTACACGTAACTTTATTCCTGTAACAGGCCGTGAAGGCCAATAGGATTGAGAGATGCTGAAGATCCCACATTATCTAGACAATCGGCTCACAAATTGCGGTGAGGTCGTCAGCCTTACGCGCCGGCCGGGCTTTACTCCCCAGGAAAATTATTTAATTAATTCCTGGTACTCATTTCTGTTAGAGGCTGAGTCGACCCCAGGGCCATAGTGCGGCTGGAAGGATTAGGTCAATTGAAAAAATCCAATGACCTCATCGGAACCTGAACCCGCGACCTTCCGGCCTGTAGCATAGTGCCTTAACCAACTACGTACCGCGTGCCCCAAGCAAACCTACCACAATGAAATCATATCAGATTTTGGACTACAGTGATCACGTGTGAAAGGTCGACAGCATTGGCCACTACCGTATATTGCCCATTTCAAATTTTGGTATTTATATTTTTATGTTTCGTGTTTTAAATTTTGATTTTTCTTTAAAAAAAAGACAGAGGCAACCTATATCTGTAAATAATTTATAAATAACTATATATATTGTGGAATGTAGATATCATTGATAGACAACGCTGTTACTAGGCAACGGCCTGTAAACAGCAACAAACAAACGATGTTTTCTGTGCGATTGGTACTGAGATGTTAGAAGCAGCTGAGGTCAGGGATAATTTGGGAACTCAGAGGAAGGAGAACGTCCGCTATTTAAAGCCGCTACCGAGCAACGGCTAGCGAAGACGTGAACTGTAAAGTGTAGTCACGCGCTGTATCAAAGAGTCCAAGGAATCCAATCACCGATCCAAAACCCGTCTATACTCATTCTATCAAGTGACAATATATCCTCTTGAAAATTTAGGGACAGTAGTGATATTGTTTGATGAAATACGCCTTTTTGTTACGTTCTAATATGGAACTGAACAAAATTGCGAAGAATTACAACCAGAGAAGCAAAACGGTTGTCTTCCCTTGCGAGGAAACAGACTTGTCGAGAGTGCAACGAATTCCAGGGAGTAAGCAGTACAGTGAGACATATGCCGTTCTTGCTCTAGGAAATCTACTTTCAAAAATTCGAATCATGTAATCGCACAAGTTTCTGTTGGTAAATGGGGCACCTGTAAGTTAAAACTCATTCATCATGTCTTATCTTCTACTCTCAATCATTTATAATAATTGTTATGTTTGTTTTGTAATACAATTAATGGCTTACATAGAAAATTTCCACTTACAGACAAAATAATCTACTTGGGATAGGCATAAGAATGAATAAATGGTGGGGTTATCTGTAAGAACTCTAGAGAAAGATAGCAATTGTTTAGTTTGAAGGTTGTGTACCCTTTCTCCCCCCTCCCCCACCCAAATTCCACTCCTTTTCTTTTTGAGTTCATTGCGTGCATTTTTCCCCTTGGCACTACAGCCCCAGTGGGCCTAGGCCTACCTCCATGAACTTCTCCGTTCACTTCGGTTTTTCTAGATCTTAGACATTCGGTAGGACCCCTTGGGCGGGTGATCAGCTCGTCGCCAGGCCTCTACCTGTACACAAACACGGAAAAACGCACACAAACATCCATACCCTGAGTGGGATTCGAACCCACGATCCCGGCTTCCGAGCGAGCGAACATAGTGCACGCCCATTGCGTGCATTACAAGGGTAAAATCGGTGTGTGTGGTGTTAGGGCTTAAATAACAGGTGATACTGCACCTTGTGTGTGTCGGGAATTATCACAAGACGTCAGCTTCTAGATCCCTAGATCTCTAGATCATACCGCGTCAAATAATAGGATAATAGATTAATCATGAAGTTAAAAGGATCTGGAAAGAATCCGTCAAGGTTTAATTTCATGGAGTTACTGAGAAGATTCACGAAAAATATCAGTTAGTATAAAGGATGTCTCGGCGGAGATTCGAACCAAGTGCCTTCTGAATATAAAGGTAGAAATTTACAGCTAGGCCAGTCGTTTCAGTTGTATCGTATGGATGTAGAAAGTGTTGCCGACGTTTCGGAGGTACATGCTGCCTCAATCTTTAGGGCTGAGAAAAGTAGATCGGTCAGGTTAGTTTCTGCTGGTCCTCGCCAGCACAGTTATCTTTGGTTCCGGATCCCTTGGCACCCATGACCATATTTTTCTGTCTCATGACTCTGGGAGCCGTGCAACTACTCAAATGAATTGGATGAATGAGTTCATGTATACAGCGTGTCCCAGGAGGAAAGGTCAATATTCCGGGAGGTCATAGTATAGGTCATTCTAAGCAAAAAAAAATTGTATATGTAATTCTGTCAAATACAGAACGGTTTCCGAGATAGAGCTATTCAACACGTCATATCCTCACACGAGTTGAAAAGTGCATTGATGTTGACGGTGGAATTTTCGAAAATGTACTGTATTAGGTAAACTGTACCAACTTTGTCACTTGTAACAATAAATACCGGCATTAGAAATAGTACGTAAGATCTCTATGAGCCTGGATAGTTTATTCGTTATAGCGACTGGCTACAGGCTGGACGACGGTGGGGTCGGAGTTCGAGCCCCGGTAGGGTCAAGAACTTTCTCTCCTTCAGGTCGTTTAGACCGGCTCTGGAACCCACCCACTCTCCTATCCAACGCGTACCGGGTGTTCTTTCCCCGGGGGTAAAGCGGCAGGGGCGTGAAGCTGACCACACACCTCCAACTAGTGCCGAGGTCAAGAAAATGTGGATCTATATATCCACTCCCCCATACGCCTTCATGGCATAGTGTTTAATTACTTATCTTGGGGACAACTTTACCTTTTTTCTTTCACGTTAAGATCTCTTTCTTATCAGCACTTTTGGTGCTGTACAGTGAAGTAACTATGGCAACCGTTCGCAATAGGGCATATGTACATGTACACTCTTTTGCTTAGAACTACCGATACTGACCTTCCCGCCTGGGACACTCTGTATTGGTTTCGGACAAACAGATGCACGGGGAGCAAGGGTTGATGTACGGTCCGGGGTGATAGGGTTACCAGATATAGAAATTTACCAAGAACCGCCATTTTAAGGGCTACCGAATCCAAGTTAACTTACACATCGGTGACCAGCTCCCAAATTACATGGGCCATGACCTATAAAATGACACTATGAATCTTCTGTTCTTTAATAACCCCGTATCTCAAGTGCAGACACTTGATTCAAGATAACATAAACTTCAAAGTACACAGTCTGCATACCACGTGTCATATATTTCTGATCCATATCAGAAAATCGGAAATTAATTTTTCACTTCACTATCAGCCTGCTGAACAGCAAATGTATTTTCTAATTTCGTTTCTGTTCCTACTTTCTTAAATACATAGTACAAGAAAATATTTTTATTGTGGCCAAAATCGATTTAAAAGTTTTTACCGATTTTCACGTTTTCAAAGTCACTGAATACGAAAAAAAAAAAAGATTCTCTAATTTCGTCTGTCTCTCTGTATTGTGGTGCACAGACCCGTTTCTGAGCTACGGCTCGGTAAACACGTTCCCGCGGCAACGGTTAAGCATACAACGGAGGAAGCGGGAGTGTTGCCTACGCGGTCCGCGCCGAGGAGTTATAAAGAAGAGAAATGGGGCAACGAGCTCAGTTGATTTTTTTTTTTTTTTTTTTTAGACTCCCATATTTATTATGCAATCTGAGTTAATACATTTAGCATAATGATGTGACAAGGAAAGAAAAAGAACGTGTAGAATACCGCTCATTAGCGGTGCTCCTTGTGCAGTAGATAAAGTCTGGTATGATTTGTGGGAGAATACTTACAAACTAGGGACTTAAGATCTAAATAATAATACTACATTATACAAGAAATCTGTTTGGGAGATCATGTGGAAGATGTCTTCTCAGTCTGCGGAGAGGCGGGGGTGCAGAGAGTTGAGACACTTCTTGGTTAATGTGCATGTTGAGCCGTGATCTGTATTTCGAACTTAGTCGACTGATTTCTTCTTGAACTGTAGGTATTTGTAGATCGTGTCTGATGATGGCATTGGGGACATACCAAGGGGCGTCCGTTAGCAGACGCAGAGCTTTAGACTGAAATCGCTCAAAGATGGCAATGTTGGTGTTCGAAGCAGAGCCCCATAGTTGAATGCCATATGTCCACACAGGTTTGATGATGATTTTGTAAATGAGGAGCTTGTTGTTTAGAGTTAGTTTAGATCTTCGTCCAAGTAGCCAGTGTAGTTTGGTGAGTAGGATGCCCAGATGTTTTCGTTTGTTGAAGATATGTTTTTTCCACGTGAGGCGGCGGTCAAGATGGAATCCAAGGTACTTGACTTCAGTTGTTTGGGGGAGAGGCTCATTGCCGAGGTAGACAGGAGGGCACGTAGCTTTGCGGTTGGAAAATGTGACGTGATAGGATTTAGTTTCATTTGCTTTTAGTCGCCAAAGTGAGAGCCAGCTTTCTATGGAATTGAGATTGTTTTGAAGTTTGAGGGATGCAGTGACTGGATTAGGGTCGGAGGCTAATATAGCTGTGTCATCAGCAAAGGTGGCAGTAGTTGTGTAGGGGGAAGTTGGGAGGTCATTGGTGTAGAGGAGATAAAGGAGGGGGCCTAGCACACTACCTTGGGGAACTCCTGCATGGATAGGAGAGAGATTGGAAAATTCGTCAGTTGATATTTGGCATGCAATTCTATACTGGAATCTTGAAGGAAGGACTTGAATGCGGGAAACTGAAAAATCTCCACTGTTAACATCCGTTACCAGGAAACGGCTGTTGAAGACAGTGCAGGCTGGAGAAGACTTAGCGTGCGGTAAGTTGTAAAGTGTGGAAATCAGCAATGGAGATATAATTACTTGTAGTTCCGAGTCGTGTGTATAAGTGCTCAATAAATCCATTCACCAATCCAAACCCCGTCTATAGTCACGCACCTAAAATATGACAGTATGCATGAGCGGATGTGCACTTTGCTATGGCCTGAACGAGTTATACAGTGTTTAAGAGCCAAATCATCTTGGGATCGATGCTTAATAAACATGAACATTCTAGCTCCAAAAATAGGGGCACCTCAGGCAGGACCCAAAAAGAAAACGGTTCGAACAATTCCGATTAAATGTCACTGATTTGTGGAAAACGTGTTCCTAAACAAAACTGCATGGGAGGTATCTTCAGAAACGTTACGCTGCACAAACCCAGAATGCTAATTGTCTTAAAAACGACTTGACCAATACTGTTTCTATTTTAACGATCTAATGAGGTATTATGCTACAAGTCGGATGTTCGAGGGCTCGATTCCAGATGAGATCACTACATTTTTCAACTGAACTAATCCTTCCAGCCGCACTATGGCCCTGGGGTCGATTCAGCCTCTAAAACAAATAAGTACCAGGAATCTTCCTGGGGGTAAAGGGCGGTCGGTTGGTGCGTAAGGCTGACAACCTCACCGCCAGCTGTGAGTCTACTGTCTAGAACATGTAAGAGCCTCGACCTCTCACAACCCTATGGGCCTCCACGGCCTACTACAGGGATAGCTTTACTTTATGGAGGCAATGCGCCCAGCATATACGAGAAAGTATGTATAAAGACTTTCTGGGATTTCCGTTTCTCAGTAACCTACTAGACCAGGATATTCTGTAATACACGTGGTTGTCCGCTGTGCTTAATTCTTTCCCGTTTTTGACAGGAATTTTCTGGAAGATCAGCATTATATGAACAAAAACTCCACGGCCTTTAGTCCGCAAGCGAACTATACCAACCGAGCGACCGCCGCTTGTCGGCGAAGTTAGTGCCAACTTTAGCGGATAGAGGGTGTCGCGTGGTCAGGGCAACGGATATCCACGGCCGTTAATCTCGGTTTTCTAGACCGGAGCCACTACTTCTCAGAAAATCTGGTAGCGACGGGAATCGAACCCGGGACCTCTGGATCTGTAGCCAGGAACTCTGACCACTAGACCACAGAGGCGGTCAGCATTATATGAACAGATCATTTTCCTTTAGTTTCTGAGTTATCCTTTATGTCTCCGAGTGAAAGAATTTCCGCTTATTAAATAAGAGAAATTTATGCCACGGAAAATACTATGGTCCTCCAGGATGGGACGCCGTGTAGTCTGGTAGAAAGCCTTCAATTCTTCAGGGGAATATAATGTTGGAGAGACACGGAACGGACATGCGCAGTGGTAACGATTTATGCTCGTATTCAGAGGGTACTCGGTTCTAATCTTGGCCAGATCACCGGCTATCTTCACTGACATGTTTCGTGGTTTTCCTCAGCTCCTACAGACAGTAACTTCATTAGGCCATGGCCGCTTCTTTCCCAACCCTTTCTAAATCATCTAACATCCTAAGCTTGACTGTCTAGGCGGGTTCCATAATAGGAGGGAATTTCTTGGCGGTTGAAAATTGTTAACTATTCATGGAAGGCACTGTAAAGTGTAACTGGTTTACTTATAGTAGGAGGCATTTCTTCTGACTGGTCAAATTCTTACCATCACCTCCTATGACTGACGTATGTGGCTACCCCTACCCCTTGCTGGCCATTTTCTGCACGCAGAGTCTCGGGGAGGGGGCTGAAGGGCCATGACCTTTACTTGCCATAAGAAATTGCCCCGGTTTGGAGCTGCCGAATATGATGTGATAGGAAGGTTCTCTTACGCGTGGGAAATGTAGCAGTTAAAACCAACGTACGAAATGACAACTGTCAATTTAATAACATTTGTTTATGTTCGCGTCCTTTTGTTTTGGCAGGTTAGTTAACAACTTTCTCAGTAGCCAGACTATACAGTGTCCCAGGAGGAAAGGTCAATATTCTGGGAGGTCATAGTATATAAGTGTACACGTACATGTGTCCTATTGCGAACGGTTTCCGAGATAGGGCTATTTCACTGTACAGTTCCAAAATTGTTCATAAGAAACAGATATTACGTACTATTTCTAATACCGGTATTTATTGTTCAAGTGATAAAGTTGGTTCAGTTTACCTGGTGTAATACATTTTCAAATATTCCACCATATAGCAATGTTGTTAAATAATTCACACAAAAAGACGGCTTTAAAATACAGAAAGCGTGTCTAGCGCACATTCACATCGCGTCATGCCGCACCAAATTTGCGGCAGGATTCATGTTTTGCTTACGTTTCATGCACGGAATAAATTACAACAAAAAATAAATGGTAAAGGTAAAGTGTCCCTGAGTTGAAGCCATGTGGGAGAGTGCTTCACCGTTCTTGACCCCGGCACAAGACGGGAGGTGAGTGGTCAGCTTCACGCCCCGGACCGCTTAATCCCCCGATATCCCTTGCATAAGGGGCTGGGTGGGCTCCAGAGGCGGTCTGGAGGCCATAGTGAGAAAAAAAAAATCGAAAAAGGAAACATAAACTAACCTAACTCATGTGGGGTTAACTAACCCGATCAGTCACCGAATTCAGACTACTGAAGAAACACAGAAGTTGTGTTGATATAACAGCAAAATTATCTTAGCGTTGATTTTTGGACTTTGTACATCATTCGATACTCCAGCGTCGTAAACGCGACTTAATATTATCAGGGCCCTTTAGAAGTGATTTATAAATATGCTAACCCTTTAAAGTAGTAATTTGGTTACTGTGCGTAAACATTAGAAAACTCTGCATTACTCGTATGTACACTGTATTTACGTTCCCAGAACAAACTGCTATATTTCCATAAACAACAATAAGAGTCTGATCATTCTAAAGGTGAATCTATTGTTTTCTGTGGGATACGGACTGAGTTTTCTGCCCACAGAGTGTATCTGTGTGTTCCGTATGGTTCTCACAATAAACAGCGACTGTTTCCCTAAACAGCATTAACCGGTTGGGCTTTGTAGCGGAGACGTAATGTGTTTCCTGTGAGGTACGGACTGAGTTTTCTGCCCACAGAGTGTATCTGTATGTTCCGTATGGTTCTCACAATAAACAGCGACTGTTTCCCTAAACAGCATTAACCGGTTGGGCTCTGTAGCGGGGACGTAATGCGTTTCCTGTGAGGTACGGACTGAGTTTTCTGCCCACAGAGTGTATCTGTATGTTCCGTATGGTTCTCACAATAAACAGCGGCTGTTTCTCTAAACGGCATTAACCGGTTGGGCTCTGTAGCGGGGATGTAATGTGTTTCGTGTGAGGTACGGACTGAGTTTTCTGCCCACAGAGTGTATCTGTGTGTTCCGTATGGTTCTCACAATAAACAGCGACTGTTTCCCGAAACAGCATTAACCGGTTGGGCTTTGTAGCAGAGACGTAATGCGTTTCCTGTGAGGTATAGACTGAATATTGAAGTATTATTTAGAGAAATTACAGAGTTGATTGATGCTCAACAAAAATATGCACACAACAAATCTGTAGAAACATTTATGTAAAATTTTCTTAAATTAAAGCAACAACCAGATAGGACCTAATGTTAGGGTTCGCGTATTTAATGCCGGACTGCTGGCTAGAAGTCAGTTTGCATCCGGAAGGTCCTGCGATGTGCCAACTAGATCAAGGTTTTCCGTGGTTCTCTTCCATCCTAGAGCAAATGCTGAGTTGGTACCCAAATTCCAAGTTGCACTGTATGCCTCACAAGCAGTCCTCCCATTGGTAACGTCAAAATTTCGCCCTAATATGGCCCTCAGAACATTAGCTAAAATGTTACTATAATGCACCTCTTCCAGCGTCATAAAAAAAGAAAAACCGATCATATGCTCTACCTATACCAGAAGGACAAGCGGGCAGTGCCTGAGAACCTTCAAACCGAAAATAAAAACAAAAATTCTTACCTCCCCCTAATGTAGTGTGTCTCACTACCAGCCCCCTCTACAGACTAGAAGTGTTGGCTGGTAAGTGTACAGATATTTTGCATTTAGGTCACAAGCATCTTACGTATTAACAAAGCATAATAATAATAATCTATAAGAACATTAAGATAAAAATGACCATTAGAACAGATTAATTAACAACATTTTCATAATATTATTACTGGCTTATTAAATTGTATCGAATAATCATACATTTTAAACGAGACTCCAAAAAGCACATGTTAAAGAGATAAATTTGTTCATGTGTTTATTTAATTAAGCACCACGCCATAAAGACGTTTGGGGGAATAGAGGTATAGCTCCACCATTCTTGATCTCGGCACTAGATTAGAACAGATTAATTAATAATCTTTTCTGAATATTATTACTGGATTATTAAATTTTATCGAATAACTATTAATTTTAAACCCGACTCCAAAGAAACGCATTATGACATACTGATACTATTGTGCCAGCTTACCTTTTCCATTGGCATCACACTTTCACGTTTTTCCTTCGCCCTTTCAGATGCATTCTTCTTCGTAACAACTTTGGTTAACTCTTCATTACTTCTAGATTCTTCAATTTTTATTGCAACCTCACTTGACCCGTCGCTTCTACTGTCTGTTCGTGTATTATTCGTAACATTTCTGTCCAGAGCAGTGTCACTGTTTAATGTTGCCCTTGAATCCTTTGGTGTTTTAGATACATAAGAAACGCTTGTATCATCTGTCTCATACAGACTGTCTGATGCTGAAATTGTTTTTCTCAAACTATGTAACGATTCTGATTTTCTATCTGAAAATTCTTGAATGAAGTCTTCATTTAAAGTATTTGAAGAAATATTTTTCCCTTGCGAGCTTTCGTTCAGATTAACTTCCTGTTTGCTTGTGGGTATACATACAATGAACAGAAGACCAGCCATAATGTAACCTCAAGCCAAGCACTGCCGTCGAATATACTGTCACCTTGTCCGCCGTGTACTATAAGCTTTGCAAGCAATCCTTTTGCACTATATTCAGGAACTTATCGTAACTCCCAGAGATGGCAGCACGGTAGCGATTTTGCGCAAGCACAGCTGTGAACTTCGTGCTACACGGTATTGTCAGTACCGGTTTTCATAAGAAGTCTTCATCAAAATAATCTCTGATTTCCAAATGTCTGTATAATTAAAACAATTGGAGATCGAATTTAGACCTATTTTCAAACGTTACAATCACCGGATTATGTAGCGTCTTGAAAATCGACTGTAATATTAAAGTAAAACTTGTTCCCCTTTGTCAAAAACTATTTTTCATTTCTCAAAGGGGTCTGGTACGTGGTTCAGCATCTGCGTTACGCACTGTTGCAGGAGGTCTTCTATTACACAGACGAACTTGAGTTTAATGGATTCAAGAATAACAACAACAGTGAACTCTGTGACACTTTTAACGTTGCACTGAAACACAACTCTGAACTAGAACTGCATGTATCTTTTTATATAAACTAGAGTCGGACCTACAGAAAACATGTCACTGTCCGTATTGTTGCTAGGCAGCGAATGGTATCTAACTTGCTAGTGGCTAGCATTCGATCCACTGTGGGTGCTTTCCATAGTCACATATTGTTGTAGACCTTACATAACAACGACTGTATACTCGCCGTTGCTAAGCAATGGTACCTGAGCTGTCACCATAACGCTGGCTTGAATGTGGGCAGTTCCCACATCGGCTAATCTACACACTCTACAAATCACTACAACACACACTAAGTCTTCTCAGTTTGTTACGTTTTCATTGATCGTTGCTGGGTAAAGCCGTCTAACTATAGATTTCTCTACTTCAGTGCGGGATGGAAGCAGAGGAATCTCTATTGTTAGAAGCCGTTACCAGGAGTTCCTCTATTGTTGTACGCGTAACAGTCACCGCGGGAATATGTTTAGCGAGCCGTTGACTAGCAACGAACGTCTCCTGTGAATCCGCCATTCCGGCCATTAGGTGTCATGTTTATTTACAACTGAAAATTACCTAAATAGACAGAACAGACGCAGTGTGAATTAAATGTATCAATTTTCAAATAATATTTTTTTCCATAATTCAAATATAAACAGGACTGGTCAGCAAAATAAAGTGTGAGCAGATAGGGAACAGAAAGCCGTAAATTTGAATTTTTATGTCAGATTTAATTAAAGAGATGTTGATAATATAGGATCCGTTGTATTTCAATCGTATAATGGCCTATGTCATGGCAGAAACAGAGACTGTTCCCTCTTCCGCAGTGTCCGGACCGCCCCTGAGGTTCAGTGGCCATCGGAGGCTCTTTAAAAGAGAGCAAAGCGGTCGGGGCTTGAAGCTAACCACTGACCTCCAACTAGTATTGAGGTTAAGAATGCGTGGAGCTATACTTCTGCTCCCCCATACGTCTTCATGGCGTAGTGCTGAATTAAACATACTGACAATTAAAAAAACTATTACAAATAGCAATCGACTTTCCTGGGCTTAGGACCACGCCGACTCGCAGACGTTACGTGTCAACTGTAAGGCAAAACTGTCCCTGTGCTTAATCAATTAAGCATCACGCCATGAAGGCGTATGGTGACCTCGGCACTAGATGGAGGGGAGTGGGCAGCTTCACGGCCCTGCTGCTTTACCCCGGAGAAAAAGCCCACGGTACACGTTGCATAGGAGGTTGTGTGGGCGCCAGAGCACGTACAGGCGTCATGGAGAGGAGAGGAGAAACGATAAACATATTTACATCATATAACAGTAGACTTAATTACACGTATATTTTTAAATTGTTATATCATATTCTAATTTAATATTATACGTTTGGGGGCTTTAATTATTTGCATTTACATCAAGAAAACTTCAGACTATAAGATTCGAGCCCTGTCATTCTACTCGATGGGCACCCAAGCACAATTTGCAGGAGAAAACAAATTTACAACAAAATTAATTTCAACTAGCGGTTAAAGGGAAGAACCGCCTCTGTGGTCAGAGTTCCTGACTTCAGATCCAGAGGTCCCGAGTTCGATTCCCTGCGCTACCAGATTTTCTGAGTAGTGGAACGGGGTCCACTCAGCCTCGTGAGTACAATTGATGAGCTACTTGAATGGAAAAGTAGCGGCTCCGGTCTAGAAAACCGAGATTAACGGCCGTGGGGATCCGTTGCTCTGACCACGCGACACCTTGTATCCGCAAAAGTTGGCATTGACTTCGCCGACATGCGGCGGTCGCTCAGTCGGTATAGTTCCCTTGCGGACTAAAGCCACGGAGTTTCTTTTTGTTTGGTTTCGAGAAAGGGGATTATAGGAAAATCCCTCTTAATACCACTAAGAAGTATAACTAATTAAAAAAATGTTTCCACCCTGTAATCGCTGATGTGAAGGTAAATCTGAACGAATACCAAAATGTGCAAATTTTGTTACTGAATTCATGAACAGCTCTTATTAAGAGCTGGACATGTAGGCCTACTGCGTCAAGATAACATCAAACCCAAACAAGAAAATACATTAAAACGAAGATATTAGAGTAAGCAGTCAAAATAAAATGAATTCATATGAATATCACTTGGTCTCGAAATCATTACGTCAAACGCTGTCTTTATAGAATCCAACTCATTTACCTTAGAATAAAACCTCTTTTTCGAGGTCTTCATACTCACAAGATGCAAATCGCTTTTATCTTCGTACTTCAGGCTTTAAAGATGCAAAAACGAGAGAAACAAGTTGGAGCCTTGGCGTCACGGCCATTAGACCGTGTTGTCCCTTTAAAGATGCCACTTTCCTTACGTCGCATTAACAAGGGCAGTCTCCCATCCCCCGCTGGTTTTCAACTAAGTGTCGTAGCTGTAAAAATAAACGTAGTTCCGCAGGCGCAGGCAGAGCCCGGCTGTCAGTAGGGTGGGGAACCTTAATCCGAGGGCCACACTCGGAATCTGTTCCAATTCACACTTCATGTCTGCATTCTATTCAGCTAACTCTGCAAAAAAAGGGCTGCGGATTGGATGAACAGTTTAGCTCCTGGTATGGGACAAATTTTTCTGTCTTTGCAGCCAGGGTTCAGCCAGTTTACTATCAAATGAGTACCATGGGTTAAGTGAACTGGAGTACAACATTCACTTCCATTTGGGGACGCAATTTCCTTCGCTCCCCCCTCCCACCTTCATGGCACGAGGACATGTTGGCCTGTTTTTACTTACTCCTTGGCTCTACAGGCTACTGTAACCTGCTTTACATGCTGTACACCCATTTCTATCCCTCTGCCTTCTGCCTCCACCTTTTCACTTGCTACTCTCATAAATGATCATGTTGATCTTCAAGCCATCTCAGTCTACTTACTTACTCATGGAGCTGAGCCCTTCTGGAGGAGCCTCCAATTTTGCAGCTACTCAAGAATTTCCCAGCATTTTATGGAACCTGAAGGTTCATTACCGTGTTCACAAGAGCCCGCCATTGGTCCCTATCCTGAGTCAAATCTATCCAATCCATCAGATGTCATCCTCTCTCTCCAAGATCCATTCTAATACTGTCAACCCACCTATGCCTTGGTCTTCCCTGTGGTCTCTTTCCTTCTGGCTTTCCCACAAATATCCTATACGCATTTGTCTCCCCCATTCACGCTACATGACCTGCCCACCTCATTCTCCTTGACTTGATCATTCTAATTATACTTGGAGAAGAGTACAAGTTATGAAGCTCCTCATTATGCAGTTTTCTCCAACCTCCTGTCACTTCATCCCTCTTCGGTTCAAATATTCTCCTCAGCCACCCTCAGTCTATGTTCCTCCCTCAATGTCAGAGACCAATTTTCACACCCATACAGAACCACAGGCAAAATTATAGTTTTGTATATTCTAATATTTATCTGTTTGGACAGCAGACGAGACAACAAAAGGTTCTGGACTGAATGGTAGCAAGCATTCATCTCAGTCTAGGACTTCCCAATGTTATTCCCTTCTGCATAGTTATCCTTGTTCAATCTATTCCAATTACATACTCCAACCACTTCAGCCTTCTAAGTTACAGGATCCAGGGTTTTGTACAGTTCCTTAAGTCCTTTGGTTACTTACAAGTCCACATGCTTTCCTCAAAATTTTCCTCTCTTGTGTATTTAACGCAAAAGAAGCTTTTTGTCACAGACCATGTTCCACAGCCATACAGCAAAACTGCCATTATTCTTTGCAAGTTTTAATACCTGATATTTTGCAAACTATAACTTCAAAATATGGTGTAAACCATAAAAAAGACTGTCATTCTATTTGTTACTTATTAGCTGTCCAGCATGCAAACTTGTTTCTTAAAACCTTCAAACATGAAAATCTCTTCTACACCACTGGTGTATGCACACTACATAATTTGACCAACATTGTCCACAAAATTTCTGATGCTTCCATTCATGAAGTTCAATTTTTGGGATATGCCCTCCTATATGCTCCAACATGTATTAGTATTTGTTATCTGTGCCGTGTGTAACTGTTATAAATTTTCCCTAAGATGGGCTGGTTCTGTTTTACATAAGGTGTGTGTGCTGCTATCTAGCATTTGATTCTTGTAAAGTTTAAAAACAGACTACACATGAATGACACACATATATATATATAGTTTCTCTAAGCATGAAACCAGCTGTAAAATTTGATAAAAACTAAAGCAAGAGTTGTCCCTGAGCTTAATGAATTAAGCACCACTCCTAGTAAAAATACGGGGGAGTGGAGGTATAGCTCTGCCATTCTTAACCTCAGTGTTAGATGGTAGTTAGTGAACTTTATAGATTACATCCTGTTGTGCGTGTAAAATCCACACAACAAATAAATGATCATATTCAAGCGGTTAGCAGTCAGCTTCACGCTCTTGCCACTTTATTATGAGGGAAACTGCCCCCTTCCCCATACCCGCTGGACAGGAGGCTGTGTAAGCTCCAGTGTCGGTCTGTACGTCATGAGGAAAATCTCTTGCCCCAACCAGGAATCAAACCTTGACTCCTCAGCCATACAGCATGTAGCCTAGGTGCTGTACTGACTGAGCTATTCTTTACATAAATTATTAAACAACCATGTAATACACATTTGTTAAGTGAGACATGAGGTCTGAAACACTATAATGTATGTATAGACAATGTAGAGGTGTGGTCATTAGCATACTTGAAGGCTCAATAAGTTCACATTTTCTTTTCCCATCTTCTGGTGCATCATTAATAACAAGTCATACAAAACATGTTTACTTGGATTAACAAGGCTGACAGGTACAGATGCAAACTCAAAATATATGGAAGTGCGTGTTCACATTATGGTCATCTTGGTTGTGACATCATGATGTCATGTTAGTGGATACTGTTTTCTGAGGACTAATATCCTCTGGGCTGGGAGTAGTGAGAATGCAGTCAGGTTATACAGGAAGAGCCTGATTGTGGCCAACAGAAACAGAGCACTGGAAACTGTGAGAAAACAACCGTTTTCTGGGCTACTGTGGATGGGACAGTGGGCCCTACTGGTCCAGTCTGGGCTCACCACCTTTCCTTTCCATCAATATGGCATCATGACACCCATCATAATCCAAACAAATTATATTAATGGGTGACACTATTCCTTTCTATGAAAAGACAAAAAGGTAAAGCCATCTTTTTGCTTAACTGATTAAGCACTAAGTAATGTAGTCACATAGAGTGGATGTATAGATTCTTGACCCTGGCACTAGCTAGAGTGGTCAGCTTCACGACCTGGCCACTTTACTCCCACGGAAAGGACTCCCAGTAACCACCGGATAGGAGGCTGGGTGAGCCTCAGAACCGCTCTGGACAACGTGGAAGGGAGTGCGTTACCGTGTCTCACGGTGTTGTCGCTTGCAGATTTACCTATACTTTTTCTTCAACCCTGAAGATGGGGGCGATACGTTCCTCCGAAACGTCGGTTAACACCACATATACACGGCGCCAAAGCCCAGAAGAAAGATCTTGTCCCTACAGGGACTCAAACTCTGACCTCTCGGCCTTCCAGCGTGTAGCAAGTCCCTATACTGTTCTATACCAGTGCTCTAATTAACATACGTACTTGAGCACGACTTCAGGCTGATTTCTTTGGGGGGGGGGGACCACACAAGCTGTGTACCCTACAATATAACCTGAACAGGTGGAATGTAGTCATAAGAATGACGAGGACATTACCGACACCGAGATCACTGCAAACCTCAGCCTTTCAACACTTTCATCACTGACACAACTCACTTTCGATCACAAGAATTTATAACAAGAATATTTCTAAAAACAGATCTGCGATTTCTAATGCATGCATCCCTCAACTTAATGCAACAGTTTCATCCCTCACGGTTGTGTAACCCTACATTTTTGTTACTCCTTTACTTTCATTCTATTTAATTTTCATTTAAAGACATGTAATTCAAGTTCAACACTGTTCACTTCTGCCGTTTACAACTGTTTTGATTCAGGAATCCAATTTCATTATTTTTTTAAATCTCCACTTCGAAATAAAAAAAACATGCATTAACCTGTGTTAGCATGAAAATATATTCACCAATAAAAACCAATTCAAGTTCAAGATTGTTCAACTGACATACAATATAAGCCAACATCTCATCTAAAATGGCCTGGCCATTTTCTCTGCAAGCAAGCTCCTTAGCATTGCTGTTCATTTTTTTTTATTTCTCTGAAAACAGTTTCAAAGGAAATACTCCTATGCAAGCCTCAAAGACTTATATCTGGCATGAAACTTTTTTGTTAAAATTCTATTCAGTTTTCAAAAGGATTATGCAATCAGTTTTTTTTTCAGGAGAATGTTCATTTTATGTACAAATGGGACCGTAACAGCCATGAATGGTAAAGCATATCTTGTGGTTACAGGTTATTCATGCAAACGATGCATGCTCTGTCAGTAAAATGTGATTAAAAATAAGCCAACTAGTCTTATGGAGGATACAGCAAAAGACCTAGACTATAGAACATTTAAACAGAGAATGGTTGCTGACTGCATGGAACTGATACCATTTACTAAGCGACACTTCTTGTAATGTAAGTGCTAATTAATTTTCTTCATTCTGACATTTTACAATTGCCCACTCCAGTTGACAAATGCCTTTCAGTACACAGAGACTGGCACATGCTGCAGACATTTCCAATGAATACTGATTTTGAAAACATGAGCCCATCTTCACTGAACAGCTACAAAATTAGAAGACAGAAAGCTCTGACTTGGGAACATAAAATGGAACTGTTACAGGAAATTTAAATCGATTCCCACATAACAGAATCTGAATGTTCAACAACGTTAATACCAAAGGTCATCATCTAATATACTTGTGATCAATTTCCGCCTATCTTTTCTTATGTATTCCTGCGATCCATTTGAAATGTTGGTCTTCCACTGCTTCTCGGGTAGCTGCCCCACCGAAATTCTGTACAATTTCTTGCCCATAATAGCCATTCCACATGCCCCACCCATAGCCTCCTATAATTCAATACTATGATTACACTGGTCACCTGTTTAAATCATGAAATTCCTATTTCCTAAATGCATATATTTTCCTGAGAGCACTCTGTTTTTAAACATCTTGTAATACAGGAGTTGAGGTTCTCACAGCAGCGGTTATGAAGAGTTCTATAGTCTAGGATATAACACCATGTATTCCATTGAAAGTCTACAGAAGCTACATAGGAACATGACACCTCCATCCTCAGGTGCCAATGTCTTCCTCTGAAATGTCAGCTGACTGTCAGACTACAAGGCATTATATCCAACACAGAAAACTTCATTTGCAATTTCTTTCACTTTCAGTGATGATACTTCACCACACAGAAACATGTAAACATCAGTTTTCTATGCGTTAGAAATTCAACAGGATATTCAGATTCTGTACCAAATACAGCAAAATCCTGACTGGTGAAAAATTCTGATAGTCCCAGGCAAAACAAAATTTACAAAATGTACAGAATGATTCTAAATTTTTGCCAGGGTTTCCACGGTGTATAATTTTCTAACTGGAAATAACAAAATAAAACTTCTTATGGAATATTAATGCATAACTAATTTAAGTTTTATTAGCTTTAGAACCTATACTGCAGATGGCTCAACAACTTCAACATGTGCACCTTTTGTGGCACGTAAAGTCTCATTTGCCTTCATAAATGCTAAGGGTCTTTTAATGTGTTCCACTGTGAACAGCAGCCGAGATAGTGTAGTCAGTGCAGCAACTGGCTAAACGCTAGACAGAGGGCTTGGAGTTCAAGTCCTGGTAGGGTTAAGAATTTTCTCAAGTCATCCACACTGGCTCTGAGGCCCACCCAACCTCCTATCCAACGGGTACTACGGACTTTTTCCTTGGGGATAAAGCAGTCTGGGCATGAAGCTGATCACTCACCTCTAACCAATGCAGAGGTCAAGAAAAGGTGAATCTACACATCCACTCCATTTGCCTTCATGGCACAGTACTTAATTAGTTAAGCATAGGGACAACTTTACCTTTTTCCTTTCAACTGTGTACAGCATTTTTCATATTTCAGTCAGGATTATCTGACATCCGAAATAAATGTAACTGGATTAGCTAGGGCTTACTGTAGTTACATTTTTATGCATCCTCACATAATTTATTACCAAAATAGTTGTAACTCAGCTGCACATTTTGGGTTGACATGATGTGTATTTATGTAACCGGCTTTACACAGCACAAGCCCCATTTACTATTCCTTATTTTCTCTCATTTGGTGTTCAATTTCAGTTGCCCTCAATCACTAATCCAAGTGTTAATTGGAGGTAATTTAACACTTGGATTCTCAGTTTAGTGTTCAAACCCCACTGCTATCCAAACACACCTTAAAGTGGGCGTTTCACCGTATTTTCTTTGAGAGCAGGGTGATATAACTTGTCAGTAACGAAAGAACATGCCTTGGCTATAAAGTACTTAGTACCAAACCATAGCACGGAGGCATGGTCACAAAGCTTCCCTAAAACTGTTATTTCAAAGATTACATTCCTGTTCCCAGAGCCCATGAGAGTATAAAGTACCAAGACACTGCAGGAGTATTATTCTAGGGTTTATTCTCTGGAGAAGTTCCAGTTTGAGACAAAATACAAATATCCAACAATGAACTTTGCACACATCTGCTTTACACTTCATTCAAACCATTCTTCATTTACTGATATGCCAGACTGGCCACATCAGGTGTAAGATAGTGTCCGTACAAATGGCCCGTTACTTATTACAATACTGCGTAGTGGGTTTGGATGCTGGTACAAAAGTTTATAGACACAGCAACCTAACAAAAGAAATGTAGCAAACATCTGTCATTCCGAGTGCCACGTTATCTAACTATGAGTATATACAGCAGTAACATCATAAAGTGCACTTCTCAATCTTCTTGTGGGGAACTCCAGATTCAAAGAACAAATCTTCAGACAAATTTCTGCAGTACCTCTATTAAAACCAAACGAAAAAAAGAACAAGGGTTTAAACAAAACTAATGTAAGTTTTCAATCTGCTGTATTTCCAATTTCATTAAAACTAACAGAGAAAGTGTATTACAACTTGTTTGAGGAAAAGCTCCTTTTTTTTTTTACTTATCTTCATGGTAAGCGTATTGGTGCTGGAGAATGCATACAAAATCTGTTAACTACATATATATACCTCACAAAACGTGAGTGCACTTCCAAGTCTCTGTGGCATTACCACCGTCATGCCTACACACACACACACACACAACCAATCCATCTCTCACTTCATATGCGCCAACCAACAGGATCAGTCTCATGAATTTCAAGTCCTAGCTAAAAACCAATATGGTACAGTATGGTCATATTTCAGATGGGAAGGGACACCTGTTCTCACACTACCATGGAATGGTTAGCTTGCAGTATGCATGTATGTAATATTCCAAGCAGGCGAGATACACAGTAAACAGAATATGCTCTTATAAAGAGTACATTGACATCTACACATGGGAAGCCTGCCCCATCAATGGCTGGTCAAAACATAACTGCAATACGTACAACCAACGGCAAAACTTTAAAATCAGTACAGAGACAATGTTCCCAACCTTACTGGTCAACTATTTAAATAAAAGGGAAAGAGATCTGATTACAACTGGATACATAAAGCATCTAATGTTTTCACAGACTAGGAAACCGATTTAACTACATATAAAAAATAAGAATAAAGTTCAATACTAAAAGATAACGCGTCTACACAGAACATGAACCTGCATTATATTAACAAAGCTGTCGACACACTGCCGTCGTGCGACGGACAGTGACATACAAAAACACTAAATCATTGTGGTATTATGTCATACTGAAGTAGTAGTACATATAACCAAAGAGCACACAGTTAAAATATGTAACTGAAACAGAAAAAATGAATGAAACAGTAATTACAAAATTCTTTATTCTCATTATGGTAACATCAACCAACTTAATACCAGTAGGCCAAAGTGACCAAACTACCAACAGAACAGGCAGCTTGCCCACAGCAAGTTTACACCATGCAAAGTGCACTTACAGATTAAAATGGACCTATACCACATCCCTCCAACCAAACTGCACCCCCTTTGCATCTCTTTTTTTTTCCTTCTTTATCAACTGAAGAGTTAATGGTGGGACAATATGTACTACAGTACCTATATTAAAGTTACACTAGTTACAACAGATCTCTTCAAATATGTTCCTTTACATTTGCCCTTCTGAATGCACAAATGGCACAATGCCAATTTTCAAAACTATTTTCAAGAAAGCTACTAAAGTTGTACTGCTACATTTCTGACAGTAAGGAATATCACTGACAAAAGTGAAGCAAGGATCAACTGAGGCGTACCAATTTAGTAGCAGAATCGGAGTTACAAAAACTGATCTATGCTGCCCGTAACTGAACCAGGACAATGTCTGGTTACTTGTGCCATAACACTGGATCTAACAGACTAAGTTTCGTTTCCACCACCTTCTACCCATTGGCCCAGCTCTGTCCAAGAGAGGGTCCACTTCTTGGGAACTTGAATTAACGCCTGCCATATGTAGCAGGTTTAGTTTTATCTCTTGATCGAGGCTTTCAATCTTTCTCGTTCAAATTCCCTTTCTTCCTCCAGTGTCCACTCAGGGTCATTGGGATCTTCACCCTCACCCACTGCTGATTCTGTGGAGTCTGTACTTGGGGTGACAGGTCTACTCACAATCTATATGAGAACAGAAAGAATATAAGCAAACTGAAGGTCATTGCCTCAGGTTTGTATTGTTGTGTAGTTCACAGACAGACAATTTCAGGGCAGAAGAGTACGTCAAGCAGGAAGCAAGCAGCTTGGGAGCCAATATACTCCTCTGAAACAGTGAGCTCTTTCCAAACTACATGAAGACTGCGTGTACCATTCGGTCACAATAACATCAACATATCCAACAAGAGCCACTTTCATTACACACATATTCTGGTACTCACACTTGACACGGTGAGCAAAACATTTATAAGACATGTTCTTGGTGTTGTAAACGATAATTCTGAATATTATAATAAACCAGCCCTCTCTATACAATGAATTCACAAAAGACTAAAGATGTCTCTTACTTAGAAAATAAATATCAGCAAGACACGAAGTAAAGTTACCATTTCATTATCTTTGGTGAAAAGCTTCTTTGGTGCCATGGAATAAGGTGGGAATGAGTGCCCTTCTGGCATTGCCTTCAGCATTTTCTCATACATTTCATCTACCAGCGGAAATGTTCTGAGTTCATATGGAGGCACCTATGAACAGTAAAGTATTTTTAATCAATCATCACATTACACTTAAAAAAAAAGTGGACAGTGTCTTATATATTCTTTACATTGAAATATACTCAACATAAAATATAACCTAAAAAAAAAAAGAACTTTGTTTACTACTTTTTGATTCTTGCTATTACTAATCCTTGCAACAAAGTAAAATTATCAGAGATTTACTCCACATGAATAATAAAACCACTGGAAACCCCTTGTATCCCTGTAAAAGACACCCTCAAGCATTTAGAGATAATTCTGTCAATATCTGTATCAAGAACACTGTTACTTTCTTGAAACAAATCACTTTAACACAAACCACATTTTCTATTTGTTCTCAACATACACAAGTCAAAAGGCGTAACACTATTTCACACAGCTGTATAAAACACGTAAAAGGGCCATATCAAACTGTGGTTTTTAGTCAGCAAGCGAACTATACCAACTGAGCAACCTCCGCTTGTCGGCGAAGACAGTGCAGTGGGTCTGGAACAGGGTCCACTCAGACTTGTGACGATAACTGAGGAGCTATTTCAAGGAAATAGCAGCTCCAGTCTAGCAAAACAAAGTTAACGGCCATTGGGATTCGTTGCGCTGACCACGCGACACCCTCTATCTGCTAAAACTGGCACTAAAGGGCCATAACATGTTGCATTATACTCTGAAATTCCTTGGCAGAGGAGTGATTTCATACTGAAGTACAGGACGAATACTTCATGCCTGTGTGTATCAAACAGGATACAAAGCAATTACAGCAGATAATGAAATGGGAACACCAACCTCAATCACAGAGTCAGGAGTGCTGCTGCGAGGTTCGTCCCTCTCCCGGTCTCTGTCCTTGGCCCAACGAGACTGAGACATCGTACGCCTTCGTCCCAACACTGTCTGACAAGACATCGCTTCACTGTCTATTAGGACGGCAAGAGGTGTGGCAGGTGGCGATGTAAGCGGTGAGCCCCCAGCCTCACAATGTGGATCCAACATATTATTCGGCGACATCGGATCTAAGTAATAGTAGAGTTGAGTAGAGCACAGCAAAGCAAGTAAATCAGAGCAGAAGCCTGTCCCATGTGCAGTGCTGTGTATTACGCAAAGGCAAAACTAAGTCACATAATATTTGTACATCAGGCTTTTGCTAAAACACATGACGTTACAAGAGCCTCCATTTCGCAGCCCACACACTATGGCACAGCATTCTGATATAAATGAAAGTTGTACTGAAGAAAAGTAACATCAGTTCATTTTAATAAAATATAAATAGAACTGGTACCTCATTCACTCAGCCCCTAACAGAAATTAGTACCAGGAATGTTCCTGGGGGTAAACGGCGGCCAGCGCTTAAGGCCATCTGTTAGCCAACTGTCTAGAAAATGTGGGAGCCTCAACATCTCACAACCCTACGGGCCTCCACACCTGTTGCAGAGATACCTTTACTTACTTACCTCAGCTGCATAAATATGAGACTGCAGTGCTTCAAATAATTCAACACAATTCACAGTTATCTAAATTACATAACCATCAAAATCTCGCCTCATGTAGCAAGAACAAGAAGTTACAGAACATATGTACAATCACTAACCAGGAGTGTTCGCTCCACTGCTCTCAGCCCTGCTATCTGCACGACGATGAGATCTTGCTCGTCCACTGTGGGGAAGCTTGATGTAACTCATGAATTTCTTCTTCTCCTCCATTTCACACCGGTCGTGCCGTGCCATGATTGTGTCCTCATTCAAATCTTCAACCTAACATTACAGAAAAAGCATGCACTAAGGTTCAAAACAATTTTGGAACTTAAAACATGGGAGTACGATATTTGCATTATTCTCAAATAGACCCCCATCAGCCCAGAGAGTTTTCGAAACCACTGCTGGATGAATATTATGGTACCAGAACGCCTAAATACATCACAGTAATGTAAGTGCTTCTGCTGTCATACAATTTTAAGATGTACTGGTACAAGATGATAAGTAGAAGAAGTGGCTACCCACTCACGCTAGACAATGGGATGCCGGTTTTGAGAGGTATGACCTGTATTCCTATTTACAGATTAATCTATTTTAAGGCAGGTTCTATATGTATGACCTTCAATGAAGCCAAGTCTATTTGAGGGTTACCAATGACAGAAGAACAGAAATAAACTATAAAGTTAAATCTTCCTCAATATGGCTTCAAAAGAGAAATTCAGGCTGCAGAAACTGGGTTAATAAAAGAACACAAGTTACAACCTTATTTCACAACATGCTTCAAAGAAATGTTCACAGCTGGGAATGAAACCACACCTTGAATATACAGGTGTCACACAAATTACCAAATGTTGCGGGTAGAATGGTACCATTCCTGCTTCATATATGAGATATCTCAGGTTAATATCTCAGCCCAGAGATCAGATATCCAAGACAATTTTCATGAAATTCTTCAACCCCTCATGGCAAATGCCACGATAACATTAAAATTAGGCTGGTACCACTTCCTTCAATATCATTTCTCGTTCACAGGCCACTAATACTGGAAGCCCAAATTATAAAAGTGCTACTGAAAATATGAAGTTATAAAATGGGCTCCACCTGTCTCTTTAGGCAATATAACTTTATTTTCAAACTCTGACTGCATACCACAAAATAAATTTACGTGTTATGACATAAAAATGCAAATTTTTAGGCAGCCTACATACTTAGCATTACTGAGACCATGTTTAAAAATATGAACTTATTTCGGTTTGTTCCTCCTCTGTACCATTCTGTTACTACATCCTACTGATTGCTGCAATGTGATCAAGGCCGTAATGCACAAAAAAAAAGTCTGAATTATCATGAATTACAAATTGGTGAGGTTTCACTGTAATAATGAATTTAAACCACAAAAGTAAACTTTTTGTGTGATGCATATTATGAACAAGGCATGTCAAAACATGACTGAATATACAAGGCCTACAAATACCGACCAATTATATGAAATTACTAGGCTGGGCTTTAGGTGGAAAAATGCTGGTATGAGTTTTCACAACAGATTACCTACTCATATTTCATGTGCTGAAAAAGAGACTTATTTATTTTACCCTCTGTCCAGCAACCACTGCCACAGAACTACCTGCTGCAAAATGCCAAAGCAGCTTGGGGTTAAATGCAACAGCACAGAATTCTTACATGGCTTTATACAGGAGCAGAAATATTTGAAAGCCTAGTTATTCCTCTAAAAACTAGTACAGTATGCGCCAAAATATTTAGTATTGAAATGAAAAGATGTCCTGGTGAGACCACTGTTTATTCATGTGAAGGCCCCTTGCATGACATAACCTTCTCAAATCCTGAAGAAATGGTCTGATCGACATGTCCCTGTAGTGTTCTTGGGTGACGGTAAGAGCATTGCCTTCCTTATCCTCACTGAATTAGGGGCCTAATATACCGTGTGCTGAGACAGCACACCATATTGTCACACGTGTACTATGTAGCGGTTTCTGGACGATAACATCTGGCTGCTCAAAATCAAGGAAGCCAGTTGTCTGGCGACCACTTCCGTATGAGCATAAATAATAAACTATGAATACTTTTTCCTCTGTCGAGAGAGACCCATTTCCAACAACTGCAGAATACAACTTCCTTTTCACTACTGGGAACACATGCGGATGGAGCTATGCCCCGTTGACAAACGCACATGTGCACTGGAGATGCGCAAGTTTCAGTACTGTATATTTTAGCGCATACTGTACATCAAACCTGGGGCCATTAATGGACATAAATCATACATTATTTCATTAATGAGCCAATCTTTTTGGCTGCAATGGTTGTACCACAAATATCCTGAAACAATCTAGGCCAGTGTTCCTCAAACACCGGGCCACAACCCGGTACCAGGCCCTCGTCCTACGAAAAAAGAATTTACTGGGCCATGGTCTCACAAAGGTTGAGAACCACCGATCTAGACGGTACAACATGCGCAAGTGTTAAACACACTATTGGTACATCAAGACCACACAGCACCAAACAACAGGATGCAAAATAATGAGCTGAAAAGAATGCAATAGACAGCAGCTAAGGTAACATCTTCCTACAGGAAATGAAGAAAGCCACAAAAGCCTGGGTAAGGACAGCTCGTATCCAGTTATGAATGGAACAATGCACCTCAAGAATACAAGTCAGAAATGTTGCTGCTTGAACCAACTTGCTTGGCCTGAGATTAAAGAAAAGACTGTACTTACATCGCTTTCCTGACTAGATCTTCTGACTACACCGTTATTTTTCAATTCCAGCTTGAATGCAGCAGATTCTGCCTCAAATTGGACAGACCTCCACCTGTGAACACAAATTATCACTCTCATGGAATGTGACTTGGTTCATGGAGAGTTTGTTTCTTTTTCAGAACATGAATGTATGAGATGTCTGAATAAACCAGTTCAGTAAACGTGTCTAATCTGAAACCACTTGACAGGATAACCTGAATGGACACTTCTTAGGTCTGCATCGATAATATGGTGGCTGGATATTAAACTGCTTGATTTCGCATCTCCATTAACACGACAAGGCATTTTCTAATAAACTCAATCAAATACACCTCCTGTTAATTTCAAGCAAATTCATGAAGAAAACATCATCATCATCATCATCATCATCATCATCATTATTTTCAGTGTACATGCCAACTGTCACCTTCACAGTAGACCCAAGTATGAAATAAATATGAATACAGTAAGATGACTTGAAGCTCTACTGGGAAATATAACGTCACAAAAGGCCTACACTTGTTTTAATTTGTCCGCCAAGAGAGTGTGACCTTCATGTCATCCAAACTAACTTTCTGAATACACTCAAACTTGCCAGGGGCATGCAGAAGCATAGTTGGTTGTGGCACTATGCTACAAGCCATAAGGTCACAGATTCAATTCCCGATAAGGTTAATGGATTATTCAACTAACCTAATACTTCCAGCCACATTATGGCCCTGGGGTCGACTCAGCCTCCAACAGAAAAGGGTATCAGGAACATTCCTAGGGGTAAATGGCAGCTGGAGTGTAAGGCTCACAACCTCACTACCATCTGTGAGTCAAGTGTCTAGAAAATGTGGGAGCCTCAACATCTCATAACTCTATCTGGGCCTCCATGGCCTGTTACAGGGATAGTGTTACCTTTTTTTTTCCCTTTTACTCAAACCTGCCAGGAATATGTTTATTATTACTTAGTCCAAACAATCTTGGTATAGACACATTATATATTTACATGTACTAATGTTTCGGACTGCTGGTCATGGTAGCCGAGCGTCTAAGGCATGCACTGTCTTCGCTCACACGTAAGCCGAGATCGTGTGTTCGAATCCCACTCAGGGCATGGATGTTTAGTTTGTGTGCGTGCGTTTTTCTGTGTTTGTCTACAGCTAGAGGCCTTGCGACGAGCTGATCACTCGCCCAAGGAGTCCTACCGTATGTGTAAGATCTAGAAAAACCGAAGTGAACGGAGTTCATGGAGGTAGGCCTAGGCCCACTGGGACTGTAGTGCCAAGGGGAAAAAATGTTTCGGACTACTGTGGCCATCATTCAGTACATAAGAGTACATAGGGACATATTTCCATCCACGTATAACAAACATAATTAATGACAAGGCAGGCCTTATGCTATGTCTGCAAGTCACCTGTATGAAAATTAGGAACTACTTAGTCTAGCAAAAGAAATACCCTGCTCTACATGTCATCTGATCTTGTATATCTGAGGGTCAGCAAATACATCTACAACAACCAAAACCATCATACAGAGTAAAATGTAGCACAGATGTACTATTCAGCCTATTCAACATTGCGGGATTACTTTAGGCTTTATTTACTCCACAGTGGAAGGGTTAAAGCAACATTTAGAATCAATTACAGGTGCACTCCCTCCTCATATTTCCTTAATTAGTGAAGCGGGTCTTGTAGTTTTCTCTGAACAGCAACCACATAGCAGCCTAAACATATATGAAACACATTGTCCGCTGTTAAATAGGATTCATGTATTAATATTTTCAGTTTACTGCCGATTTCATCATGCCATTTTCTAGCACCAAACAGGAAACTTACTTCGGTGTAGGAATTTCCTTGTACTGCAACTTCTCAACTCTTGTAGAAGCAGCAATGCTGTATGGGATGACAATGTTGTCTATATCATAGGAATTTTCCCTTTTCCGCCTGCTAACATTCAAAAGATTTCCTGTTAAGTGTTTAGATCAACAAATCATTCACAAAAGGGTTCAGATCTACGATGCAATTCAAGAGCAGTCTGAACTGCTACTAAGTGGCAGAGTTAGTGCGATAAAACTAGTGCCGCCATCCCTGCACCTCACATTAGTTACATGATTAATAAGCTCATTCTCACAGTTACAGTTTAACAAGCATTTGTCTACTGTTCTTATTTTTTAACTCCTTGACTGGCGCGAAGGGTATTTAAATCCCACCCCTGTCCTGGCAGGCCCTTTAAACCTTATGTCGCTAAAATGCATGTAGTTACTTTTTCCTAAACAACTTCAACACAAATTGGTTTTTAAAAACGAAATTTTCAGGAACTAATTAAAATACAATATTTTATGCAATAAATGCCTTTCCATACCTCTTTATTAGTTTTTCTTCGTGTGATAAAAATTGAAACATGAAAGTGTGCAGAGAGCCACACCACAGCCTGCACACATGATACTTGTTTCTTTTCTAATCTTGTGCTTATCACTCACGCGACACTTTCTCAGGGCACCATTCTTCTTGTTACTGGGAGGAACATGGACCATTTTGTGAATTTTCAAGCCACCCTCTAGATGATTTACTGGCTCTTTCACTGGTGGTCTTTTCAAGGTCGAGGGCGGAGGCGTGACTGCACTCGAGTCTGAC
>NW_019740656.1:3212383-3258721 GCF_002891405.2 Cryptotermes secundus | reverse complement strand
AAATTTTAATCCATGAAAAGGGATGCATTTTATGTGTTATATCAATTTTGATCCCGAAACTATTAGCAAATGGAAATATTGGGGGTACAATGTCTCCGTACGTTCATGAGATGGGCGTGTCAGGCAGTGCACTCATGGTAGGTAAATGTTCATGATTACTGTCTTGTGGATCATTGTCTATCACTGTATTATTGTCACTATCAACTTCATCCAATTCAGGAATCATTATTTCATCGAAACTATCATCATCAGAACAAATCTCGTTCACAACATTTTCCAGCTGGTCTGTAGGAACACGAAGACACTTGCTGCAAGAAGCCATGGTGAAACTGAATGAATGTGAAATATTTTCTGACCTTTTCCTTCTCAGAGGGTTCTGACAGTAATATAGACCCCCAAAAAGTTTACAAGGGTTCTTTACAAACATGCACAAAAACTATCATATACATGTCTTTGGTTGATGAGTGCCAAGAGAACAAAGAAGGGAAGAGATTGTCAAAGCGTTAAAACACGCCAACGCCAGGGAACGGCTGGCATCGTCCGGGCGTTAAAACATGCCCGCGCCAGTCAAAGAGTTAATTTTACAACTGAAAATCAGATATCCTACATTCATACTTTTGTTACTGAAAGAGAACAAAGCACAAGAGAATAAAAATGATGCAAAGACAGTCTGTGGTTCCCATCATTTATTACACGTTTTGTTATGATCACACAAGAGCTTAGTTGGTTGAGGCACTATGCTACAAATTGGAGGTCGTGGGCTCGATTCCCGGCGAGGTCACTGGATTTTTCAACTGACTTAATCCTTCCAGCCACACTATGGCCATGGGGTCAACACAGCCTCTAACAATAATGAGTACCCTGAATCTTCCTGGGGGTAAAGTGCGGGCGGTGCGTAAGGCTGACAACCTCACTGCCATCTGTGAGCCGAATGTCTAGAAAATGTGCGAGTCTCACAACAGTATGGGCCTGCACAGCCTGTTATAGGGATAGATTTATCTTGTTTACATTAAAATGGGGCATTGCAAGAAACTGATTCTACATTACATACCTCATCAGGTCTCCACGCTCTTTTCCAGATGACAATCTTTCCGGTCCCAGAGCCATAACTATGGGGCATGGGGAGGGGATGGGGGATGCATTCTTACTGCTACTAGAAGGAAGCATAGTCTCAACCCCTAGCTGTTCCTCTTCGTCGTCGCCAATTGCTGGCAGGAAGGTACCTGTAATTACAATATCTAAATTCAGACATCTGTTGAGTTGACACAGAATACGAAATAAATTCAATATTCTGTTTCTGAACTTCAATGCCACCACAGTAAATGATGGAATATGTTTTGTTCAACACTTCTTCACAAAGAAAGTTCTCATCTATCTTACGAACGTAAGATACCAGACAACACAGACCTTTTCATTTGAATACCCAGAATTACTGGGTTTTTGGGCTCTGTCCATCGTCCATTATTCTAGAAACCAGAATACCAGATGATGGACAAAGTCTGAAAACCCAGTAATTCTGAGTACATAAACCATCATCAGAACTCTTTAGGATTCACTTCATTTGAAATTCAGCACATTAGGATGTACCTCCAAACTGCTGTTAGCGCAAGAACAGAAATGGGCATGGAAATGGAAACATCAACAATGAAGACTCGACATAAAATTAGGGGCCAGCAAGCAGGTAGACGGATACAGACATAAAAATTCCCATAAACTGTACAATGATTCTCGCAAAAGAATGAATAAAATAGGCTGTTGTATAAATACCTCTGGTCTAGAAAACCGAGATTAACAGCCATGGGGATTTGTTCCGCTGAACACGCAACACCCTCTATTCGCTAAAGTTGGCACTAATTTCGCTGGACAAGCGGCGGTCACTCGTTCGGCTTGTTTGTTTAGTTTGTTTGTTGTATAAATACCAAGAATGTAAAAACTGACAAACCAGCACACATATACAACTCCTCTACTCACCCATCAGAGCTTTCACTGCCTGTCTCTTCTTCTTCAGTCTTTGTAATGAATTGCTACTGGGATTGTGACCTTTGGGCTTCCTTCCTTTTGTCAGCTTCCTCTTGATTTCTTGCAAAAGAACAGAGCACGCAACTCAGACAGTGTCACAAACATCAGGAAAATAAATATCTAGACGCCCATCAACACTTCCAAGCAGATATGTATATCTGAGATTCTGATCAATCTGTTTACGGGCCCAGACCTACGTTAAACTTCGGCCACGTTGATATCACTGGAAAGTGCATTTCATTACTCCACAGCTGACAATAAGCACTCTAGCTAAATTAGGGCGAGTTACAGGATATTTAACAATGTCACATCAAAACTGTCATTTCGTTTGAACCCTTGATTTCATACTACAAAGACACTACCCAGCACAGAACCATTCAACATTTTCATCCACTTCTGTAAGGTCCAGGAGATCACAAAATCTCATCAAAATCTGAAGGGGGAGTGGACTGCTGTGTGTTCATTTCACACAGAATGCCTCACATGTGTATCTGGTGAGGAATGTCCAGGTTTACAACACTTGGAACATCTATGGGCTCTGCAATACCATACATAATGATACATGAACTGAGTCGAGCTGGCTGAGTGTGGCATTCTCTTAACATAACTCCAGTCAGATTCTAAACGGTTCTGACGGTGCCTAACGCTCAGAATTACTGGTTTTCTGGACTTTCTTCATTGTCCAGTACTCTTCCTGTCCTCAGTTGAGGGACACCTATTCACTTGGGTCCATCATAAAAAGCTGATCTAATCACTGAACGTGATGAACTCAAAACTGTGTATATACTCTCCTCACCTAAGGATGGAAGCACTTACAGCTTCCAAAAACTTCTGTTCTGGTCAACTCAGGCTCTAACAGAAATGAGTACCAGGAATATTCCTGGGGGTAAAGGGTGGCCAGCGCATAAGTCTGATAACCTCACCGCCATCTGTGAGCCGGTTGTCTAGAAAATGTGGGAGCCTCGTGTCTCACAACCCTATGGGCCTCCATGGCCTGTTACAGGGATACCTTTACGTTACCTTTTTAAAATATTCTGTTCTATTTTAGAACACTGGATAAAGGACAAAGTCCAGAAAACTAGTATCACCAAAATCCTTCAAAATAGGTAAATTACAATTTCCCATATCACTCACTTGCTGTCAAAGTGTTGGCAACAGTCTTCTTAAGCCGGCTGGCATACTTTTTCCTATGCTCCAAATGTTGCTTCTTTGCTCTTCTCTCTAACCCTGTATCCTTGTCAATTTTAGATAATCCTGATGCTTTCAGTGACTTCAGGCTGATGCGTAATGCCTTCTGTTGCCACTCTGGGGTTCTCATGATAGCATCGTAATGAAGGCTCTCACAAACCTCTGCAAGGAAAAAATCAATATTTTTAATACAGCAGAGAGAAAAATTGAGCACAGACACAATTATGAATGTATTTCAGAAACCAGGCTGCGCCATAGCTCAAGTGGTTAGTCACTGGCTTCCCACTGTGATGGCCTGGGTTCAAGCACGGGTGTGGTCAAGTGAGATTTGTGATGGACAAAGTGGTGCTGGGGCAGGTTTTCTCCAAGTACTTCAGTTTCCCCTGCCAATCTTCATTCCACCAAATTTTCCAACATTATAATCACCTGGGCAGGTACAATAGGCCAACCAGTGGCCAATGTGCCAAGTGGACCCAGCTGGACTCCACGCCCCACTAAGCGAATTCAGAAACTGATCATGAATTCGCCTACAGTGGAACAGATAAGCCTTGAAACTGAAAAATATGCAGGAAATAATCAGGCGTATACTGTACTACTTGGTGCTTCAAGGCTGCCTAGCTGCACCTGACATAGAATTCTCATGCCCAGACTATTATTAATGTCCACAATACTCACCATCTGGAAATGAAAGCACTGGGTGAAACGTGGGGCTGAGCAGTGCTATTCTTTCAGGTACGGTGAGAAGATCG
The DNA here is from genome assembly GCF_002891405.2 of Cryptotermes secundus. NCBI lineage: Eukaryota > Metazoa > Arthropoda > Insecta > Blattodea > Kalotermitidae > Cryptotermes > Cryptotermes secundus. The sequence goes on along the minus strand of NW_019740656.1, from coordinate 3,254,765 downwards.
GGCTGCTGCGGCACCATGGCGTCTCTCCGACCTGTACACAGTGCACACGTGGGGAGCGGAGGCTGACACCCACATCTCACTGTAGAGGATCTTGCAGCTTTCTTTGATACCAAATGCAAGCCTGAGGTTTGTAGAAGCTTTCGCTTCCGGAACGTACTCTTCACTAACGGCCTTACTCGGGCACAATTCATCACTGGCCCACAACCACTTGGGAGATTTCCATTCACAACTTCATCCGTCACTGATGTGGGTTTACCCGGTGCCCCACCACCAGGGAGCAAGCCATGGAAACCATTCACCACCATGTGGTTGTTACGAGGAGTGCCAGGTGATAACGAAGTGGACGTACTAGACACCTGCTGTTCACCCAGTGTCAAAGGACCCTTGGCAGCACGGATTTGTCTGTAAAGTAGTTGAATACCACATCACCTAAGTATACTGTCACAAAACCCATTGATAAACTATAATCCTCCATAAAGCTGACATCTCAGTACAGTACCTACAGATCAGGTATGCAGTGCAACATATCAACAAAACCTCTTCGATAAATTTTACTTGGTTCATCCTGGTCCGTCACACTAATAATAGTATAAGAGATTATTAATGCTGTCCAGTGTGACTGATAAATATTGTGCTCTTGCTCTGACTGAAACATGTAAAGGATGAAAGATTGGAAGAACACAACACTCATCAGTCACCGGATGGCAATAATAAAACCTCCCTTTTAACTGGTGTCTTCAACTTGTATTTCCAGCTAACACAATCTGATAAAACCTGTTTATGTAGCCAGAATGAAGCTACCTGTATCAGAAAGAATGGTATTCTCCTTATATCCACACATTGCGAGTTTAATATTATGAAGTTTGTAATGTAAACATACACAATGTAGACAGCTGGCCATTTCCAGGTATGTAATATTTCACTTCCCCTTTCTTTCCTAAAACTCTGACTGCTATTCATGTTTCCCACATTCAATATGAATTGTGAGGACAAATAAAGGGTCCAAATATTTTTTTAAACACACATATGAACCAATGAAGGAGGTCACACACTGAGAAGCTTCCACCTCCACTACCAAAGCTGTGCACTGGCAGTGTACCGTGGCTCTAGCTATTAAAACATCACGACATAAGGGCTGTCATTCCACTTTGAACTGTGCATTTTCAACTGGTGTGACACATATCATGAATTTGGAAGACAGGGGTGCACACTTCCAGGATAAATGACATGCAACAGCAAAATGCGACATACCTATGGATCTCATTATGCTGACGAATCCGGTATTCAAGATCAGAAATCTGAGCCTGGAGCCACGTCCATCGACTTGCAACACCTGCTCTGTCTTGCGCCCACTTCCACGCAGCCCGTTTTGCTCTAGAAATAAAACGATAATTCCTTCTTACTACATGAAAGTGGTAGTCATTAGAAACAAAATGGAGGCCAATAACTGACTCCATGTGCCCTAGATCAACGTTTCTCAACCAAATGAGGTTCATCCCACTAATATCAATCACACAATGATCCACTAGGTCAGGCATGTCCAACGAGTCGATTGCGGGACGACTTTTGGTCGATCTCACAGGCCTATAAGGAAATTATACGTGAAAAGCATGTAAATTAACTTGTAATATAATATGATTATATTCAGGTTTTGAAGGGAAAACACGTATTAGTCATTCCTACTTTTCCGTTCTTAACGAACAAGGTAAGTCTGTACTTTCAATGTATGTTGCTTTTACAACAAACATCATGTGTCATGTTATTTTTACCAATATTTTCGCTTAAAGCGAGGCATAACGATAGGAAGGGGTGGTAATCACTGGCAGTTTTGACACTAAAAAGTTGATCACAACCTGTTTGAAGTTGGACATTCCTGCACTAGGTGAATGTGAGGTCTTAAAAATAATAAACTAATTCAGTGCAAAAAAAACTTCCTTGCAATGCATGCACAAGCCATCACTGATGTTGGGCTATAATCATATTTCTGCTAGCAGGGCTAAGCCTATATTATTTTTACATAACTACAGCAATGAAATGCCAAAAACTGTTACGATCTTAATGTTCCTCAGTCACCAATTAATACTCGTATATCACCAAAATGTAAAAAACTGTAAAAAAAATATTTGTAAGATTTGAGGCTTTCATGGTGGTGACTATGAAGAAAGCAGTCTTCTGGGATTTGGCACCGTGTATATGTGGCGTTAAACGACGTTCCTCCGAAACATCGGTTAACACCACATATACACGGTGCCAAATCCCAGAAAACTGCTTTCTTCAAAAAAATATTTAACGGAAAAAGGAAAGCTTTGGTTTAACTATGGTGGGGCCACATTTTTCTGATAAAATGACCAGCAGAATGCAAGATGCAGGGAGATCAGAATGACTGCCCTACATCAAGCCAGAGCTACAGATTTTTAACTAAAAAATACAAGAAAACCAACAAATGGAATGCAATGAAAAACACATTACACTGCTGATCACTGTTTTGGAAAATGACAGATAAACGCTACACCATGCGAGAACCAGGTGACTACGCTAACTGATAGCTCCCCTTGCTGGCTAGACAAAGGAACTACAATGTCATTTTGAGGGCCATGTGAAAGTCAAGCATGGCCCTGCAGTGAGTATGACTATTACACAGGACAACCGAGTACTTATGTAATGGAGCATTTCATTTGATTTCATTGATCATAAGGGAGGGGACTAGCACCCCAAACGTGGTATCCCCAGAAAAGAACATACGTTTTTAAAGACAAACTTCGTCGGATCTTCAGTGAATCTATTTCTCACAGGCAATGTATTCCTCTGAATGGTGTGGAACATGGTCCCAGTATAGGTTACGGTACTTTCTCAATGTCCAGGTTTAGCTATGCATAGAATATTAACCTTCACCTCTGCATGGTTTGAACTGACTGATATATAAGTTTGACCACCATCAGCACGGTACCGATTCTACCATTACCGTCAGGAGCCTTTTGCAGGGTCCTAACAAGATCAAGAATGCAGACTGGACCCAGTATCAACCAACAGTACTTGACGTGACCACAGTTGTCCAACCAAGCCAATACCAGTAGATTATGATGGGAGAAATAAGATGGGATGAGGTGGGCAGGTCATGTAGCACGAATGGGAGAGACGAGGAATGCGTATGGGATATTGGTGGGAAAGCCAGAAGGAAAGAGACCACAGGGAAGACCAAGGCTTAGGTGGGTGGGCAATATTAAAATGGATCTTAGAGAGATAGGATGGGATGGTATGGTATGGATTGGATAATCTGGCACAGGATAGGGACCAGTGGAGGGCTCTTGTCAACAAAGTAATGAACCTTCGGGTTCCACAAAATGGTGGGAAATTCTTGAGTAGCTGCAGAGTTGGCGGCTCCTCCAGAAGGGCTCAGCTCCATCAGTATGTGAGTACTCACTAACATTCACATTCTACAACGAATTGGTCGAACTACAAAGAAATAACTTCAGTATCAGAATAAAGAATATGATGGAACTATCTCCCTGACCAAAGAGTATGTTCTTGGTTTAACACCATGTAGTTCAGAACAAGCCTAACACTTAGGAGGAACATACAGTCTCCATCTTCGAGGTTAAAGAATAAGCAAAGCATGAAACCAGAAGTAGGCAGCAAATCTTCAGCTACTGCTGTGGAACCTTCAAATCCAACTCGATGAAGGAGGCTGCTTTGCAGACAAAGTGGAGATGCAGGGACAATACCAAAATCAATCTTGCAGAGAGGAAATGAATGGAATGTGGCCAGATTTAAACAAAATCGCCTTTAATAATATTACCACCGTCCTTTCTGACTACGTGAGCAAGCAAAACAGAATCTCATTTTGATACTGAAGCAGTGTGATGACGACAACTAAGTAAAGTGACACACAATTACTGAATATGAGTTGCTAATACAAAAATGTACCATAACCCCTACTCTCTGCACCAATGAGTCACATACTTCATACCACAACTACCTTTTTGCTTACTCAGCATAAAGAATGCCTAATAAAGTTGTTAATTAATTAAGCGCCGGAACATGAAGATGTATGAGGCGGTGGAGGTATAGTTCCACCATTCTTCACCTCGGCACCAGATGGAGGTCAGTGGTCAGCTTCACACCCTGAACCAATACCTAGTACCCGCCAAAAATAATACTTTGGTGTATTTCCATCACAGAAGACAGCATAAGCAAAAAGAGATTTGGGATGATCAAGTACCCTTAATGACCAAAAATAATCTCTGTGTATATACGTGCCGCCAGTACAAGTGTCTCACCCATTCCCATTTCCACTGGCTACCCTTCCCATATAACCAATCTGCATCCCAGTTTGACCCTCTGAAATGTTGATAACCACCTACAAGACTACAAAGTGTTGATTACCTCTAATTAACTAAACAAAGCATGAGAATAAGGTTTGGAGCCAGGTTAGCTCGGTCGGTATAGTGACTGGCTACGGGTTGAACAACCAAGGGGTCGGAGTTCGAGTCCTGGTGGGTGCAAGAATTTTCTATCCTCCAAGTCGTCCACACTGGATCTGGGGTCTATTCAACCTCCTATACAATGCGTACAGGGACTTTCGTGGCAGGGGCGTGAAGCTGACCACTCACCTCCAACTAGTGCCAAGGTCAAGAAAATGTGGATCTATACATCCACTCCCCCTTACGCCTTCATGGCGTAGTGCTTCACTAGTTAAGCGCAGGGACTACTTTACCGTTTTACCGTTTATGAGGACAGGTTTAAACCCATCAACCTGATCGAGCAAACAAAATTTCATACTTGGCATAAGCGCTGGACGCAGTATACTTCCCACTTCATGCCCTGCACACTGTTTACACAAACGAGACTCTGATGACTGAGTCACGTCATGATCATTAAATGTGGTGAGAGTGAAGTCTTCATAACAGTCAGCATTAAGATCAATGGCCTCTGGAAAATACTGCCTGTAGTCTGACTGGTATGCACAAACGCTTCAGAGGAATCTCTAGCCTCCATCTTCAAAGTAAAAGCATCAAAATTACATGCGACATAAACCCTAATTTTATCTTTCAAATTTTCGTTTGATTTGTTGATATAACAATTGTCAGTCACCAGTATAGATGATAATGGACGGCTTGGTCTAGCTCATTATCACTTCTGACTCGCAGCTGAAACGTCCCGAGTTCGAAACTAGGAGAAGAAAGTAGCCACTCATTTTTCTTTCGAGTTTTCCTTCGCTGTTCACGAAAATGTTGGGACATTTACCTTAAAATGGTCACCTCCTTTCCATTTCATCATTCACTCAACGATACATAACAAGTAATTTACGCACTTCGTTAAGTGAACCTAAACCCAATGGAGCAGGCGCCGGAATATTCCAGTCGGTATTGACACGAGCTGTGGGCTCGACGACTGGGGTTGGATTCCCAGCAGGGGCAAGAGATTATTTTCTATACAGAGTCCAGCTCAGCTCTAAGGCCCATCCAGCCTTCTATCCAATGAGTACCGGTGGCTCTTCCCCGAGAGTGAAGGTGACCATTCACCTAGACATAATGCCGAGGTCAAGAGTGGTGGAGCTATATCTCCACTCCCCTCTACGTTTTCATGGCGTAGTGATTAATCAATTAAGTTCAGGGGAAAATTTTCCCTTTACATTTCAGAATCAAACGTGAAACTGTACGTTCACAACTGAAACCCATCTAATGGGATCTGATGACGTGAAGGATGGTAGCTATTTGCCGATGTTTCGGAGAAAGAGATGGGGGAAGCAGGTTCATTAGAAAGCTGTCATCTACCGGGCTATATCCTGGGATATAGCGCCATGTAGTCCATTGAAAGTCAACCGACGTTTCGAAGGAACATGTCGCCTCCATCTTAGGGAGCCGAATAAACCAAACAAAGGAACCAGAAGGAAAACATCGAGGTGATATGTTCCTCCGAAACGTCGGTCGATCTTCAACGAACTTACACGGCGCTATATCCCAAAAGATATAACTCTTCATGTTACTTAGTTAAAATGTGAACTTCACGTAGGAAGTCCAAGGACAAAATCCAATGCTTTGAGATAAGCTTGCAGCGATTTACGCGCAATTCCATCGTAGTGTAAACCGTAACGACACTTACATCTGCCGCTCATCTGAATGCCAATCGAAAAGTTTGGTCTGCGCATACAATGCAAGCATAGCTGGGACGTATCTGCACACATTCATCTCCGAAACCACTAATCGGATTTCGGTCGAAGCTCTCGAACGATCTAATTCGAACATCAGTTAATATCTGTCAAACTCTGGACTTTTCAACCGAACTAATCCTTCCAGCCGCACTGTGGTCCTGGGTCGACTCAGCCTTTAACAGAAATGAGTACCAGGAATATTCTTGAGATCTTCCTAGGGGCAGAGCGCGACATGCGAGTAAGGCTGACCTCACCGCTATCTGTGAACCGACTGTCTAGAAAATGTGGAACCTCGACGTCTCACAACCCTATGGGCCTCCACGTCCTGTTACAGGGATGGCTTGGCGCGTGTGTCTGAGAGCCTCACAGCCAACTGTGAGCAGACTGTCTAGAAAATGTGGGAGCCTCGACGTCTCCCAACCGTATGCGCCTCCCCGGCCTCTTAAAGGAATAGCTTTACCTTTTATAAACCTTACTCTTTATAAAAGCGAGAATGACAGGGCTTGTACGAATATTTCTACACTAAAGCATTAACATATACACATTCTTGTACGTATGATGTATCGTCGAATGGTAAGGCCATTAGTGAATAATGAACTGGAAAGAGCGTTGTGGCCTCAATGAGGTATAAATCCGGTCTTTTTCTGGAGCGACCGAGAAACGTCCATCAGCACAGGCGGTGTCCAAGTCGAGATTATTATAACAGGACACTTCCCGTGTACGTCACATGAGTTACTGCCTCAGATAACACATCTCAGCCTCGTATTTGAAAGTTTTCGACATGTGAAAATATAATGAATCACTATATATATATCCGAATCCAGAATGTGTGACCTGTATTGTAAAAAAAATACAATTCAATACGCCACGTTACGGAACTGACTTCTGGCGTTCACGTCATTCACGTCACTTCACGTCATTCTATGCGCTACTGAAGGTGGGGCCAATAACTTAATCCTCGGAAGCCAGTAGTTCATCTGAATAAAATTTAAAAAAGTTTCAATTCCCACCTCATAAAAAAATACTGCGTCATCATTATGTTCGGAGAAATATTAGCTCTTCATACTGCGAGAATCATACGAAACACACAACTACACTGCGGGCAAAATTCGGAGTTTCTTCGTATTAACGAAATGGTACATATTGCGTCCAATGTGCTCTACAGAGTTAACTAACTCCACGGAGGTCAGTCCTTCAGAAGCCACAAGCTGCTTAGCCCCTCAAGAAATTTACAACATTTCGTGGAACCCGAAGATTCAATGCCGTCTCACAACAGTCCATCACCGGTATCTATCCTAAGCCAGTTGAATCCAGTCCAAAACCACATCCTATTTCTCTAAGATACATTTAATGGCATTCTCCCATCTACGTACATGCCTTTCTACCTGTTTCATTCCTTAAGGTTCTTCTACCAAAATCCTGTAAGCACGTTTCACTATCATGCGTGCTGCATGTCCTGATTGTGATCGTCCTTGATATAATTCTAATATCTGACGAGGAGTACAAGTTACGAACTTCCTCATTATGCAATTTTCTTCACCTTCCTGGGTTAATTAACGCGCATTAAAACTGAAAGTTACGTGATTCAATACGCAGTATTACACGAGAAGGGACAGCTCAACAAAGATTATTGACGGAAAAGAGGCCAGCCCATTTCAGAGACGGCTTACAGTGTACCAGATTTGAATTACTGAGATTAAGAGCACTTACTGAGATACGCAGTCGATTACATTCCAACTGTCCCGCTACAAGATTTGCACCGGCAATAAATGTGCATCAAGGTCAATACGGTTATGCATGCAAAACTGTGAGCAATATATCTGGAAAATGTGCACTTCACACTGGAGTACATACGTAACAGCCTCACGTGAGAGAGGGGGACGCGGTAGCGTAGTTGGTTGAGGCACTATGCTACAAGCTGGAAGGTTGCGGGATCGAATACCGATGAGGTCACTGGATTTCTCAATTGACCTAATCCTCCCAGCCGCACTATGGGCCTGGGATCGACTCAGTTTCTAACAGAAAAGAGTTCCAGGAATCTTCGTGGGGGGTAAAGGGCGGCAGGCCGGCGCGTAAGGCTGACGTCACTTCCATCTGTGAGCCGGTTGCCTCGACGTCTCACAACCCCATGGGCCTCCACGGCCTGTTACAGGGATAGCGAGAAAGGCTGGAACCTCTCTCTTGACTGCTGGGTTTGCTACTACGCTGACCGATGCTCTCCGATAAGACGTTACTGTATTTGTCGTGTGGAGTTGAACGAAAAGGTCCCAGTGCTTAATTACGTACCATGGCAAGAAAACATATGCGGAAATGGAGGTACTTATCCACATTTTCTTAACCTCGGCACCATATGTGGGTGAGTCACCAGCTTCACGCTGGCCGTCTTATCCTCGGTACCTACTGGATAGGAGGCTCGGTGGGCTCCAGAGGCGGTCTGGACGCTGTTGAGACGGAAGGAAACCTCTCACTCCTGCCGATGATCGATTCCCGAGTCCTCTACAATCTAGCCCATAGGTATAACGACTGAATAAACAAGCGAAGACAAACCTACACTTAATTAAGCACTATGCCATGAAGGCATATGGGGAAGTGGAGGTACAGCTCCATTCACTCTTGACCTAGGCAATAGATGGAGACAAGTGATCAGCTTCACGACCCTGCCGCTTTAACCCCGGTATCCAGGAGGCTGGGTGGGCACTAGAGCAGGTCTGGAAGCTGTGGAGTACAGAAGAATCTCTTGTACCTCCCAGCAACCGAACTCCGGTCATCCAGCTCGTAGCGTACACAAAGCAAGTAACAGGCACATAAACGTACGAGGGTTAAGGCCGACAACCACTCAAATTCGTTCCGTTTCCCTGGCAGAGCAATAATACATGCAAGGAACTTCGTGCTCAGTGTGGCCAACAAATCATTATACACGTTTGCCGTTCATTTGCATGCATTTTTCTCGTTCAGGCATCCCATATAATTCTGCTTTGTACTCACTGACGGCTGAGACGAGGAATGCATATAGGAGATTGGTGGGAAAGCCAAAAGGAAAGAGACCTCTGGGATGACCAAGGCGTAGGTGGGTGGACACTATTAAAAATGGTATTAGAGAGACCGGATGGGATGGTATTGACTAGATTGATCTGGCTCAGGATAGGTACCGGTGGAGGGCTTTTGTGAACACGGTAATGAACCTTCGGGTTCCATAAAATGCTGGGAAATTCTTGAGTAGCTGCAGAATTGGCGGCTCCTCCAGAAGGGCTCAGCTACATCAGTATGTGAGTACTCACTAACATTCACATTCTACAACGAATTGGTCGAACTACAAAGAAATAATTTCAGTTTCAGAATAAAGAAAAAAGAGAATGTTCATGGGATCCGACAAATTAACTTCATAAATTACGTTCAAAGAACAATCCCTGGGAAGCAATGGGCCGACTGTTTGGTTGCGAAGCGGATAAAAAAATGAATTCACTGTTATCATTCAGATGTGAAAGTAAAAAAAAATAGATTAATTAATAATCATGCACGGGTGCAAAAGGAACATTCACGAAGTGGTAATAAGTCCGAACTTGGCCGAATGCTAGCGGTCCTTGCAGTATCCACTCGGGTAAGATCGAACAATCGTGTTCTTTCGCTTTCGTTCGCATAGCGAGGGTCGGCCTGGGTGCGCAGTGGCAAGAATTGTCACGTGCTCTGTCTAAACAAATCAGCGTCAGTTTAGTTTCCGCTGTAGCTGGGGAACGCATCCGTCTACGTAAATTGCTTATATGGCAAAGCAGACTAAGGTTTTGACGTATTATAGGCAAATTCTACTGTAATTCTGAAAATGGCAAGTAGAGCAAGACACCTATTCTTAACATAAATATGCAAGATCCATTATTTTCAACACTCCTGCCAATATCAAGAGTGAGGTTTGATGGCTTACTTTGTATAACGACCGAGGAATTGGAGTTCGATTCCAAACAGGTACCAACGCATTTATTTTTCTCCAATTACAGTGTTACCTCTAGGCAGGCAATCCCGTTCGACTCTGAGTCTCGTCTCACAACCACAGCACGTACTGTTCACGTTTCAGCTTTCACGCTCTATGGGAAGCCAGGATAACTCAGCCGTTACAGCGACGGGACACGGTCTGGAAGACCGGGGTTCGATTCCAGGTAGGGACAAGAGATCTATTCACTGCGTCCGAACCGCCTCTGAGGCCCACTTAGCGTCCTATCCGATGGGTACCTGGGGCTCTTTCCGGGGGGATAAAGTGGCCGCAGCGTTAACTACTGTATTTGCCTCAATCTAGTGCCGAGGTCAAGAACGACGAAGCAATACCTTCACTCCCCCACACGTATAAATGACGTGCTTAATCAATTAAGCACACGGCCAACTTTACCTTTATACTTTGCACTCGACAGAAATTATAATGGCATAAACTGTCTAACATATATGATATTTCGGTATTATAAAACGATCTTCTACGTTGTCAAATATGCCAAAAGAGATACAACGGGAAGGTACAAATCGTGTTCTCTCAGTTGGCCTCCGGTTTAAGCGTGAGAAGTATGGCAGTGGTTGATGCTGAGGGAAGGAGCGGTGACGCGCTCTAAGTAAAAATAAACTCCGTGGTTTGATCCGCAAGCGAACTATACCGATCGAGCGCCCGCCGCTTGTCGGCGAAGTTAGTGCCAACTTTAGCGGACAGAGGGTGTCGCGTGATCAGCGTAACGAATCCCCACGGCAGTTCATGGAGCCGCTATTTCCTTGGAATAGCTTCTCAATTATCCCCACGAGACTGCGCGCTCTAAGTAAGGCCCTGCTATGGCCAATTCTCATTCTACAGTTTTTATCTCAGTTCCTGCAGCAGACTGAATCCACTCCGGACTGCGCTGAGAATAGGCAGGTCTCAAACAGGCACAGAGGATTAGTACACAGAAGAAAATCGTTTACTGTGGAGTTAGCACGCGGGGTTACAGCGGTTCAATGCTCTCTCACTCTCCTGTACGCATTCGTAACGCTCTGCTCACTTCGATAACGAAAGGAATAGCTACGGCAAAGCTGGAACTCCATCTGTTCGTACGTCTGTTCGCACAAAATATGAGAACCGTTAAATCGGGGATTTCCACGAAATTTTATATCTGGAGCGGGGCGGGGTAGGGGGTAGCACGGAGACTCTACACTGTACTCCCACTGCATATGATGTACCCAATATAATGCTCTTCTGTTTCTTTACGGAAGGGATTGCGCGTCTGCAACGATACGTCCAATGTTTTCAATCAGAAATGCCGGCAAGTCAATACAACCCCGCATAACCATTACAAACATACAATCAGTGCTCTCGTTAAAGTTAAAGCTATCCCTGTAACAGGCCATGGAGGCCCATACAGTTGTGAGACGTCGAGGCTCCCACATTTTCTAGACAATCGGCTCACAGATGGCGGTGAGGTCAGCCTTACGCGCCGGCCTCCCTTTAACCACCAGGAAGATTCCCGGTACTCATTTCTGTTAGAGGCTGAATCAACTGCAGGGCCATAGTGCGGCTGGAAGGATTAGATTAAAAGACCCAATGAGCTCTTCGGGTGACCCTCCGGCTTGTAGCACACCAACTACGCTACCGCGTGCCCCCCCCCCCCTGCTCTCGTACGAAATAAGAAAAAAAGTCGATTCGAGGCGGAGAGACTGTCTTCTTACGAAGGGCTGCAATCTAAAGCATAGCATTCTCGTTACGTAAGTCCAACACGACACAAGCCAAAAGCGTATTCCGAAACTCACACGCTTCCTTTGGTATGGAAAAACAGCTCTTAATACATTTTAATACGACACTGCGGTCAGCGAGACCGCCTCTGTGGTCTTGTGGTCACAGTTGCTGGCTTAAGATCCTGAGGTTCCGGCTTCGATCCCAGGCACAACCAGATTTTCTGAGAAGCACTGGGTCTGGAACGGGGTTCACTCAGCCTCGTGAGGATAACTGACGAGCTTGTCGGCGAAGTTAGTCCCAACTTTAGGGGGTTGAGGGTGTCATGTGGTCAGCGCAACGAATCCCCACCGCCGTTAATTTCGGTTTTCTAGACCGGAGCCGCTATTTCCTTGTAACAGCTCCTCAATTATCCTCATGAGGCTGAGTGAACCCCGTTCCAGACCCACTTATTTCTCAGAAACTCTGGTAGCGCCGGAAATCGAACCCGAACCTTTGAATCTGTAGCCAAAAACTCTGACCACTAGACCACAGAGACCCACTACTTCTCAGAAAAATCTGGTAGCGCCGGAAATCGAACCCGGACTTCTGAGTAGACCACAGAGGCGGTCCTGTAATTTTACTAACCGTATTCAAAACCCAATCTACCGCATAATTAAAGAAGGTTAATATTTTCTTAAGGACATGTCATTTATTCAAAAATTCTGAAAAAAAAAAGGGTTCATTACAGAACGTTTCCGACGACCCCCTTGGAGACTCTCAGCGGAGCCCACTTTGGGTGCCACTGCTCCACAGCCCCCCCCCCAAGAGGTTTTCCTAGACTCATCAATAATGGTGATCCGATTAAAAAGAACACGGACCACGGAAGAGGTGAGCCACCGAGAAAGATAATCCGAACGGCCCTGACTTGTATTCGATACATGCCCAGTTCGAATCCCGGCCGAGACACTGGGTATGAGATTTATCGTTTGTTTGCCTAGGTCCCTGTATCAAGTGACGCGATATAGGATATGACAGCTTCCTTCCAAATCCTTTTAAATTCACCAATCACTGTCACCCTACCACTCGACGCTATATCCAGTTCGGGATATAGACACTAGCTCCACCGATAGCATCCAATTGAGTATGCATATTACCTTAACGAGGGGGCATAGTCCAGCCTCCGAAACGTCAGTAATTATATCAACATCGTTACTAACTTTTATGCCTTACTAATAACGCTACATCGTCTGAGACACTGGCAGCGTCGTTAAATTAACCGCAGACCATAAGGGCGGAATCGCACAAGGATGCAATGGCGTCCAGCCGCCAGATGGCGTCAATGGACTGGCCTCAGACTGACGTGTGATGTTGATTTGGCCTTTACCCTCGTGGCAGCGATGCCAGCAGCATTAGCACTTCGCATCTTTGTTGGCAGCGGTGCCAGACAGATATATGACTACTAAATTAATACAGTTTGGCCGAGACGCTGGCAGCTGCGCCATGGCCTCCCGTTGGCATCCTAGTGCGATACCACCCTAAGCGGATGCGATGCGCTGTCCCCAGCTCAAACGTGTCTGCTCCTTGCGCACCAACGCGGCACGCAGGAGACGCGGCGGGCCGCCGTAACACACGGAAGGAAAGCGCGCGGGGCGAATCACCGCAACGCTAACATGGGTAGGTGCCAACAATGCAGTAACGAAGAGCCGCTAACTGGGCTCTCTGTGTATACCCCACCCACAGGTAATGGGAATGACTTCCCAGACTTGATGCTTACGTTTTGAAAATAACCATTTCATGTCTGTCATGGGCTACATACGGGAGCCGGGACAGCGCAGTCGGTATAGCGACTGGCTACGGGTTGGACGACCGAGGGGTCGGAGTTCCCAGTACCGGTAGGGTCAAGAATTTCCTCTTCTTCACGTCGTCCAGGCCGGCTCTGGGGTCTATCCAGCCCTCTATTCAATGGATACCGGGGACTGTTTCCCCGCGATTAAAGTGGCTGGGGAGTGATTCTGACCACTCCTCTCTAGACTAATGCCGAGCCCAACAAGATATGACTCTATACGTCCACTCCTACACACGCCTTCATGGCGTAATGCTTAATCAGTTACGCACAGGGACAACTTTACCATTAGGCTATCTACACTGGACAATTCTCTGTACTCAAATTAATATCGTAAAATTTAAGCCGTCCCTGTACTAAATTAAGCATAACGACATGAAGATGTACTTGGGGGGGGGCGACAGTTCCATCATTCTTGGCCTGGGCACTAGATAGAGGTGAGTGGTCAGCTTCACGCCCCTAACGCTTTACCTCCAGAGAGGGGTCTCGGTATCCACAGGGTAGGAGGCTGGGTTGGTTCCCAGAGCACGTCCAGGTACTGCGAAGACGAGAAAATTCTCTTGCCCTTGGCGGGAATCGAATCCCGGCCGTCCAAGCCCGTAGCCTGAACCTTGTAACAGAGCATAAATTATAATCCGTTTCGAAGTATGCTGTAACAGAAACCTTTGTCGTGCACGGAACTCCAAACTACTGTGACATTTTGTTTTCTATTAAATAACAAACGAATACTCATAAGTCATAACTGACCATCAGTTTAACAGCCACGACGTATAATACCGATGTTTTTGGTACGGCATAACCTCTTTCCTCTGCTCTCGATGTGCATCCTCCTCCTGTACGCGAGATTCTACCATTTCCCGGAAAACGCTCCATAACAAAAATACCGTTCAGGGCTCTTGATAAATTCTGTTATTTCTGTTTCAGGACACGAGCTGGAACTTTCTCCACATAACCACGCAGCTTGGTAACGTAACCGGCAAAGCACAAAGCGTGAAATAAATCTTCGAATAACACTGTGACGTAAACATATGCGTGGGGAACTTCTGATTCCCTGGAAGATTCATGTCCTACTCGTTTCAACAACGAAGCAGCGTTAAACAAGGCTCATGTCCTACTCGTTTCAACAACGAAGCAGCATTAAACTAAGCTCATGTCCTACTCGTTTCAACAACGAAGCAGCGTTAAACAAGGCTCGTGTTTTACTCGTTTCAACAACGAAGCAGCATTAAACTAGGCTCATGTCCTACACGTTTCAACAACGAAGCAGCATTAAACAAGGCTCATGTCCTACTCGTTTCAACAACGAAGCAGCATTAAACAAGGCTCATGTCCTACTCGTTTCAACAACGAAGCAGCATTAAACTCGGCTCATGTCCTACTCGTTTCAACAACGAAGAAGAATTCAACCCTCATCAGATCACAAACGAAGTGACCAACTATTACACGCAAAACGACGGAAAGACGTATGTATTCGCATCGTGCACGTTGCAGTGCGGGGAAGGGCGTAGCGTCGCGACGTGGCAGGTCGGGCTGGGCTGGGCCGGTCGGCCGCTGGAAGTGCGGGAGGTTGGGGTATCGATCCTACACTGCACGGTCTATAAACCAGAGAAGAACAGAAGCACCTCTGCGAAAGGAGCCACGCTCCGTCCCACCTGACGCACGAACTAGCATGGCATGCGTCACACTTTATAGCGCTCTGGGGATGGAGAAAGGTTACGCCCCTTGCATATTCAATATTACTTTCTCCAACACAGCGTACATACTGAAGTGGACTAAGATAAAAGTAAATTTGTCTGTGCTTAATTAAGCGCCGGTCTGTGGTGACTGTGAGCCGGGATAGCAAATGGGTACGGACTGGAAGACCGTGGGGTCCGTCCAGACCGGTTCTGAGGTCGACCCAGCCTCCTATCCAATGGGTATTGGGGACTCTTCCCCCTAAAGTAAAGCGTCCGGGGTGTGAAGCTGAACACTCACCTCAAACTAGTGGCCACACCAAGAATACGCGGATCCATACATCCACTCCCCAATACGTCTTCATAGCGTACTGCTTACTGTAGTGACAGACTAGAGGATGGCCAGCTGACAAACTGGGGTTCGATTCCTGAGACAGCGGCTCTTGCGGAGCCACCCAGCAGCACCCTATGCAATTTACGGGAACTCTTCCCTGGTGGTAAAGCGGCCAGGGCGTGAACCTCACCACTCACTTCCACCTAATGCCGAGGTTAAGAATACGTGGCGCGATTCACCCACTCCCCCATACGCCATCACAGCATAATGTGTAATTAACCAGTTACATGCTGGATTTTATTTTGAAACCTTCTTCTGTTAGCATACTTTCCATAGTGTGTAATTGCAGAAAAGCCACGAATAGTCAGTTTTTAATGTTGAGGCAGGGCAGGACAGATTCCTTTAATGACCTCTCTCTCTCTCACACATACAAAGCATCCAGACAACAGGAGGTGGCGTTACTGTTCTTAGCATGAAGGGCTAATTAACTTGACAGAGGCAAGTGGTGAGCTTCACGACCCGGCCGCTTTACCTCGAAAGAAATACCCCCCCCCCCCATCCCGTACCCACGACCTCGGGGGCTGGCTGGGTTCCCAATTCGGTCTGGATGCAAGGGCGAGGAGAAAAATCCTGGCCACCTTGGCGAATCGAACCCCGTGGCGACAAAAGTGATGGAGCCACAAGTGGCCATAAAATCGTCTTCTGTTGGATTTAAAAGTTCTCAGCGATGACTTCTGGGTTGTGAGAGCCCTGCTGATTTCTTGCTAGGCTTACTCTCCCACTCTGAAGATGCAGGCGTTGTGTTCCTCCGCCGCGCCGGGCTCTGTCCGAACTACGAGTTGATACAACCCACACGGTCGCACTCTTCGTGACAGTATGATTTGCGTAAAAGTAAAATATCGTAGCATATCTGCTCAAAGCAACAACCGTGGAGCCCGAGAAACAGCCACTGCTGGGTAACGGCTGTGTAACACGCAACAATGAAGTAACTGTTGGAAGCGGTGCTCCCTGTGCCGCGGCTACGGGACAGGAACGCGACCCTGCGAGTTGTAGGAGGCGACGAAAAGGGAAGACTCAAATCTGAGACAGTAAAATATGGTTGCGAGTCACAAGGGGCGTTGACCCGATAAAGAATGCGCTGGCAAGGACCAGCAGCATATACAAAAGACATACCCGTCCTCTCGTCAGAGAGGGCGCCCACAAAAACAAGACTGTAACTGTCAAACACTAATGAGTATCTGGTAATGAGCCCCAGATGGGGCTCAACACCGAAACTGTCAGTCGCAATATCACTTTGATTACGGGACAGTCCTGAGACTGGTTGGTGTGAGATGGACGCCAGCCTGCGAGGATGTGATAATGGAAGACGTTAGCAAGCAGAGCAGTGAAGACTGTGACTGAGAAAACTAATGTTGGTGTGATCTGTGAAGTGCAGTCACGAGTTGTGTTAAAGCGTACCACAAATGCAGTCACCAATCGAAACTACGTCCACAGTCACTCTACACGTGACAATATAATTTCACTTTCACATTTAATTAATTAGGGCATTATCGTGACAAGTGTGTGGAACTAAAGCGATGTGTAATTCATTCCGCCTCCAGGCCACAGGCTCTACGTCTATGAACCGAGCACTCACACAACTACACAGATATGCCATCCAGAATCCGTTGCCTTCAAGCCAAATCTGCTTCTTCCAAATTTTCATTCCTATACACACTGTGTACAGTTACTAATGGATTTACTGTTAACTGCGCCATTTTCATATTCTCTTCGATACAAAGCGATTCAAATAACTGGCACATTCCAAATACTTCAGTTTAATCACACATGAATGTTATCAAGTCCGTGACTTTAAGGGAGGAACACAGACTGAGGGTGTTTGAGAACAGGGCGTTGAGGAGAATACTTGGACCGAAGAGAGATAAAGTGACAGGAGATTGGAGAAAACTACATAATGAGGAGCTTCATAACTTGTACTGGGAGGATGAGGTGGACAGGGCATGTAACACGAATGGGGGAGACGAGGAATGCGTATATGATATTGGTGAGAAAGCCAGAAGGAAAGAGACCACTGGGAAGACCAAGGCGTAGGTGGGTGGACAATATTAAAATGGATCTTAGAGAGACAGGATGGGATGGTATGGATTGGAATGATCTGGCACAGGATAGGGGCCAGTGGAGGAATCTCATGAACACGACAATGAACCTTCGAGTTCCATAAAATTATTGAGTGGCTGCAGAGTTGGTGGCTTCTCAAGAAAGGCTCAGCCCCGTGAGTGAGTGATCAAATCGATGGGTGTGTGAGGCACAATAGTACGCATGGGGTACATTGAGGTTTTTGTCAGAAAACATGAAGAGATCACTCTGAAGACCTACGAGCCGATGCGAAGATGCTATTTAGATGGATCTGAAATGGGATAAGGCGTGTGGTTCAGAGAGGCAGATTACTCGAACTGCCTTGTGAAACAGAAGAATACGGGCCATGGGTCCTGCGGGGCCCGAAACCAAAAATGACTACGCTGGCGAGGACAAACAGCAATTTACGAAACAGACATCTGGTTCAGCAAGAGATCCAGTGGGGAACCCACATTCTGGTTTCGTGAAGCATGAAGAATTTCTTCACCCAATGAGCCAGTCTTACATTCTGAACTCTGTTGCTTGCAATCAGTTACGTATGAAAAATAATTAATACAGTTTTAACGTTCTGAGAGGCAATTACGTCTTGCATCCACCAAAAAGGTCGCACTACTGGAAACCTACGCAATGTCGTACGTGTGAGTAGTTACAGTACCACAGGCCAATCAAGGTCGCCGTAATACAAAAGAAAATGTAGGGTTCAAATCTGGACACAAAAATTCTCCATCACCTTATAGTTCTGTGGATTTAATTTTCAGCCAAAATAAGGCTTCACTTTTACTGTTCTCTTACGTTTAAACTAGAATAATATAAGAAAATGTTTCATTACGGTAAAATTGTCCCCGTGCTTAATTCATTAAAGCATCACGCAATGAAGACGTATGGTGGTCAAATCACGACCACGACAATAGATGGAAGTGAATTGCAAGCTTCACGCCCCGACTGCTTCATCCTCGGGGTAAAATCATCCGGTACCCATCGGATAGGAGGCTGTGGGATTCGAACCCCGGCCGTGGAGCCCGTAGCCGCTACTATAACATGTTCTGTTAGTGAATAAAAAATCACGCTTACTTAAATAACGTAATGATTTCAAGATCTGTATTAAGTGACATGCACTTCCATGCCTTGCACTGAAATACTGATAACAAAAAACCGCCTGTACGTGTTACAGCTTTGTGAAAGTCATGTTTGTGACTAGCGCATACAACGTACTAAGAAAAGGCAACCATTTTCGTACATTTTATGGAAAACTGATAATCTGCTGTGCAAAACAAAGGTAAACAGTTATCCGGGAAAAAATTTAGGGTCAACACAGCAACTAACTCCAAGGGGGTAACAGTCGTTCAGCTACTCAAGAATTTCCCAATATTTTATTGAACCCGAAGATTCATTACCGTGTTCACACCGCCACTGGTCCCTATCCTTAAGGTAAGGTAAAGTTGTCCTTGTGCTTAACTAATTAAGCACTACGTCATGAAGGAGTATGGGGGAGTGGATGTATTGATCCACATTTCCTTGACCTTGGCACTAGTTGGAAGTGAGTGGTCAGCTTCACGCCCCTGCCACTTTACCCCAGGGGAAAGAGCCCCCTTTACTCACTGGACAGGAAGTTGGGTGGACCTCAGAGCCAGTCTGGACGACATGAAGAAGAGAAAATTCTTGCCCCCACCGGGACTCGGAACTCCGACCCCTCGGTCGCCCAGCCCGTAGCCAGTCGCTACACCGACTGCGCTATCCCGGCTTCTGGTCCCTATCCTTAGCCAGATTAATCGAGTCCACACAATTCTATCTTAATTCTCTACGATCTATTTTATTATCCTCCCGCCACGTGCAGGTCTTCCTAGTAGTCTTTCTCCATCCGGCGTTCCCACCAAAATCCTGTCTGGATTCTATCCTACCCATCTCTCTCTCTCCTTGACTTAATAATTACAATAAAAAGTATACGTGGCGACGAGTATAAATTATGAATATCCCTCGTTGACGAAAGTCGCACTAAATGAAAATCAATTTCCCGCATCCCTGTAACGGGCAGATGAGCTCCTAACCGGATTGTTTCTGAAACCGACACTACGCAGTAACGGGGGGGGACTGGGATAACACACAGACCAGCACGAGGCCCTTATTAAAGCAGGGATAACGGTTAGGAGGAGCTACAACTGCAGCACCACTATATGCAAATTACTACGTCACGCAGCTGGTGAAGCAAGACGCTAGTAACACTGAACTGGACGTCTAGCTGGTGCGAGTGGAAGCGGTAGAACTGAAGAAGGCGTCTCACATGAACGCAAATGTGACGTCATCGTCTATGTTTATGTGGCCGTCACTTGTTGCGGGCTTGATAGCAAAAAAATAAAATCTCGAAATGACACACATTAAATACTGTGACATGTAAAATTTATGCAGTTTCCGAAACATACTCAATTTCTTCCTACGTCGCGTTTTCTCACATAAGGGCTGAAATTTTAAAAAATTCCAAAACTGTTCAACCTTCAAGAACTGGCTGAATTTTACGCTCACAAGGTGTAAGTCAAAACGAAATGCCAGGAAATACAGCTGTGAGGCAAGGAAACGCAACAAATTTTCACAATATTTCGATCACGCGCGCAAAATAAGCTGTTTTACTAAATCGGGCATGACGATAAAACTGCAGAATTACTGGCGCGCAGTTTATCGGCAGCCTTCTTGCATGTACTATGAACGTACTACAAAAAAAAAAAAAACTCCGTGGCCTGTAGTCCGCAAGCGAACTATACCGACCGAGCGACCGCCGTTTGTCGGCGAAGTTAGCGCCAACTTTAGCGGATAGAGGGTGTCGCGTGGTCAGGGCAACGAATCCCCATGGTAGCTAATTTCGATTTTATAGACCGGAGTCGCTATTTCCTTGAAATAGCTCCTAGATTATCCTTACGAGGCTGAGCGGACCCCGTTCCAGACCCACTACTTCTCAGAAAATCTGGTAGCGCCGGGAATCGAACCCGGGACCTCTGGGTCTGTAGCCAGGAACTCTGACCACTAGACCATATGAATGTATTAGACACTTTGAAATAATGACGCTATTTCAATGAGAACGAATTTATGTTCACTATGAAACATTATGTTCTCACATTATAACTGATAACAATGAAAGTAAGACAGAAGAAATGCAACGGTGAAGTTCTCCTCGCACGTATGTACGCATCAGGCCACAAAGACACGTGGAACGCCAAGTACAGCTACAACAAACTCGAAAAAGGGAGGGGGGGGCGCTGTTTTGGCTAAAAATTCTATACAAAATAAAATCTCCTGACAAGATTTACAATTTTTGTGTCCGCGTTAGGAATCAGCCTATCAAAATTACGTACGTGTGGAGGCGGGTTACAATACCTCCACCTGCAAGTCGTAGAAGGCGACGAAAAGGGAACCGGGTGCCTGGGGGTACAACTGGAACACCCTGTCACTGGGGGGACACAAATACAGAGACCTGGTCCTCAATGTTGGGGGTTGGACGTCAGGCTGACGATCTTTCTCTGTATAAAAAAATATTATTTCGGAACTCAGAGAAGTGAAAACCGGACTGCAAATCTTTTCTAAGAAAAGCTATGGCTCAAAAAAAAAAAGTCGTTTCCCCAATGATAATACCAAAATTAATTTTTAAAACTGTGCTTTCTTTGTCATCATAACCTTGTGGGCAGTACAATCGGCGAAGACGTAGAATTGTGCGATTCAGAGGAAATGCTAACAAGATCATGTTAAAATTCCAAGTCTCACAGCCAGTTCAACGAAGAAAATGTGTTTCCAAAACTTAACAGAGATCTCAAGACATTCCAAAACGTTAAAGGGGATAGCTGCGTTGAGATAATACTGTTACGGTTGCGCCCAGATACCGCAAAGTCTGCGATTTCTAATAAACCATCAACTCAGGCTTGAAATGTTACTTCACACTTTCTATGGCATGTCATCAGATGCCCGTATTCCGCGAATCGTAGGAAACAAAGCGTCATACCGTGCTGAAAATTCCGTTCAACACAGAAGTATACGGAAACGCGGTAAGCGCTAAGACTCGAACTAAGCAGAGCCCTTTCTGAGAAGCTAACAGCTGACCAGCTAGTCAAGAAATTCCGAACATTTTACGAAACTAGAAGGCTAATTACAGTGTTCACAACTGCCATACACTGGTCTCTATTCTGAGCCAACCTTGTCTTTTAAGATTCACTTTAATATTATCCTCCCGTGAACGCCTTCGATTTCCTACTGCTGTGAGTTTTTATATCTCCCCACTAGTGATACATGCCTCATTCATCTCCTCCGCCTTCATTTGATCATCTTAATGTTTGACGAGTAAGTTGGTTGAGGCACTATGCTACAAGCCGGAAAGTCGCGGGTTTGAATCTCGATGAGGTGGATTTTTAACTGACGTAATCCTTCCAGCCGCACTATGGCCCTGGGGTCGACTCAGCCTGACAGAAATGAGTACCAGGAATCTTCCTGGGGGTAAAGGGTGGCCGGTGCGTAAGGCTGTCAACTTTACCGCCATCTATGATCCGATTGTCGAGATAATGCAGAAGCCTCAACGTCTCACAACCCTATGGACCTTCATGGCCTGTTACAAGGAGCGCTTAACCTTTTTTCTAATGTTTGATGAGTACAAATTATGAAGGTCGTGATTATATAATTATGTGAATTGTCCTCTTGTTTGTTTCCTATGTCCAAATGTTCTCCTAGGCACCTTGTCCTCAACGTCCTCTTCCCTTCACGTGAGACCGCATTTTCATCCTTACGTTCGTAAACAGCAGGCAAGTTGCCAAGCAATTCTGAACCGAATGGAAGCAAAGAATTCCCCTAAGTGAATCTGCTCTTTATTTCTTCGTGAACTCAATTCTGATTTGTTACTATCATTCCAAAGTACTTGAAATTTGCCACTCTATTCAGATAATTAAAAAACAAATTCTTATCTCCATAATTAAAGGCTTGAGCCTCACGAGTTATCGAAGTCTAACTAAACACAGCCACTAATCATTAGACGCAGCGCATGCCAGGCACGAAATTATTTCCACTTTCATTTACACTTTTTGTTTGCCGTATATTTTTTAGAATTCCACGAGTTAACAAATTTCGGCAGCAAGCTTAGCTAAGCTTGCTCTCAAACCCTGAGGATGGAGAGCAAAATGTTCCTCCCAAACGTCGAACTCTCTCCGAACTACATATTACAACCCACAAGACTACAGTCCTCATATTCGGAGCTGCAAGAACATAAAATCAAATTCAAGTCTCAAAAACTTGTGTACTGTACAAGCTTCACTGGCGATAACACAGAACACAAATGTGGTATATACAATCCAGATTTGTAATTTTTACGCGAAGCATATTCACCCCGCCCCCTCCCGATATGGCGTATGCACTTGGTGTATTCTGAACAGCAGAGATGTGGAATGAACTTAACGCTGGGGTTTTGATTCAGGCAAACTCATGTATCCAACCACGTCTGGACATGTTCCAACTTGCGTTTACACTCTGGCCTGACAAGTGGATTCCCCACCATGACAGTGCACCTGCGCATGATGCGTTCACAGTTCGCGAGTTCCTGGCTAAGAAATCCATTACAAAAATGGACGATCCAACCTATTCACCTGACTTAGCCTCCTCCGACTTTTGTCTCTTTCCAAAATCAAAAATACACCCTGAACGGACAAAGATTTGCTGACATCCAACGCAACGTGAGCTTACTACGAGGTATTCCGGAAAAAGATCTTCATGACTGTTTCCGGCAGAGGCACCATTGTCTCACGAAGTGCATAGCTTCATAAAGATAGTATTTTGAAGGCGACAGCAGCCGCTAGTGCACAGGTAAGCAAATTTTGCTTTCACAGGGCCATTCCAGGAATTAAATTGTCGCATCTTGTACGTGCCCCCCTCCAAAGGCATCTGAACCTTCCGACTGAGTGAACACACGTAGACAAAAGAGAATAAGGAAAAACTATCACCTGGATGTTACGTGCAATGCCGCTGTGTGTACATCTCTCCTTTGCAACCGCGCGTATCTACCCGTCGGTCTGGTTTGCTCCATAACAGCGAAACACTACACAGCAGACTTTGCTGATCACAGTCGCCGCGCGGTCTAAAGACGCGTCCACATTACTCGTGCTCGTGTGACTCGCTATGCTCGCGAGTAATGTGGACGATATGACAAGTCACGAGACAAGCAAATTTAAAATTTTTAATTTAAAAACTATAGCCAATAAATTAAAATACGACTATAGCCTACACACTACGAGTAAATATACGGATCCTCACACGCCGAAGCCTGGCGAGCAACTGAAGAAGTGTGGACGAAGATTTGCGGGCACAGGTAAAAGCCAGACGAGTCTCCCGACGAGCACGAGTAATGTGGACGCGCCTTAAGGCACGAAATGTCTTCGCCCACTCGAACACTGGGATCGTGGGTTCGAATCCCACTCAAGTCATAGATATCTCAGTTTATTCTGTTTGTGTAGGCAGTGGCCTTGCGTCGGGCTTATCCCCCGTTCAAGGAGTCCTAGCAAGATTAACAACCTGAAGTAAAACGAAGCGATTCATGGATGCCTTCTGCTCCACGTGGGAGCAACAGGGATAGATACAGTAAACCCTCGTTATAAGGGCCTAATATGGGGGACTATGTATCCGCTGTAACTGTATGAGGAGATATTCAAGGAAGCACACCACAGGATACATAGCCAATACACGCAATGAGCACACAAAAACACAATGTGATTACATACAGGTTTTCAAGTTTGGAATTCTTGCTTACTCTAATAGTTCTTTCTAACCACAAAACCTAATTAATGTCTGAACATATGTAAATACTCACAACTGTACACAACCACATTCTGCCCGTTATAACAACGGTTTACTGTACTTTTTGTTCCTTTTTATTTGCTTCCGCGTTACACTTTCCCATAATGGCATGTTTCCGCCTAATTCGCGTTTCCTTCGAACAGATTTTGATTGAAATAAAAAAAAAACCGTTTCAGAAAAAAAAACTATGGGCACTAACACGTTCCGTTTGTTGGAACTGGCAAACGGAACCTTTGCAAACAACGAGAAAGATAAGATACGCTATGCTGTACCCACTCCTGCAGTGACGGAGTGTTTGCATGCCGCTAAAAGACCCCCAAAATCGATGACAGGCAGTCTTTCAACTTCTTCTGTAACACGACAGCAGAAAATCCATAAAGATAGCCAATAGTACTTCAAATATGAAAAACATGACATTCTTACTTCCTGTATTCCGTATGGGAACAGTCATCAGTAAGTACTGTTCTTGAATTTAGACCCGACCGTCGCCAACAGAATGCGCTGTTGTTCTGGTCGCATGCACTGTGACGCGGGGTGTATTCCCTGCCTGGTACATCTCTGACGGTACGTACACCTCGCGGAAGAAAAGTCCGAAGCGTTCAACTATTATTTCTGGTATGGCGAATTTGGTTCCCACATGTTGAAAACAATCTAAGAACCTCCTAAAAGTGACGCAACAATCTACACCACTATCACATGTCAACGCACCGTCAAAGATGCTCCAGACACAACACAGAACGCGTACATACACGGCAAGCTGTCTCCCTCCCATAATCGTACTACTTGTCATGTCAAGGCCAGCCCAGAGGTAAAAAAAATGGTAAAGCTGTACGTGTGCTTAATTAATTGCCATGTCTGGAGGAGTGAAGGCATAGCTCCACGGATCTTGACCTCGACACTAGATGGAGTTGTGGTCAGCTTCATGCTCCGGCCAATTTATCTCCCCCGCGGAAAAAGAATCCCTCTGTATCCGTTGCATACAAGGCTGGGTGGGCACCAGAGCCGGTCTGGACGCTGTAGAGAAAAGTTTCTTGCCCTTACGGGGAATCGAAACCCCGCCCGTCCAACCTGCAGCTATACCGACTGAGCTATCGCAGCGTGCAATCCACAGACAGGTCTCAAAACATTATTTGTACAAACATTAAGTACGCCGAGGGAGAAAATAACTGTGGTGTCATTTAGTGTGATCCTTCACACGCACATGACAATGCAACCGCAAATGCATTTACGAACACGTTTACGAAGAAAAGTTGTACAAAGTCACTGCACATACATTCTCATATATGCGACTAACCTTGACTACGTTACCTTGGAGACGAAATCGACTGCTGTTTGGTATACCACTGTTGTTCGACGATTATACAAGCTAGGACACGCACGCGTGGCGCAACAAATTTTGGCCCCCCGCGCGTGTATTATAACTTTCCACAAGATACCGCCTATACAGTTTTATTTGGGGCGACGGTTTCCACAGATTACTAAAACTTAAATCAAAATCGTTACAGTCCTTTTCAAGAAAATCGCCAGTTTACTCTTTGGGGCCCATTTGTAGGGGTCCCTATTTTATCGGAGATACTGTTCATATCCGCCGGTCACGGTAGCCGAGCGGTCTAAGGCATGCACTGTCTTCGCTCGCTCGGAAGCCGGGATCGTGGGTTCCAATCCCACCCAGGGCATGGATGTTTGTGTGCGTTTTTCTGTGTTTGTCTACAGGTAGAGGCCTTGCGACGAGCTGATCACTCGCCCAAGGAGTCCTACCGAATGTGTACGATCTAGTAAACCGAAGTGAAACGGAGAGTTTCATGGAGGTAGGCCTAGGCCCAAATTGGGGCTGTAGCGCCACAGAANCCCCCCCCCCCTTCTCGCTCAGACACACACGAGCACTTTCGTTTGATGACAAATCACGGGCCCTAACATACTGAAATCAGACACAATCAAACGTTAGAGACGTATCTGCAAACATGATACGAAAAATATACGGCTCCTATACTGCGAACTTCCACACGCTGGATATCATGACAGGCAATGCCGCGGAAACGTGACTGTCGGTGACTGACACCGGAACAAGTCAAACGGCCTAGTCCTTGAGGTGACAACACATACTTTTAAATACTGTTACACGAGGCCTGGAAACCGAAACACCGGAGTCAGAGTAGACGTTCACTGCTAGGCAACGACTCGGTAAACAGGCTCCCGCGGATATGAACACGCACGCAACAACAGAAGCATTACCGTTTCTATGTAACGGCGAAGTAAACACACCTCTATAGCAATGAAGGAATTGCTGGGAAACGGTAAACGAGGACCTCAGGCAGCCGAGAGAAATGATGGGAAAGTTTTCGAGATGGCAGTCGAAGACGATGGAAAAGAGATACTGTGTCATACAGCGGTTTGTGAAGTGCAGTAACAAGTTGTATGTGTGTGCAATAAATCTGGTCATTAATCCAAAACCCGTCTGTAAGTCACGCACACCCCTAATTATGTGACAATATTATAACACTTTTAGTCACAAGAAAATAGTTAATAGACCGAATTACAACGTCGAATGTGAGTCCACCGACTGCGTATAGGATCAAGAAACTGTAAAAAGCGGCCAAGGCCCAATAAAGGGCTGAAGAGCCATAATAATATGGTTAATGAGAAGTGATCCTGCTCCTACGTTCATCAATCGTCATTAACCCTCAGGATGGCGAACTGCAAGGTTTGTCGAGACGTTGGGAAAAGGTTCAAAATTCGAATCGGCACATGCGCAGCTGCAACCGCGGATATCTAAGGACTAGAAACTGAGAGAACCTGTTTGGGATCTACAGCTGTGTGTCACACGAACATGAACAGCGTTCCTCTTTAAGATTTCCAAATTTGGTCCGAAACATCACTTCGACTCTGTGAACATTCAAAGAACGAACACAATATCAAAACAAAACAAAACCGACCGGATATAGGTGGGGGCAGACCGACCAGTAGCCAATCTCAGACTCTATACGGCATTTTATAACTCAAAATTTCTGATGTTATATACAAACGCCCCCCCCCAAAATGTACAGAACCGTTCCGTCATTCTGACTGTCCTTCCGTTTGATAAGGAGGCTCTGGCATTCACGCGAGCATTCACCATCTTTTGGGAGAATATCACACTACACAACGCACATTACATTTCGGTTCAACCTTGTGGTTGTGCCCGTAGGTAAACGTCTGTTAAAGTGTGTATACATTTTTGGGGCCCTCTATGTACGGAATGAAGCCTCAGAAAGACCGCGTTTCTGCAGCTTGTCTCCATGCGAGCTCTCTCACCCTCATACAATAACTGCCGAAACCCATTAACGCCATAAATACAGAGAGGCCCAAAATATGTATACACGCTTCAACGTACAGAAAGTATGCTTCAATATTTTATTTGTTCTACAATAACACACTTTAAGACAGATTATCTCTGGACACTCTCAGATACTTCAACACATTATTTAAGCAGACATTTTGTCCGTTGAAGTATGTACATATAATTTTGGGCCTCTCTGTACAGAACAGACTTCGAACAACGCTGTCATTAAGACGTGGCGACTCAACTCGAGGAAGGCGGGCAGCATTAGAGAAAATGTGCTGCGTTTTCCTCTATAAGAAAAGTGACATTCCTGCAACTTTCCGAAAAGCCTTAACTAAACACACAGTAACAAATTTCGACTAATTTCACATGACACCTAATATAAAAGCTTTCAACTAAACATACAGTGAAACATTTCAATTAATTTCAAATGACACCTAATTCAACTAAACATACAGCGAAACATTTCAATTTCACATTACACCTAATATAAAAGCCTTAAACTAAACATACAGTGAAACATTTCAATTAATTTCACATTACATCTAATATAAAAGCCTTCAACTAAACACACAGTGAAACATTTCGTACCGAATCGAATTGAATTAATATGTTTCCATCATCGTACGCAACTTGGTTATAATCTCAACACATCTTCCCGATTTTTGAGTATCATCGACCTAGCAGCATAATCTAACGGCCTCATTACGTGCTTAACTTAGACGGAATGCCTGTCCACTCAAGATTATAAACAGCTCGCTATTTTATTCGAAACTAATATGCAGGTAAGTCACCAAAGATAACTGCACCACAGCTCAAGCGTTTAGTCGCTGGCTTCCCACGGCGGCGGCCCGGGTCTGGTCAAGTGGGATTTGTAGTGGACAAAGTGGCGCTGGGGTAGGTTTTCTCCGAGTACTTCGGTTTCCCCTGCCAATCTTCATTCCACCAACTGCTCCACAATCACCCTCACCTATCATCTGGGGCCAGAAGTGGCCGCAGTACAAGGGATTTTAGTCACCAAAGATGGGGGTAAAGCGGACCATGCACCTCCATCTAGTGCCGAGATCAAGTATGGAGGTATAACTCCACTCCCCGACAAGTCTTCACGGTTTGCTGCTTAATTAAGCATATGGACAGGTTCACCTTGGCTTACTCGGGCGTTTTTGAAGTTGGACAGCACTGTTGCAACGTATAACTAACCACATCCATAGAGTAGAGCCCTTCTTGAAAAGCCGCTAGTTATGCAGCTACTCAACAACTTCCCACCATCTTGTGGAAAACAGCGGTTCATTACCGCGTTCACAAGAGCCCTCCACTAGTCAGTATCCTGAGCCATATCAATCCAGTCCACACCAGCCCATCCTATCTAAGATCCATTTTAATGTTACCCTCCCACCCACGTCTAGGTCTTCGTATTGGTCTCTTTCTGACTTGACCGCCAAAATTCCATATGCATCCCTCTTCTCCCCCATGCGTGCTACATGCCTTGTCCATAGCTTCCTCCCCGTCTTGCTCACTCTTAATTATACTTAGCCTGCAACAATAATGAAGAGGAAACACACTTCAGCGTAGCATTCCTTGATTGCTGGAACAATTATGCTTTCCGTATCCCAAATTATTCGAACACCAAAAAACTGGATTCTTGTGATATGCTCAGGCAACACAAATTTCGTTTCCGCGCCAATGCCATGAAAATACAGTTCCAAGTAATCGGGTAACGTACAAGCATGCGCAATGATATCTCGCCCATGAATACTCCTGAATCAGATGGCTTCATCGATTATCCAAGGAAAGTTCAATGTATCATAGCTTCGAAGTATCCACTCAAAAGCATTCACGATAAAACTCCAATAACTTTGAACTTACAGGTATTGAAAAACGATTTCGCTGCGAGAGAAAACAGAAGTGATCTCCTGAGGAGGAGCAGAACATGACACTTACGTATTATGCAACATAAGTGAAATAGTTCTCCAAGCCCGCGCTGTTTCGTGTTTTAAAGATCAGCACCATGGAAGCTTTCCATGTCGCATTTGGGCTACGAATTTATCTTCAATTGTTTGAGGGCAGAAGCAGCTTTCTGGGTTGTAATTTTGGTAGAAAATTAAACGTCGCCGTTCATGACGAAATCGTACATTAACTAAACGGAACAGATTCCTTACAGAGAAGCTAACCGTCGCTTAGCTAGCCAAGACATTTCCCGTCTTTCATAGAAAGTGAACGTTCATTATCGTGTTCAATACAGCAAGCCATAGGCTCCTATCTACAGCCAAATGAATCTAATTCACACCCACCTATGATCCATTTTAATATTATACTCCCATCTTTGCCTAGGTCTTCTAAGCGGCTGTTACTCTTAATGACCCCCCCCCAAAAAAAACCTCATCCTCCGTGACCTGATATGCAACGGTCTCAAAGCCTATCAATTTAAACCTTTTTGGTCCAAATATTCTCTTCAGCACCCAGTTCTTAATCTTTTTTTATTGCTAGTGGGGTGGGACTAAGTCCCTTGTACTATGGCCGCTTTTGGCCTATTGCACCACCCCAGATGATAGGTGAGGGTGATTGTGGAGCAACTGGTGGAATGAAAATTGGCATTTGCGAGCCGATTGCCTAGAAAACGTGGGAGCCTCAACCTCTTGCAACCCTTTAACTTAACTTCCGTATATTATGATTGTGTCTTGTATTGTGAAGACGCAACACGTACGTATACTTGGTTTTATGTATTTGTTTCTACTGCCTCTTTCGTTCTGGTATTTATGTGCACGCCCAACAAACTAACATCAGTACAGACCAGAAGCTGACATGTCCCTTTCAATCCCAGTCCCCCTGATTTTCTGTGACCATCCTAACGCCACAGCCTAAAACAAAACTGAAAGCAATACCGACTGCACGTCTTGTATTACACCACTGGGAACAGTAAATGAATGACAATTATATAGTTCATTTTCTGGGATACATCCCCGTGTAGTCCGTAGGAAGTCAACTGACATTTCGGAGGAACATGTCGCCTCCATCTTCAGGGTAGAAAAATATGCCAAGAGAGAAAACTGCTTCCCACTCGTTTTCCAGCTGGTTTCTTGCTTGTCGTAATTCTTCGACCCTGAAGATGGTGGCGACATGTTCCTCCGGAATATCGGTTGACTTTAAACAGACTACACGGTGTTATGCTTACGCCATAACCACCGCTGCCTACATACAAGTATCTGCCACATGTCTGTCTATAAGGATTTTGCTACAAGTTTAAACACATCTTCATTGCTTTAATCTAATACACCCCCCCCCCCCGATTTCCTGGGACTGTCGAAGAGAACAAAGCGTGAGAACCATTCTCACTGGCGAACCAAACCTACATTACTCATAACCACACGCACGGCACAGATGACTCACTGAAGACTGTTAACTTCTTGTATGGACATGCGCTATCCGCGTATACCAGATGGTTCCATCCCTTAATCGCTACGAGGCACAAAATACTGGCTAAGACACAACATTGCTCAGTTTCCTACGTAAATTTACACGATACACAAACGCGCTTGTTGCGTTGCTTACAAGAGACACTACAGAGAAGTGTCTTTATGCAGTAGCACCTTTCGTCTCCTACTTCTCCAGAAGAAACACGGCGTCTCGATCTCTCGGTGAGGAGCTGGGCTAGCTCGGTCGATAAAGTGACGGGCTACGGGCTGGACGGGCGGGATTCGATTCCTGGCAAAACATTTTTCTCTATCCCACAGCGTTCAGACAGGCTCTGAGGCCAACCTACCTTCATATCCAACGCGTATCAAAGGCTGTTTCCCGGGGGTAAAGCGGCAGAAGCGTGAAGCTGCCCACTCACCTCCATCTTGTGCCGAGGCCAAGACTCCCCAAGTTTTCATGGCATACGTGTAGTTCTTAATTATTTAAGCACCGGTCCAACTTTACCCTCCATTTTTACAACAGCATTTCTTCTTATTCGTGGGGGTCGGGTGAGACTGATTCGACTTAGTATGCCGGTCACTAAAGGGGGTACTGTACCAGCACCTGACGACATGATGATGATGATGATGATGATGATGTGCAGCAGTGAGAATACTGGGATGAGAAATGGTACAGGAAACCGAAAGTGCTCGGAAAATCGTGGCCCACTGCCAGTTGGTCCATCAAAACCCACATGATCTGAGATCGTACCCGGGCCGCCGCGGTGGGAAGCCGGCGACTGAACGTCTGTGTTGCGGTCTTTACTATCGTTAGGTTTTACTACGGGCCCGACGAACGTACGCATAAACGTTCTGGTGCTTTCGATCCCTTTTCGATATCTCGATAACAGCAAGATTTAAGGAAAAATCGCACCGGACACAGAACGTGTCCAGAAACGGTTCTTTGCTTCTGTTTGTATCGGTTCTCGCTCCGTTAAACATTTCTCAAGTTACGGTCGAGATGCGCCAAAAACCGGCCCAGGTCCAGTTTTAACAAAAACTGGAATGTAACAACAAATCTTACTGAAATGGGCGCATTTTTTTTGAACTTGTTGTCAAGAGAGAGAAAAAAGAAGTTCCGGGAAGAACTAATCACATACTTTCCTTCGATACGACAAGGACAGCATCGAGAACAAAATAATTTGGTGGGGTCTAACCTCCGACAAAAATTATGGGGCAAGAGGGGGGGGACAGACAGACAGACTGCAATGTAATCTCCCAACAAAAATTTGAAGGGAGGTGACAGACTGCAATGTAATCTCCTAACCTTCCAACAAAAATTAGGGGAGGGGACAGACTGCAATGTAATCTCCTAATTTCCCAACAAAAATTAGGGGAGGGGACAGACTGCAATGCGATGTCCCACTCTCTCAACAAAAATTAGGGGAGGGGAGAGACTGCAATGCGATGTCCTACTCTCCCAACAAAAATTGGGGGAGGGGACAGACTGCAAAGTAATCTCCTACTCTCTCAACAAAAATTAGGGGAGGGGGGCAGACTGCAATGTAATCTCTTAACCTCCCAACAAAAATCAGGGAAGGGGACAGACAGACTGCAATGTGAAGTAACCTCCCCCCCATAAAAAAATATGGGATGGGACACAGAGAGCAACGGGCAGACACACACACACACACAAGCAGGTGATCTCATATGAGGAAACCAGACTAGAAACTAAAAATAAAAAATGAATTTGATAGTGTGGTTTGGTTTCGCTTGGCTCAGGGCATATCAGGGGCATGTTACACGTACATATGCGGGAGACGACTGACTGCGCAATTCTGGCTTCTCAAAGACTCTCTCCCTACGTCGTAGGAAGCGACCGCTGTTCGGTTCACGTCCTATGCCTGAACCTTCCTGGTGGGAAGCCGCGACAAGGCCAGTCGTGATGGCGGGCCACCTGTTACCAATCTCTAGGAATTACAACGTCAGTTTACACAACACGCACATGCACGAAACCCAGATGAGTGACGTGGTGGAAGACGAGCGCGGTTCTGCGGGTCAACATAAAATTTCTTTTTGGGGGAAGGAGGTCTTTATCAGAAAGCTCCTAAAAGTCCCGGTGTCCCTCCAGTCCCCTGTTCAACTGTTACAAACGATTTTATCTTCCGGCGGAGCGTGTAGTCGAACAACATATATTTTGGGGGTTATTTAACAACGCTTTCAGTAGCAAGACTACATAGTGTCGAAAAGGAGTTGGATCGTGGTCTAATCGAGGTACTACCTCGGCATCTGCCTCCTGAGGCTAAGGAAAACCACAGAGAACGTCGGGACAGCAGGTGTCCTAGTCGAGATCCGAAAGCAGCCCCTCCAGAATACAGATGTACAGTACGTCAATCAGCCTTATTCGAGAGCGAAATGACCAAGTTTACGAAGCTTGCCTCCACCGCCACTATACACTCTCGAAATGCGCTCTACCACGCCGGGCACTCAGCTCCTCTTGCCTACTGCGCGCTGGTATGTGCTCCGTGCTGTGACGAATATCCACGTGAGGACTGTGTAATCTGTTGCGCAGGCAACCGATAAAATAAAAGCGAATACGCGAATAAGCGTAAAACAACGCAATGATTGAACAGTTACCTAACTTCGATCCGACGTCATCATCTTTTGTTGTCTTCTATTCTTTTAATGTCTTACCAATCTCTGAGATTACAAAGCGTACAATGGAGGCAGAAGAGCTCCAGAAGCAGAAATTAAAATCTGCATCCTTCTTAAAAACCTCCACTGACAACTGTCTCGCAGTACGCTTAATGCAAACATTTATACTTCTGTAAAATGCATATACGTACATATACTCAAACACGCTACAAACCTCAAAAAGAAAGCAATTTATCAATTTTTAATCCTTTTCATTTAGACAGATGCATATGGTACTGCGACTGGCTACAGGCACGACGAGACTGAGGTCGAGTCCCGGTAGAGACAAGATTTTTCTCTCCATCATGTTGTCCAGAATGGTGCCGGGGTCCGCCCAGTCTCCTATCCAGTGGGTACCGGGGCTCCTTCCCCAGGGATAAAGTGACAGGGGCGTGAAGCTGACCACTCACCTTCAGCTAGTGCCGAGGTCAAGAATACCTCCCATACACACCTTCAAGGCGTAGTGCTTGGTTAGTTTAGCAAAGGGACGACTTTAGAGACTAAAATATATTCGACATTGTTACCAGTATCTGATGACTATGGACGCGATTTAACCCTTAAAACTGAATTTCTTCTTCTAATTAACATTTAAAAAGTCAGTTCGTACCTCACAGGAAACACATTACGTCTCCGCTACAAAGCCCAACCGGTTAATGCTGTTTTCGGAAACAGCCGCTGTTTATTGTGAGAGCCGTATGCAACACATAAATACACTCTGTGGGCTGAAAACTCAGTTAGTGCCTCACAGGAAACTCATTACGTCTCCACTACAAAGCCCATCCGGTTAATGCTGTTTAGGGAAACAGCCGCTCTTTATTGTGAGAACCACACGGAACACACAAATACACTCTGTGGGCAGAAAACTCAGTCAGTGCCTCACAGGAAACTCATTACGTCTCCGCTACAAAGCCCAACCGGTTAATGCTGTTTAGGGAAACAGTCGCTGTTTATTGTGAGAACCATACGGAACACACAGATACACTCTGTGGGCAGAAAACTCAGTCAGTGCCTCACAGGAAACTCATTACGTCTCCGCTACAAAGCCCAACCGGTTAATGCTGTTTAGGGAAACAGTCGCTGTTTATTGTGAGAACCATACGGAACACACAGATACACTCTGTGGGCAGAAAACTCAGTCAGTGCCTCACAGGAAACTCATTACGTCTCCGCTACAAAGCCCAACCGGTTAATGCTGTTTAGGGAAACAGTCGCTGTTTATTGTGAGAACCATACGGAACACACAGATACACTCTGTGGGCAGAAAACTCAGTCAGTGCCTCACAGGAAACTCATTACGTCTCCGCTACAAAGCCCAACCGGTTAATGCTGTTTAGGGAAACAGTCGCTGTTTATTGTGAGAACCATACGGAACACACAGATACACTCTGTGGGCAGAAAACTCACTCAGTGCCTCACAGGAAACTCATTACGTCTCCGCTACAAAGCCCAACCGGTTAATGCTGTTTAGGGAAACAGTCGCTGTTTATTGTGAGAACCATACGGAACACACAGATACACTCTGTGGGCAGAAAACTCAGTCCGTACCTTACAGAAAACACACTGCTTCTCTGCTACAAAACCCAACCGGTTAATGATGTTTAGGGAAACAGCCGCTGTTTATTGTGAGAACCGTACGGAACACACAAATACACTCTGTGGGCAGAAAACTCAGTCCGTCCCTCACAGGAAACACATTACGTCTCCGCTACAAAGCCCAGCCGGTTAATGCTGTTCAGGGAAACAGCCGCTGTTTATTGTGAGAACCATACGGAACACACAAATACACTCTGTGGGCAGAGAACAGTTTTAGTATATCAAAGTGTGCGGTACACATATAGTATCGCGCTTTAATGGGTTAAATCCCAATTACAACTCGAGGTTGCGAGGTCTTCTCACAGCTTCCCAAGCATTTACAGACTGAACTTACTCGTACAGCTATTATCGCTCCTCAACAACAATTCGCACATTAGATTCGCCCTTTTCAAACAATTATCTGCCATTCGCTCCTATGCTATTCACGCCGATAAATCGTCATTACGTAACCTGCAAATATTACAGTAATCTTGCATTCTGCGAAACATGTACGGCGTGACATTACACAGTTTATAAATTTTAAACGAGACTAAAACAAGAAAAACAAGAGAATATATGACCCTACTGGTAATTTTTAAACGATGTTGTCAGTAGTTGTGTCAGTTGAGATTCGAACCGGTTACCTCCCGACTACAAGTCAGAAGCGTTATCGCTTGCGTCAACACGCGCGATGCTAAGTACGAGAATTATTGCAGAACACAAAAACGTGAGAATCTGTGCTCATAAAAAACTGAAATGCTGTAAAGGTTACATGGGATGTAATCCTAAAGCGACTCCCTGAATCCTTGCAACATTCCATGCCATGAATATGTCTTTGACATAACGTAACCACCCAGTATGCTTTAGAACAAATGCTGAATCTGATACATTAGTCATAAGGCGAAATAATTTGTTTCCAAACCACCAGATGGGGCACGCGGTAACGTAGTTGGCTGAGGCACTATGCTACAAGCCGGAAGGTCGCGGGTTAAAGTCCTGATGAGGTCACTGCATTCTTTTCAATTGGCCTAATCCTTCCAGCCGCACTATGGCCCTGGGGTCGACTAAGTCTCTAACAGAAATGAGTACCAGGAATATCCTTGAGGGTAAAGGGAGGTCGGAGCGTAGGGCTGACAACCTTGCCGCCATCTATGAGCTGATTGTCTAGAAAATGTGGGAACCTCAACATCTCACAACCCTATGGGCCTCCACGGCCTGTTACATGGATAGCTTTACTTTTTTACAGCAGATACAAACACTTTAGGGAACTGCGACTCTTACTTTCTAAAGTGCCAAACTGAACTCCGGTTCTTAAAATACGGCAGAATATGTTCTGAATTTGAATGTCGGTTTCATGATTAATAAATATGAGAAGATCCTTCAACCCATGTACAGCGTACAAATGCAGTTGCTTCGTTCGCTTCATCAACATGTACGGTAAGCGAAGTTAGTAACAAACAAAGCACCCACCGTATGTACAGAATAACACACCGAACACCCACGACAAAAATCAATGAAAGAAAAACTGTGGTAAGTCATTCTACAGCATGACCCAAAAATCATTGGCACAGTTTCACAACACAGACACAATATATCGAACAAGATACATTATCGATACCAAACACATACAACCAGCACAACGGTTACAACATTAAATACATATCATTACACGAAACTGCGTGTG
The DNA here is from genome assembly GCF_002891405.2 of Cryptotermes secundus. Classification (NCBI taxonomy): domain Eukaryota; kingdom Metazoa; phylum Arthropoda; class Insecta; order Blattodea; family Kalotermitidae; genus Cryptotermes; species Cryptotermes secundus. Next base: position 3,217,501 of record NW_019740656.1, on the reverse strand, counting down.
GTACATTTTACATCAATTATTCACGTGGGAGAAAGAAATGAGAAAAAGTCTGACAAACCTGATTTTTAAAGGCTCAAACCTTTGACGGATTTTGGTTTTCTGGCGTGCTGGGCCACACCGATTTCGACCAACGTGTGCGACAAAGTGTATGATATGGGGTCGGTAAACAACTGGTTTCGGCTATTCGTTAATTTTAAGCACTAAGCTATTATTTGTGCCTACCTGTTTTGTCTGAACAAGTAAATAAAAACGTTAACTGAAAGCGTAAGTCTTAAATTCTTACCGCTATTAAACACAAGAATGCATTTTAAATTTGCATCTACAAACACAACAAACTTCGCCAGTATAGTTCATACAATCTATCCGATAACTTTATCATACATACAGACACACACAGGTCTGTAAACACTGGCCACTGTAGTTAATACAAGCTGATCGACTGCAAACAAACAGACCGAAACATGTTGCGTAATAAAGGAACTATATATAATTAATTCATCGGCATACTACTATATAACTGCTGGCGGGACTTTTATTTACAAGAAGAGCCTTTACAAATACGCTTCGATCAACTTTTACGTCTATCACCAAAACACAGAAAACAACCGTAACGACACTGTCAGTACTGAGACTGCATAGCGTCGGGCGATAGGTTGATTAATGAATGCGGAGCAGCTGGTAGAATTATAAATGCTTGGCGGAACTTAGGCAAAGATGTCCTTGTGCTTAATTAATTACTACGCCATGAAGACATATGGGGGAGTGGAGGTACAGCTCCACCATTCTTGACCTCGACACTAAATGGGGAATGGTCAGCTTCACGCCCCGGGGGAGATCGCCCACGGTATCCGCTGGGTAGGCCCCAGAGCCGGTCTAAAATCTTGCCACCAATTGGAATCGAACCTCGGGCCGTCAACTCTGTAGTTATATCGACTGCATCGGAACCTAGGGACTTTAAGCAAACCTGCCCCCAGGTGCTATTAAAAGTACCACAAAGCATGAACATGGGATCGAACCCGGGCTGTCAAGACAGAAAGCCGGCAATTAACCGCCTAACTACTGCACGGCCTTGTCAGGAATAGGCAAAACGGAAACACCTGAAAAACAAATCAGAAACTGCCAAGTCAGCTGAAGTGGCAGTGCCAACGCCTAATATGAAACGCAGACATAGGATGAAGCAATGTGACCACGAGTGACGCAATGCGTGGCGGAGCCGGGAAGTGAACAACAACCATCACGAAGCAGCGATCTTAACTGCGCGTGTCACTAGCCCCCTGGGGGTTCCGCGCCACACAACCTTCATCCATATTTATTTATCCATACGGGAAGGATCGGGGTATTGGGGTTCAATTCAGGGACAACGCAGAAATTTTTCTCTTCTCCACAGCGCCCAGACCCGACTCTGAACACCACACTGCCTCTTATACAATGTGTACTGAGAGCTATTTCCCCGGTGCAGAACGGGTTCAAATGTACCCACACGCCCTAACGGAGAGGTGCTTACTTAAATACAGGTCAACCTTTATCCTTGGCTTGTTTAACAACCCTTTCACTTGCTATGATCCCGGTCTAGAAAACAGAGATTAACGGCCGTGGGGATCCGTTGTGCTGACCACGTGACACACTCTAGCCGCAAAAGTTGGCATTAACTTAGCAGACAAGCGGCGGTTGCTCGGTCGGTATAGTTCGCTTGCGGACTACAGGCCACGGAGTTTTTCACTTGCTACGATTACGTAGCGACGAATAATAGGTGGACTAACATGTACTGTCGTGGCCTGGAGGGGCTAAGGAAAACGACGAGAGAAACGCCAGTATAGCCGCTCTCCGGGCCGGAATTTGAGCTCCGGGAGCTTCCGAATACGTTCACTTTTGTCTCGTTTACTGGTTTCTACTTTCCTTCGATTTTGGAAGACGCAATGCTACACCTCGACCACAAAAGGTGGGAGAGAACGGAAAGAAATGGCGAACGACAGAAGTGAATAACGGAAGCCGAAACGGAACGGGGTAAGAGACCCGGAAAAACTTCGTGGCCTGTAGTCCGCAAGCGAACTATACCGACCAAGTGACCGCTGCCTGTCGGCGAAGTTGGTGCCAACTTTTGCGGGTAGAGGGTGTCGCGTGGTCGGCGCAACGGATCCCGATGGCCGTTAATTTCGGTTTTCTAGACCGGAGCTCCTCAATTATTCTCACGAGGCTGAGTGGACCCCGTTCCAGACCCACTACTTTTGGGAAATATTGTAGAGCCGGGAATCGAAGCCGGGACCTCTGGATCTGTAGCCAGGAACTCTGACCACTAGACCACAGGGACCCGGAAAGTTTAAGAAATATCCGTCTGAAGACAGAACTAGAGGAAATAAAGATGGACAGAAACTCTGTAACACAGAAAGAGTCGCATTTAGTCACAAAATCCGTCCAACGCCTGACACCAGATGTGACTGCTATGAAGCAATGCGGTCCACAATGACGTAATATCAGGAAAAAAAAACACTGCAAGTGGAATCAACCGCAACAGGGGGACGAACGAGGCGAGACGACAGCCATGTACGGTGAACTGGAAACGCAGTCGTGGCACATTTCAAAGTACTGCCCCGGCAATGCGCCAGAGTTGTAGTACGAAAGGGAACTGTCGTCATTTACGCCGAATGGAAACCCTAAACGTTACCCCTGTGCCTAGCTCCACCTCGGCATTTCACACGCCCGGCCGCTTTATACGCGGTATCCATTGGATGGGAAACTCTGTAGGCCCCAGACTGTCTGGACGGTACGAAAGTGAGAACATTCTCTAGCACTAGCCGGGGATCGAACTGCGATTCCTCGGTCTCCGGCCCGTGGCCTAGTGACTACACCCGCCCACAGAAACCCTAATTTCAATTCTTTTAATCCCTTGGGGTGGGGTGAGACTGAGTCAGCCTCTAATTCACCAACTGTACCAGCCCCAGATGATGAGTACGGAGCAGTTGGTGGAATGAGAATTGGCAGCGGAGACCGAAGCACTAGCAGGAAACCTGCTCCAGCGCCACATTGTCCATCACAAACCCTACACGACATGGGATCGAACCCGGGCCGCCACGGTGGCAAGCCTGCGATTAACCGCCTGATCTATGGCACGGCCATAAGAACCCTAACTTACGGATACAGGCGTTATTTTGGTAAGCCGGTCCTCTTCATAAAAATCAAGGGGGAAAAAAGGACACAGAGTTTGAACATGTTTTCAGTCAGATTATATAGTGAATTTCTGAGCGGAGAGTCTGAGCGGGAGAAGTCGGACGCTACTACAGCAACGCCGGGTCGACGCGCAACGATGAAGCTTGTTTAATGGCTGCAATGTTCAGAAACCTCGTTGTAATAACGTGACAAACAATATCGTCGCAGTCTTGGATACAGAACGGGGCACGCGGTGGCGTAGTGGGTCGATGCACTACACTCATAGGCGGAAGGTAGCTGGTTCGATTCCCGATGAGTTCATTGGACTTTTCACTTTACCTGATCCTTCCTGCCGCACTATGTCCCTGGGATCGACTCAGCTTCTAACAGAAACGAGTACCAGGAATCTTCCTGGGGGCAAAGGGCTGATCTCACCGACATCTACGAGCCGATTGTCTAGAATATGTGGGAGTCTCAACGTCTCACAACCCTATCGGCCTCCACGGCCTGTTACAGGGATAGTTTTACCTCACCTGCCTAGAAAATTCACTACAATATAAAGGTAAAGCTGTCCCTGAGCTTAACTTATTAAGCACTACGCCATGAAGACGCATGGGGAAGTGGATGTATAGATCTGCATTTTCTTTACCTCGGCAGTAGTTGGAGGTGAGTGGTCAGCTCCACACCCCGGCCGCTTTATTCCCGGTACCCACTTCAGGAGGCCAGGTGGACCCCAGAACCGATCTCCAGTAACGGAAAAACGAATTCATGTCTGCGCCGTCTATAAAATTCACTCTAACGACACGGAAAACTCGCTTTGTAAGACGGAAACAGGGTTCACTGCGCAGTAGGGCTACGAAACGTCGATATGGTGCTCACTAGGCAGCAAAGAGATCAATCAAAACGACTCAACACAAGCAGCTCACTGGAACTGAATTCCAATCTCGTAACACGAATTCTGCCACGTGCACCGTCCATTTCGTGCCTCATCCTCAAATATTAAGATAAAGCTGTCCCTGTGCTTAACTAATTAAGCACCCGCCATGAAGGCGTAGGGGGAGTGAATGTACAGATCCACATTTTCTTGCCCTCGGTACTTGCCGGAGGTGAGCTGTCAGCTTCACGTCCCGGCCGCTTTACCGACGGTACCCACTGGATAGGATGGATGGACCAAAGGGCCGGTCTGGACAACTTGGAGAGGACAAAATTCTTGACCTACCGGGACTCGAACTCCGACCCCTGGGTTATGCAGCCCGCAGCCAGTCGCTAGACCGACTGGGCTACCCCGGCTCCTCCTCAAATATTCATCATCATCGTCAGTAATCTGTCAGACGACAGGTCCACAGTCTCTTCCAAAACAATTCCTCCACTTAATGCGATCTACAGTTTTCTCCTTCAAATGACAGTATCCTCTTCTGTCCCCAAGGTCATCCAGCATCTTCTTACGTCTTCTTGTCACTTCTATCCGCCCCTCTATCTTTCCTTCCATAACTTCTTTTAGAAGGCAGTTTCTGCGTAAAACATGACCAATCCAATTAGCCTTCTGTTTTCTTCTTTCGTGTACGATATTCCTCTGCTCACTGACTCTAATTAACACTTCTTCATTTCTCACATAATCGGTCCAACTGATCTTCTCCATCCTTCTCCAACACCACATTTCGAAACTTTCCAGATGTTTCTGATCTACTGCCCTAAGTGTCCATGTTTCAGCCCCATACAAAGAAATGCTCCAAACGTAGCATTTCACTAGTTTCTTCCTCAAATTTAAGTCCAATTTGCTGGTAAAAAGATTCTTCTTCTTGCTAAATGCAGCTTTTGCCACGGCAATCCTGGATTTAATTTCACTAGTACACCTTCCATCATCTGTTAACAAGCTACCCAAATATTTAAAACATTTCACAGTCTCCAGTTGTTTTTGGTCTATCTTTATTGTGACTGGGGTTTGTTGTCTCGAAATTTTCATTACTTTTGTTT
>NW_019740656.1:3162263-3212374 GCF_002891405.2 Cryptotermes secundus | reverse complement strand
TCGATACCTGTTTCTTTTAGGATCTGCATTAATTTGGTCCAGTTTACCCGGTCAAATGCCTTCTGCCAGTCTATGAAGCAAACACACAGTTCTTCATCTATCTCCAAAGTTCGTTCTGCTATAATTCTCATCATCCCAATTGCATCCCTGGTTCCTTTTCCTCTTCTAAGTCCAAACTGATCTTCTCCAAGTATATCCTCTATTTTCCTTCCAATTTTTCTTTTAATTATCTTTGCCATTATTTTTGCTGTATGTGCAATAAGGCTTGTTGTGCGATGGTCGCTGCATTTTGTAGCTTTTGTCTTTTTCTTTAAGGCAATCATTGTAACTTCTGTAAAGTCCTTGGGCCACTCTCCACTTTCATATATGGTGTTCATTAGCCTCAAATATTAACCCATATAAAATTAAGCTTACTGTCTTCTGAGACGTGATACTGTGTAGTCTGGTTCCCTGCGCTTAGCTAATTAAGCACTGCGCCATGAAGGCGTATGGGGGAGTCCATGTATAGATCCAATTTCCTTGACCTTGGCACTAGCTGGAGGTGAGTGGTCAGCTTCAAGCCCCTGCCGCTTTACCCTCGGTGAAAGAGCTCCGGGTACCCATTGGATAGGAGGCTTGGTGGGCCCTAGAGCCGGTCTGGACGATTTGGAGAAGACAAAATTCTTAACCCTACCCGGACTCGAACTCTTACCCTTTAATCTTCCAACCCGTAGCCAGTCGCTATACCGACTGAGCTATCCCGGTTCCCCTGTAGTTTTGTAACAGGTACGAAAGTTTATGGGAGTCGATTCCCAAAGCCTAAGAACCTCAACTCTCATTACATAAACTATCTCTCCGCCATTACATAAACTATCTCCCCACTTCATTCAAGTCTCATGTAATGAATATTAATAGGGCGGTTAATATCGACAAAACGAGCGTTACGTATTCTCCAAAAAAGAGCACAGATGAAGGCACGAAAGGAAACGTATGGAGTGGTCTGGATGCTGTGAAGATAAAAACCCCCGCCTTGCAGGGAAATGATAACCGGTCATTCAGCCCGTAACCATGCACTGTATTGACTGGGCTAATCTCGTTGAAGTCCGCAACTTTTCAACGTGATGAACATTAAGGAAACGGAAAAAAAAAAGTTTAAGACTGTGATTAGATCTGTAGTAGTTAACGACAAATGCTTAAAACAGTTCTGAATGCATTTTGAAAAATACAAGCCCTAGAACATGTGCTGGTATGCGATTCCTTTTTTCCTCCAGCATCCAGACCGAGTCTGAGGCCTGTCGAGCCTCGTATCTAACATATATCGGGGTTTCTGTGGGGGCAAGGTTGCTTTAATTAAGAATGCGTGGAAATATACCTCCACTCCTCCATACGCCATCACAGCGCGTGCTTGATTAAGCATAAATTTACAGTCATACCAATGAGTATACCTTTCCGATCAACCCCCCTCCAAACTGTTAAGTGTCGACTGGTTGGTTATTCGGATTTTCTGTATCAACCGCCGAGGCTGAGTGGAATGTGCTGAGATTGTGAATGATGAATCGGATACAGCGCAGGCGCGGACCGGTACCAATATCAGTATTAACAACTCCGTGGCTTTAGCCCGCAAGCGAACTATACCGCCGCTTGTTGGCGAAGATAGTGCCAACTTTAGCGGACAGAGGGTGTCGCGTGGTCAGCGTAACGGATCGCCACGGCGGTTAACCTCGGCTTTCTAGACCGGAGCCGCTACTCAATAAAACATCATCTTCATATTTCTTGACGGAATAGACTGACTGGGCTAAGCCCATTCAAAATTAATTCTGAAATCTGAAACTTAAAGAGTCTGCAGGAATCCTTCGACGAGTTATCGGACCGTGTTAAGGCCGCCATCTATACAGGACAACATATAACACAGAAAAACGCAGACATTTATGCCTCCAGTGGAATCGAACCCACGATCCCGGTGTTTCAACGGGCGAACACATTTCACGCCTCAGACCAGGCATGTCCAACTTGAAACAGATTTAGTGTCAAAACTACCAGTGATCTACCACCCCCTCCTACCGTCGTACCTCGCTTTAAGCAAAAATATTGGTAAAAATAACACGACACATCATGTTTGTTGTAAAATCAACATACATTGAAAGTACAGACTACTTTAACATGTATTTTCCCTTCAAAAATCTGAATATAATCATATTATATTACTAGTGAATGTACATGCTTTTCACGTATAATTTCCTTATAGGCCCATGAGATCGACCAAAAATCGTCCCGCGATCGACGCGTTGGACATGCCTGCCTTAGACCGTACAGCCACTGTCCCCACACATAACTATCCATAATCATACAACAAATCAGAAAAAAAACAGACGCTTCGTTATATTCATGCAACAAAATCTTAGGCTAATACAGTGCTTCCTAGTCTGTCAAAAATCATGACAAATTTTGGCTCACATGAGATTATTTTGCTGTTTGGTCGTGAATTTTTATCCTTTCGGGTACTAAAGCGCGGTTTATTACGTGCAGTTTGTTAACTACACCGACTTCTCAACGAAAATTATTTTGCGTCATCACGCGCCAATCCGCGGGTCTGGATGATACAGACGGTACGCGGTGTTGCGTCATGTTGCGCGGCTCAGTACTCGAGACACCGCGTACGTGCAATTTTTACCTCACGCAAATGTTGTGACGCAGAAATTTATATACATCGAGAAACACAGCACCCTGAAAACATCAGAAAGTTACCAACCATGGTAAAACGCACGATAAAGAAGCAACAATTTTCAGTTTCAGAGTTTCAATGGATATGAACACTACAAACTTAGATGTCCTTGTGCTTAATTAAGCACTATGCCATAAAGGCGTATGGGGAAATGGATGTATATATCCACATTTTAACCTCGGCACTAGTTGGAGGTGAGTGATCAGCTTCACGCCCAGGCCACTTTAACCCCCCGGTACCCATTGGATAGGAGGCTGAGTGAGCCCCAGAGCCTGTCTGGACAACGTGGAGAGGAGAAAATTCTTGAGCCTACCGGGAACTGAAGTCTGACCCCTCGGTCGTCCAGCCCGTCATACAGACTGTGCTATCCCGGCTTCCACATTAGTCTGAGAAAAATTATCAATTGAATAAATTTAAGGGTGAGAATTATTGAAACTGAACGTTGGGGGAAAACTTAAAATTGATAAAAATAAAACAGCAGTTCCAACGCACTTCAAAATTCATTGCCCCGTCGTCCATTCCCCTTCAAACACCAGCCGTGCAATTGCATCATCCACCATTCTTCGGGCATTTACACTTTAAATGCTAAGGCTACATTTTTTTTTTATTTAACTATGTTCTAAGACATGAGGTTGGGCAGGTCATGTACCACGAATGGGGAGACGAGGAATGCATATAGCACATTGGTGGGAAAGCCAGAAGGAGAAAGACCACAGGGAAGACCAAGGCGTACGTGGGGGGGGCCAATATTAGAATGGATCTTCGAGAGATAGGATGGGATGGTATGTATTGGATAGATCTGGCTCAGGATAGGGACCAGTGGAGGGCTCTTGTGAACACGGCGATGAACCTCCGGGTTGTATAAAATGCTGGGAAATTCTTGAGTAGCTGCAGAATTGGCGGCTCCTCCAGAAGGGCTCAGCTCCATGAGTAAGTAAGTAAGTTCTAAGACACTACATGGACTTCGAAATATCTGGATATTAAAGCTGCAGCTACCTTACAGCCACGCCAATATATTTCAGTTATCATACCTTACTTACTTATGGAGCTGAGCCCTTCTTGAGGAGAAGCCAAATCTGCAGCTACTCAAGGATTTCCCAGAATTTTATGGAACCCGAAAATTCATTACCGTCTTCACAAGAGCCCTCCAAGTTATTATACATTATTACAAGTATTATGTTTCTGGCCATTATCCATTGTTCTATTTTCTACAAACCGTCCCGGACATGACGATGTCCAAAAACATAATACTTGTAGCAATGTACCATTGTCACAGACTTCTAGATCTCAGATTATAATACATTATGTATATCTTTCGATACTAAAAACCTACAGTCGACATAAAAATAATATAAACTTCAGGGAGCTGAGCCTTTCTTCAGAAGCCGTCTACTGTGTAGCTACACAAAACTTCCCAGCAATTTATGGAATCCAAAGGTTCATTAGCGTGTTCACAAGAGCCCTCCACTGGTCCCTATCCTGAGCCAGATCAATCCAATCCACACAATCCCATCTCTCTAAGATCAATTTTAATATTGTTCACCCACCTACGCCTTGGTCTTCCCAGTGGTCTCTTTCCTTCTGGTTTTCCCACCAATATCCTATATGCATTCCTCATCTCCCCCATTCGTGCTACATGTCCTGCCCACCTCATCCTTCTTGACTTGATCATTCTCAACATATACGATCCAAATGTTACATCTGCACATATCTGATGTTTATCCTGTCGCAAATGAAAGGAGTTGCCCTCATTCTTCTGTTCATCAGTTGCACTTGCCCTCAAAAACAAATGTGAGCACAGCAACGGTTGGAGAGATAGCTTCCTTATGCCCAAGAACAGCGGCACATTTTCACCATTCAGTGTACACACAGTCATGTGGATAAGTTCCCAGGTTCATATCACTGTCCGTATATAAGACAGAATTACTTTGACTCTCCACGGTTTTCCTGTCCTAGAGGGAAATGCTGGGATAGTATCTCAAATTAAACGATATACGTGTATATTGACATTAAAACTCCTGACTGCGTATGAAATAGCATGAATTCTATTCTCTATGGTTTTCCTCAGCCCACCTCCAAGAAAATGCCGTGGTAATGTCCCCCATTATAACACATCATCAATTAAAATTCAACTCCTATCATTCAAACAAACAAACAAACAAACTCCGTGACTTCGGGCCGCAAGCGAACTATACAGACCGAGCGACCGACAAGTGCCAACTTTAGCAGATAGAGGGTGTCGCATGGTCAGCGCAACAAATCCCCAAGGCCGTTAATCTCGGTTTTCTAGACCGGAGCCGCCATTTCCTTGAAATAGCTCCTCAATTATCCTCATGAGGCTGAATGGACCCCGTGCCACACCCACTACTCAGAAAGTCTGGTAGCGCCGGGAATCAAACCCACGACCTCTGGATCGGTAGGCAGGAACTCTGACCACTAGACCACAGAGGCCTATCATTCATACATATACAAAACACATAATAATGGAGGTATGGTTTGGCGAATTAAACAGTCCATGGATACATGGGCCTGACATTCCAAACATAAGCATCATCTAAACGCATTATGAAAATTTACTTCATACAATTAAATTCCTGTGCATAACACCATAAGTAAACTTTCCTTAAAGGCAGCCAAATAGAAAATATGACTAATGGCTGATCAGTTTTGCCTGAAGTACGATGTTCAGGACCATTTTCAGTGTCACCCTGAAATCTGAATTATTTTTACATATAATGTAAATCTATCCCTGTAACATGCCGTGAAGGCCCATAGGGTTGTGAGATCTCGAGGTACCCACATTTTCTAGACAGTCCGCTCACAGGCGGCGGTAAGGTTGTCAACCTCTCGCGCCGGGCGCCCTTACGCCTCAGGAATATTCCTGATACTCATTTCTGTTAGAGGTTGGGTCGACCCCAGGGTCATAGTGCGGCTGGAAGGGTTAGGTCAACTGAAAAATCCAATGACCTCATCAGGAATCGAACCCACTACCTTCCAGCCTATAGCATACATAAACAAATGAATTCAATAAAAATGATCACCAAAACTGATTAACTTATTTTTAACAGCTTTTAGCCTGTATGCATTCGAAATTCGAAACAATTTTTGTTTTTCGTTAGCTCAGACCTCCAATCCATCAATTCAACGTCCATTTATTCCGCTCTCATGACAGCCTTAATTTCCATCTATCATCATCGAACTGTAGCGTAACCTCTGGAACGTCGTTCTGTTTGTAATCTCACTAACTTATGGAGCTGAGCCCTTCTTGAGGAGAAGACAAATCTGCAGCTAGTCAAGTATTTCTCAGCATTTTATGGAACCCGTAGGTTCATTACCGTGTTTACAAGTTCCCTCCACTCGTCCCTATCCTAAGCCAGATCAATCCAATCCATCCCATCCTATCTCTCTAAGATCCATTCTAATATTGTCCACCCACCTACGCCTTGGTCTTCCCAGCGGTCTTTCTCCTTCTGGCTTTCCCACCAATATGCTACACGCATTCCTCGTCTCCCCATTCGTGCTACATGCCCTTCCAACCTCACCCTCCTTGACTTGATAATTCTAATTATACTTGGAGAAGAGTACAAGTCACGAAGCTCCTCATTATTCAGTTTTCTGAGGGCTCTGCATTCACTCCATAATTTATACAGGAAGATTGCAAGATATACGTAAATTTCTAAAAGTTTAAACACAGAAACGAGCAGCTCAAAGAAGGTATCCGCATCACTGGATAGGCCACTGATGATGAAATTTAAATATCTCTGGTTCCGAAACGGCGGATCTCGCATTACGGGAAGAATATTGACCGACGGTGTTTGAGGCAGGGTGCGGAGGGGATGTTTGGACTTCAGAGAAATCACATAAAGGGAGTCTAGACAAAACTGAAGTGAAAATCTTCACAATTCATACCCAACCACAAAAAAAAAATACTGTCAGACTTGAATGAAAGACAAAATGTGTATGACGTGTAACATAAAAGGGACAGAGAGAAATGCGTACAGTTTTCATAATAAAAAGGTAAGTTGTCCTGTTTTTAAGTACTTAAGCACTACGCCATGAAAGCGTATGGGGGAGTCGATGTATAGAGCCACTTTCTTGACCTCGGAACTAGCTTGATGCGATCTGTCAGCTTCACGCCCCGGCCGATTTACCCCCGGCACCCACTGGATAGGAGGTTGGGTGCACCCTAGAGCCCGTCTGGACGCCGTGGAGAAAATTCTTTACCCTATCGGGACCCTAACTCCGACCCCTCGGTTGTCCAGCCCGTAGCCAGTCGCTATACCGACTGAGCTATCCCGGCTTCTACTCAGTTTTGGCAGGAAAATTTAAAGGAAAGAATCCACCGGGAAGACCTAAGCACAGATATGAAGATAATATTAAAAGATCTTAAAAGGAGCCAGGGTGAGAGGAAGAGGGCTGCAGCCATCGGAATCAAGATTTGGGTCACTGGCATGCTAGTAAAAATGACAACAAGCATCTGAACTCCACAAAATACTGGGAATTTCTTTACTAGCTGAGCAACTATAAGCTTCTTAACGGCTATGCATAAATAAACTTTTGTCTAATTATACATTCATTCCCGCAAATGTTGATGATGATGTCATAAACAGTTATTTGGTACGGCCTCACTGCCTATTCGGGTTTCAAAACGCACAGTATTCCTATAGTGTTGCTCTTGGGTGACCCAAATTTGTATGTTCTCTTGGATTGTAGGACAAGATATTTTAGAAATAGGTCTCCCATTCTTAACAAGGTGTCAGCACTAACCCTTTTTACAGTCTTATGAACTTTTATTGAGGTTAAGAACATTCTATTCTCTACCAGTTTTACTCAGACAAAGAATAGGATAAATTGAAATAAACAATAAATAAAATTTAATGACAATGAATCCTGGGACGTTATTATAAGGGCATTCCACTGAAGTGGATCAGGAACTATTCATTCTACCGGCTTCTCCGGATGTTCTAAATTTGTCAACTATTCACTGAACAATGAAGTCACGTGAACAGCACTCCTGCTTCATAGTTGGAGGTCCAAGGTTCAAATCTGGACCAGAAGACTGGCTATCCTGAGAACGTTTGTACTCTTCCTCAGTATCTTCAGGAAAATGCCTTTAATCAGACCTCTCCTTTCTTATCCCTTACAATTCATTATGTACCAGTCACCCACACCATTCCACGCAATGTAGTCCATCTACCGAAAGAGTTGTCCAATAAACCATTAATAAATAAACTGCCCAATCATTTTTCTACACCAGTGTTTATGTTAACTCGTGTGTCATAAAACCATAGCTGGGATTTCAATGGACAATTCCACGCAGTACAAGGAAAGTATTCCTTATGTTCAATTAATTAAGCACCATGCCACGAAGGTGTATGGGGAAGTGGAGGTATATCTCCACCATTACACCTTCGAACTGAGTGAGTGGTCAGCTTCACGCCCTTGTCAATTTATCCGTGTGGAAAGAACCCCTCCAACACGCATTTGCTAGGCGCCTACGTGGGCCCCAGAGCCAGTCCAGACGCTGTCAGGAGGAAAATAATCTCTTGCCCTTGCCAGAAATTGAACTCCTGGTCATCCAGATCATAGCCTATTCCTATACCAACTCATCTATTTAATGCCCGTCTAATTTATGCACTTCAAATCCAATTAATGAATTAATCTGACATAATCGCCGACGCTGACTATAACACGATCAAAATAATACACAAGTGCATAGGAAACAATCTGTCAGGCAAACACGTCTTCAAAGGATCTACATTTGTGACCCATTTGGTGTGGGCTACAGCATCCAATACCCAAAAATTGTTCGTTCTCATCTTCCCCGCAATTAGTCAGGCGTATCTTTAACCGCAGCAGAGGCAAGAGGGAACTACTACATACGAAGGTACGGTAAGATATAGTTGATGTCATCTCTGTAACAGGCCGTGGAGGCCCATAGGGCTCTGATACATCGAGGCTCCAACATTTTCTCTAGACAATCGGCTCACAGATGGCGGTGAATTTATCGGCCTTACACTCCTGCCGGCCGCACTTTACCTCTAGGAAGATTCCTGGTACTCATTTCTGTTAGAGGCTGAGTCGACCCCAGGGCCATACTGCGCCTGGTAGGATTAGGTCAATTTAAAAACCCAGTAACCTCATCGGGACTCGAACCTGCGACATTCCGGCTTACAGCATAGTGCCTCAATCAACTGCTCTACTGCGTGTCCTAACCAAAACAAGGGCGAAGCTGCCAAATGTAAAATATATGACGTAATAAAAGTAACGTTGCCCCTGCGCTTAATTAATCGCCACAGCATGTTAACATGTTGGAGTGGAGGTACAGATCCACGCATTCCTAATTCTGGTATTAGAGGGAGGTGTGTGGTCAGTTTCATGTCCTGGAAAGAGCCCCTGGTATCCGCTGTACGGGAGGCTGGGTGATCCCCAGAGCTGGTCTGAACGCTCTGGAGAACGAAACCCCTTATCGCCCCTAACAGAAAACGGATCCTGATTCCACAGCGAACCATCCTGTTGTCCCTCACTGTGCCAAATGAGCTATCCTAGGTCAACACGTAACATTAAGCTAACTAAAATGTGCGAAGTTCACTCACTGATGCTAAGAAACGAAGTAAACATCTAAAACGACTGAAGATCCATATCTCGCAAGCAGAAATTTAATGCACACAGCCTAACTCTGCTTTGAACAGAATTTCAGAGGAACTACTAACATTTTAACATTGGCCGCGCCATAGCTCAAGCGGTTAGTCGCTGGCTTCCCACCGCGGCGGCCCGGGTACGATCAAGTGGGATTTGTGGTGGACAAAGTGGCGCTGGGGCAGGTTTTCTCCGAGTACTTCGGTTTCCCCTGCCAATCTTCATTCCACCAATTGCTCCACAATCACCCTCACCTATCATATGGGGCTGGTACAATAGGCCAGAAGTAGCCACAGTACAAGGGACTTAGTCCCACCTCACTAGCAATAAAAAAAATTTAAGAGCGAGAGATTCTGGTTTGAATCTCAGTTAGGGCATCGCCTATCATGAAAAAAGTTTCTCTGTGGTTTTCCTCCATCACTCTTGACAAATTCTGGACCATACCTCAAATTCTGCCACAAGTGTGTCCTTCCACATCCTCTCCAATTCATTAATCACTAATCATCCAATTACTGGACTTCATTTATCTGAGATACTGACAGCCTCATAAAGAAACATAAACAGACTTCAACAGATGAACCAGAACTGTTTTCAGGTTACTTTCTTTATTCCAAAAAAATAAAAGGACTCTTATGATATTACCCTGCAGTCTTTGTAACAGCGCGTCTCTGTACTCCACCCCTTTTTTGTTTTCTAAACGGTTCGTGTCGTATTAAAGGAAAGTAGGCGATTAACGTTTGCCTCAAACTTCTTATTGTATTTATGTGACAAAGTTGTTGGTGTGCAAGCGCAAAGCGCAATTAGGTACCATTCATACACCAACTTGTTTCACACGGTGTATGAACTGCCACTTGCATTCTTCAAACCTGACTGACAGTAAGAGGGCAGTCATGCCAAAAGTAAAAGGGAGGGAGGGGAAATTAAAATGGAAGAAAAACTGTACGGTTGCTGCATTCGGAGGGACCACCGCAGTAAAAAGATGATGGATTTGTGGAGGTGATGGTGGTAAGTCTAGGAACAAAGAAATGTTTTCCAGGATGCAATGATACATCTGAAATGTACAACAGAACCTCGCAGAGAAGGAAATTAATATCAAGTGGGGTTGGAACACACAACTATTTGAACATCATACATTTAAAATTTATATATATTTTTTTTAGATTCACATTGGAATCCTTTGCATTTTGTCATCATGTCAGTCTGGCTGGTGGGTATCAACACTACCTCCATATTCAGGGTAGGAATATGAAGGCAGAACGCTGATCTCTTAAAATATTGGTAACCACCTACTTGATTACTAGGGTGTCATAATGTAAACCACAACATGAACCACATACAGCCTTATACAGTAACAGTTCTGAACTGAGCTGGGAAACACTTGCGGCTCCCTTTCCTCCGGGAAAGTAAACTCTTCATGCATGTATCTTAAATATTAAGCGGCCTCCATAGTCTAGGGGTAACGTTCCCACCTCATGACTCAAGGTACGCGGGTTCAAACCCGGTGGAGGTCGTGCAATTTTAAGGGCGGAAAAATTCAGGGAACAAGTCCTCCGGGAGGGACTCTAAGCCGTGTGTCCCGTGTCGTAGATTTACGGCACGTAAAAGAACCTCATGTCTCTAGGAGACCTCTGAGCTAAATTACAGGCCCTTTCCCGCCCAAGTAGTCTCCAATGCCTCTGGTGGATGGGGGAAGCATCAAGGTACCGGGGGCAGACCTCGTTGGCTCTACGGGGGCTGATGGCACGCACCGTTACCGGTAGGGTATGGCGACAGTAGAAATTAAAAGGGGGACGCACAATGGACCAATAACTGGTCTAAGTGCATGGGGAAACCCACCCCCTCTCATAATACATACATACATCTTAAATATTAAATGTATCCACTTGAATTTTCATGCAGGTTGTCAGATCTGGTTTCAGCTAGAAATAAATACGTTTTTTTGTAAAGTAACATACACAAAGTCCAATTTAAATTTCTAAATATGTCTCTAGCAGCTTCATATCATGTTATCTTCCTGCGTAACACGGATATAACGAGCTTCCTGGCTCAAACAGAAAGGCTTTCAACTTGTATTTGGAAGATGTCTGGTTTGAATCTCGGCCAGAGCAGTGACCATCTCCATTGAGGTCCTTCGTGGTTTTCCTCGATCGCCCCAGGGCAAATTTTAAGACAATACCTTAAATTAGCCATAAATGTTCAATGCCAAACAATTCTTTCAAATCCATTACTCAGTATCACCCAATCACTCACTGCCATATGATCTTATTACATGAGCCATTAACAGGGTATAATAAAGATGTGCTACCACTGCTCAGAAAATGACACTGCCATGACAGTAGTATTTCCTACACGAACTGCCTCATGCCAGAAAAGCTCCAGTGACATAAATATCCTTAGACAAAATTTTAGTCATTAGCCTGAATGGTATAATGATAAAAGGTAAAGGAAAAGCTGTCCCTGTAACAGGCTGTGCAGGCCCATAGGGGCGTGAGAGGTCAAGGTTCCCACATTTTCTAGACAATCGGCTCACAGATGGCGGTGAGGTCGTCAGACTTATGCCCTGGCCACCCTTAACCTCCCAGGAAGATTCCTGGTACTCAGTTCTTTTAGAGGCTCAGTCAACCCCAGGGCCACAGTGCGGCAGGAAGGATTGGGTTACTTGCAAAATAACCAATGACCTCATCAGGACTTGAACCCATGACCTTCTGACTTGTAGCATAGTGCCTCAACTAATTTATGCTACTGCATTCCCCAAGATATAATGGTAACAGGTATCAAAGTGCAAAACCTGATGACTTCAATCAATCACAGTGAAATAAATAATCAGTGTCACCCAATGTGACATCACGACTTCATATCTATGCAATCCCATGCATTTACTCACCGTACAGATGTACGAAGTTCTCACAACTACAATTCTATCACTCTCCCAAGTGCGTTGCATGTTTCATTAGCTACAGACGATGCACAGCTTACTGATTAAGTTATCAGCAGCCACATGGCGCAAATGAACTACCTCAGCACTGTGAAGATGTTCATGTATAAGATACCCAACCTGACAATTGTCCTTTGCATCCTACGCTTATGTGCACACTTCCACACAAAACAAAACAAAACAACACGCTGCATCTACTATACTATTATGTGCTGGCTGCTGCTTAAAATCTTTTGACTTGCTCCATGAAAATGCCAGGATTATTGCTTAAAGTAGGTCATGATAACTTCTAATCTCATCCTTTCCAATTCATCTACACCCATCATATAGCCTACACAGCCCGAGTTACTGTCAGCACTGATAAATAAACTACAAATATATGCACATGGGTTATTTTAAGTCATGGGTACTTAGTCTAAATAACTCTGTGTCGCAGAATGACTGATGAATCGGAAAGAATTTGGATAGGGGCAGCCATGCATGGCCTGTTTAAGGTACTGCCTGGAAACAGAGAACACAACCTCACTCGCGCTACACGGTGTTCTGGCCAAGATTCGAACCCAGCTCCTCAATATGAGTCCACAGACTTATTTTTGAGTTGGTTCTTCAATGATGCTTTCAGTAAAATGCTACCGGGCCTTCAAGATAGGCTGCCGTGAAGAAACTAGAGAAAGAGAACTGTCAAGGTAAAATGCTACAGGATGTTCAAGATAGGCTGCTGTGAAGAAACTGGAGAAAGAGAACTGGCAAGGGAAAATGCTACAGGGTGTTCAAGATAAGCTGCTGTGAAGAAACTGGAGAAAGAGAACTGGCCAGGGAAAATGCTACAGGGTGTTCAAGATAAGCTGCTGTGAAGAAACTGGAGAAAGAGAACTGGCAAGGGAAAATGTTACAGGGTGTTCAAGATAGGCTGCTGTGAAGAAACTGGTGAAAGAGAACTGGCAAGGGAAAATGCACTACTTTGAAAAAGCCTGCCAGAGTGCCACTTTGTGCACCACAAACCCCATACGACATACCTTGGGATCCAACCCAGGTCAATGCAGTGAGAAGCAGGTGACTTGCTGCTATGCCAAGCCTCTTAGTTGAATAAACGTTCTACATCATGTTCTGTTACTTCAGTTCGGCACACAGTACAAATATCCAGCACTGCAGTTTCACAGGAAAGATGTTGGTCAAAAGACCTTAATGCACTTTGCTGGTGGAAATGTAACTGCGAAAACAACAATACTCTTGGACAAGAGCACATAGCTGAAAGTCATCTGGCAACAATGCATATGGACTTCCTCCAAGGATCTACCTTACACTTACTTACTGATGGGGCCGAGCCCTTCTTCAGAAGCCACGATTTGTGCAATTACTCAGGAATTTCCCAGCATATTATGGAACCCAAAGACTCATTACCGTGTTCACGAGAGCCCTCCACTCGTCCCTATCCACAGCTAGATCAACCCAATCCATAGCATCTCTTCCTATCTCTCTAATATCCACTTTAATATTGACCACCCACCTACGGCTTGATCTTCCCAGTGGTCTCTTTCCTGCTGGCTTTCCCACCAATATCCTATATGCATTCCTCTTCTCCCCAATTCGCCCTTACACTTAAAAACCAAAAATCTCATCTTCTTCTATTGGCCATACTCTATAACTTGTATCTGCATTGTAAAAATTTGGGCCCGTTTCCTTTACAGAGTGACAGACTGCTTTATATTTGAAGTGCAATTCCTGATTTCCCTGGGTGGGAAAGCTATTATCAGATATGGCAAAGATATATGCTCAAATGAAACACATTTCATGGAATCTCTGGTATACTGGGTGCCAATGGGTCAAAATAAATGTAATTACATTGACATTCAACCAACTCAGACGCCTATTAGCCGCATACACGCCCACTCTTCTTACCTACCTTCACTGCTTCTTGCCCCTAAAAACTGTCCTGGTCAATTACGTAACACAAATAAAATGAATTTGCAAATACAAATATCTAGTGATTTCACCATTTTGAATAAAAATATAATAGTTGACAGAGTCTAATAATGCACAGAACTTACAATAGGCCAGAGGGTTGAAAACTGTCTGAACATCTGGTGGCCAGGCAGTAATTTCAGTAACCTAAGACAGATCAATATTTTCTTGCGTCTTGCTGTGGCCCTCACCCCTGCCCAGTGTGCAGATTTTTAGCCTAATTCCCTATTCTGAAAAAAATGAAAAGCCTAAGAGTTCACTTTGCTGTCTATGCATCTCCCCCAATGCCTGAAAGCCAGAATAATGGGGCCAGAAGAGATGGCAGTTGTCAGGCAATGGTTCACTAAACATGTTCCCACAGCAATGAATACACATGCAACAGAACTGTTGGACATGTTGTTTTCTATGCAGTCTGTGTCATATAAAATACTCAACATGTGGTGAAAGGAGAGGTGGAGATTAGGCGTTCTCAGAAATTCTCCTATCCCATCATTGCACCATTTCACTTAAAACACCCGCAGGCCAGGAATAACATAACACGCCCCAAAATGAGGGCAGTGAGATTGTTATCATTTACAAATGTGTAAGGTGTTGAAGACTTCCTGAAAAATGGCCCTAAAATTGCAGTGCACCTTCCCCACTGGGAAGTAAATGTGCTAACAGCAAATATTAGACCCATGCTTACCAATATTCCATTTATTATGTACACGATGTAAGGCAGACCTGTTACTCTGATTTATAATTAAATAACTTTGTCATAACTAATGAATATTTTTAAATATATTTCTGCTAAACCATTCTGCATCATACACCTGTGCATCTTTTATACCGGGAAATACGGCATGCTGACCTTAGTTTACAATGTGGTTCACCATTTCCTGTGCCACAAGTAACAGAGATCTTAAGAACATCGGAAGACAGCTACCACATGCCAACTAGAAAAACAGTCACCTGCCAAAATTTGACTCCTACTAGTGACCATATTTTTCGCTCCGATCCACGGTAAGTAAAGTAAAGGTATCCCTGCAAGAAATCGTGGAGGTCCATAGGGTTCTCAGATGTTGAAGTTCCCACATTTTCTAGACAATCGGTTCACAGATGACGGTAAGGTTGTCAGCCTTACGCACTGGCCACCCTTTACCCCCAGGAAGATTCCTGGTACTCATTTTTGTTAGAGGCTGAGTTGACCCCAGGGCCATAGTGCAGCTGGAAAGATTAAGTCAATTGAAAAAATCCACCTTATCAGGATTCAATCCGACGATCTTCCGGCTTGTAGAATAGTGCCTCAACCAATTACACTACCGCGTGCCAAATGCAGTAACGGACCCAGCAGCAATTTGATTTTCATTTAGGTCAAAATGAAAGACTATGGTCTTGCAGGATTCACACAGACTATCTTTCTCAGCTGGATGCAGCCCTTAGGCTACTTGCTGGTGTAAAACATCTGTAACTCATCTGATAACAAGCACACTCTCATATCCTTGTGGATACTTCCTAAAGTTTCTAAACATATCATGGAAATTTGTTTCTACCTATTGTCATTTGACTCTTTCTTCTTTCTGGTAGAATACACTAAAATGTTTCAGGACACGCACTACATCAAGCAGATCATAATTTCAGAGCAAATGTAAATGGTAATTCCAAGATTAATGAAACATGCAGAGCACATAACATCTTCTACAATAAATGAATTGTGGACAAGAATACTCTTAAATACATTTTGCATCTGGAGATAATTCGGAATACACACTTACAGCGATAATGATAAAATGAGAATAAATAACAACCACAGATGACAGCATACTACCAAGGGAGCACATATGCATATACCGACAAAACGTCTAACTGTATTACACGTAACTTCTAATAACATAGAACACTTCAGTTACAAAATACCGGTACAACTTACATGCTGATGTGCATCTGATGGTGGTTGTTGAATGACTGCATCTCATCACAACTTTCTCCTCCGGAACTGCTGGCAGTTGCATCAGAGTCCACACAGTTTTCCACCATTTTGAGTTGTGTGTGAAGTTGCCCAGAGACCTTCTCCAGTTCATTCTTGACATCTGCACTGAACTTTGGCAGAACGCGAGGACCATTACTGGCTGTTGCTGGTGGAGCATGATCTCCCGAACCCGATCCGAAGTACCTCTGTGATGACTGGTGTCGAGTGGACACGGCTGCCTGCTGCTGTGACAACATATCCAAACGCCTGAAGAGAGTGGCCATTGCATACGCGGTGATACCTTTGAATTTCTTGTCCTTGCGAAAGACTTCGGATTTTACAGCACTTGTTTCTTCAGTCGGCACAGACACACCTACAGCACCACTATTTGACCCCAAAGAAGTTATTTGTTCTTTCTGAGATGCACTTTGCTTCAACATCCTATGTGCATTTTCCAACAATCCCGTCACTTCTTCACTAACATGTTTCCCCATCGTCCGAGCCTGCAGCTTTCTGAGCCTTCTCAGAAGGCGCTCACACTTACGTTCCATCTCAAATTGTTTCTTACATGCTTCTTCTAAACGTTCCTTCGTAAGAGCCTCTTTGTTTTCTGCTGCCAAAGAATTTTCAGCTAGATTAACATCAACACACATGTTCATCATGTCCACATCGTTTAACAATTCTCGTTCAAATGTTGACAGACCACTAGCAATGTCAGTACCATCTGATATTGTAAACATGCCTTCTGGCTCACCACCCTCTATGCCCACAGAGTCCCCATGCAATGGAACATCTGGTTCTGTTGCGTTAGATTCCATGCTCTTTATTACTTGAAGAAGCTCTTCCACGTTCTGTCCCAAATCTACACTACCACCCAGGTCACTACTGGAAATGGCTGCACCCAAATTTTTAAAAAGTTGATCCATATCATTAGAAAGACTCTTCTCCTTCAGAAAATTTCCGGACTCCAAAGATGGCACTGTTGTGTTCGATTTCTGTAAACCCATGTTATCTTCCTGGTCCCCCATAGATGGGTCACAATTATTCATCATATATCCACCTTTCTTTACAGAAGCACTCGCACAGGCTCCTGCTTTACCACTTGCAGGCTGCAAGGCCTCACTTCGCCTTGCTGAGGCTACAGCTAGGGTGGTCAAATTGTTGAATGCAAAGTTACTCGGTTCTGTTTGAATTTCCTTGATTAAACCCTTTGCAATAAGGTTCAACTGCTGCTCCAGTTGCTTTCGTCCGGCGAGTTTTGTCACAAGGCCAACGTGCCCATCTTTACACAACAAATGCCCATTTGATAACAACTGTGATATATTATTTAATGCACTTAAAGATACACCTACTGGAGATGCTGGCAAGGAATGTGAAGATGGAGGTAATTTGAAGTTCTGAGACTGGCCAGCTTCTGTCAAAGCTGGTGCCATGACAACCACATTGGGATGCCTCAACGAGGCAAATCTCAGTCCCATTCATCCATGGGTTTATCTCAGAAGCAGTAGAATCTTACAAAATCCCTCACATTATATTCAGGAATGGGCATTACACATAGGTCGTGCAAGTTTTATTTTCACTGAACTTAAGCATCTTAAAATCACAAACATAATCCAACGTAACAGACATAGAACTTGACTTCAACATACTTTTCCCATCATTTCTTCCACTAGAACTTTGATCTGTTGCTGCAGTGAAATATATTACTCTGCCCATCTGCTGCATGTATCTTAATCTTCCACTTAAATGCTGTTACATGAAAAAAAAATAAAGGCTTGCTCACAAATACGTAATAAATTCCCCCTAACTCTTCAATCTCCGGCAGGTTCCGTTCTTTCCGAGCTCATATTTTACTCCCTGGTGAATTAAAGTTTCAATAGGCATTTCCTGCAAACAGAACAGTGTGGTCTTAATATTAACACTGAACTTATAGCACATGTCTAATTACTACGATGTCAACATGTATGCATAGTTTATTTACAACACGCGTTTCCAGCAAAACCATCGTGCTTCCCCCTCCCACTACAGCACAAACACTAACACCCACGTGACAAAGCCCGAGCTTGCGATACGTATGTGGCGACACCGCAAACGGGAGAACAAAATATCACAATAGCCTGTGCACGAAGCGTTATCATGAAAACTGATCAAACGCTACATGACAATGTAAAACACTACACGCTTACCCGGTAACACTTTCATTTTATGCACAGCAATAAATATCCGATATTCGAATCATTCTGTTGAAAAATGTTTCCAAACAATGGCGGAACACGACATAGACCCGTACAGAATCCTCAAACAAACGATCCACCACAAGGAACGACCGGCCAAGGCCTGCATCACTACTCGAACACGTTACATACATTTCACAAATACAATTTTTTTTTCGAAGTCATATCATCATTACATAATTAAACAACGTACGAATTGGCAGATTGTTTGTAGCACACGTATACGATTAAAAACTAATGACTCTAAATTCAAACCATTTCGTTCTTCAAGAAAGTAATATCTATCTTGCCTAGTGTGTGCGCTTTATGACATCAATACTCTAACCCCTCTAGAGCACAATTCCTATTGGTTAGATCAGACATTCCCTTACTCAGACCTTAATCCCAAAATATAATGAAGAACAATATAAGATAATTTAATCTGAAGGCAGAGTTACTTAATAATAAACCATAAGAGATTATTAAATACAGTTTAAAAATTAGGAAGCATGAAACATAGGTTATATTACTTAAAGTAACTAATGAATTAGGATGAAATTGTAAACATATTTAGGGAAGCAGTGCGCAGAATGAAGCAGCCTGCTATTCCGTCCAAATCTTTTGTTTGGTTTGGTGGCTTTTATTACGCCGTCGCGCCATCGTTTACGAAGTTCATGCCGCTAGGTCGCGCTAATGTTTTTAAAGTTCAAATTCAAGAAGTTGCATAGTTTCGTACGCTGTGTGTGTTTTATGCACGAAAGAATTAGTTCTTACTGTGTACATGGTACTTCTCATTTTTTCTTGCAATATGCGTTGGACAGTATCGCATGTAGTTTAATTTATTGCCTGTTCTCCAGTGGGTTTCAATCTACGGTTAGATCGTAATGAGGTTATGTTTTCGTTTAGTCAACTTCAAGTATCTTAGTGTGGATTAAGTCCTATATTGCTGTTTTCTAACGAAACTGTGTCCAGAATAAGTGATAATGTTAAACAATTAGAATTTGTGATGTATGGAAAGTATGAGGTTTGAAGTTACCATGACGATGGAAGTGAATGCTTGGGTTATTACACCTCAAAGTTTCGCACGTGATTAACAGCTGGCTAGAGGAATCTGCTGTTTGGATCTCTGGGATAGGAAATGCAAGCAGCTGTTTCCTCCCAAATCTTGGTAACCGTATGTGGAACTACGAGGTGTCAAACTCAGAAGACCACAACGTGGGGTGTTGCTTTAGTAGTTCGTTTGAAAGTAGAAGGGATTCATTGTGTTTTGAATTAAGTGTGAAACTATTACAAATTGCAAATCTTTTTTTTGATAAGCAGTTTATTTTTTCTCACACGAAGAACCTGTACAAAGGAAGTTGCTGCAAAATCATATTCTTGATATACATGTTCTTAGATACATTTGCAGTGTTAGTATGGCTTGGCTGTACTCAAGTTTATATGTGCTCAAAATACCATTATAAAATCCACGGATTTCAAAATAATTGCATCAGATCTATTACAGAACTGAATTGTCCCAAAAGTGATTTATTTTTACTTTTATTCCATGACTGCATAGTCATAAAAAGTGGGTAACTGCCCAACACAGTAATATCCCACACCATTCAAGTGTGGGTTCATTGGATGAAACATTAAAATTTTCTTATATGTATAAGTGTGTGTGTAAATACGTTTATTAAATAATGTTCAAATAATGATGTTCATGTGTTTATATTTATCCTCGAGGTATTCCATAATGCCCAGCGTTTCTCACTGATCCATAGGAGGCATCAATTTTGTTTTTATGTTACCATAACACTGTAACATTCAGTTATGCATCATGGTTTAAATGTAACTAGCATGTACAGATATATGTTTGAATCATTTTAATCTAGGTGTGGCAAAGGCTATTGATTTGTATTCAGCATGTCAAAGTTCTTATATTATGAGCCATAAAATCTGAAATTGTAATTTTCTTTGCTAGGAAACATGGATTTGAGAGCATGCTCTAGGAATCTTGTCCACTGAATGTTCTAAGAGCCATGTTTTTTTTTTTTTTAGCTTATAAAACACACGCTGGGAACCTGTTCAGTGAATATCTTAGATGATTTTCTTTTTTGCATTAAATGGGGTTATGCAAAGTTACATCAAACCTCCAACTAGTGCAAAGGTCAAGAAAATTTGGAACTATATATCCACTGCCAGATACACCTTCATGGTTAATTAGTTAAGCACGGGAACAGCTGCACCTTTACATCAAGAAGCTGTTCAGTATATTTTATTTTTTTCCCCTTGGCACTACAGCCCCAGTGGGCCTAGGCCTACCTCCATGAACTTCTCCGTTCACTTCGGTTTTTCTAGATCTTGCACATTCGGTAGGACTCCTTGGGCAGGTGATCAGTTCATCTCAAGGCCTCTACCTATACACAAACTAAACATCCATGCCATAAGCGGGATTCAGACCCACGATCCCAGTTTCCAAGTGAGCGAAGACAGTACATGCCTTAGACTGGTCAGCTCAGTATATTTAATATCAGTCATTATTTTTAAGACGTTTCTTTATGTAAGTATTAACTATTTCCACATAGGTACAATTATTTAGTGTCAAAATTAATTTTTTAATTAGTATGAAATAAAGAGTGAAGGAAACTTTCTACACAAACTTACATAATCCGGTCAAATTAAGTTCTAAAATAATGGCATGAAATAAAAATAGTGGTTGTGTAGGAACGATTAGTTGTGGAAGGTTAAAAAGCACAAAATGTGGGTTGAATAAATTTAAATTCACAAAATATGGGAAAATAATATTTCACTAACTTGGTATTTAACTGTTATTCCTCTAGCATGGTCGGTATAGCGACTGGCTACACGTTGGGTGACAAAGGGGTCGGAGTTCCAGTCCCAGTAGTGTCAAGAATTTAACTTCTCCATTCATTCAGACCGGCCGTGGCGTCCACCCAACGTCTTACACAGTGGGTACTGGGGGCTTTTTCCCAGGGGTAAAACCGCCAGTACCCATTGGAGGCTAGGTGGGTCCCAGTGCCAGTCTGAATGAATGGAGAAGTGAAAATTCTTAACACTACTGGAACTTGCACTCCAACCCCTCGGTCATCCAGCCAATAGCCAGTCACTATCCTGTTTCCGTGGAGGTGATAAGGAGAAAAGATGTGCACTCAGTCGGTAGAGTACAAATCCTGAGACCTTCAATATGAAGGCCACAGTCTAGCTGTACCTTATGGGTGTCTACTTGCTTTGATCTCTTCATAATAGGAATATTGTATATGAAAGAAAACAAACAGACCTAACCTGCAGGTATTAAGTCAGGATGCAAGTAGTTGGAGGGTAAACATCAAGATACACAATATTAACTTATATACATATATTTTTATGTAAAACCACAGGCAAAGATCAAAAGATTTCAGAGAGGGATAAATATTTCTTTTCCTTATTTTGTAACAAGCAAACAATATCAGATTGGACTATGGATCCCTTTCTTTAGCACAAAACAACACATATAAAAATGTATACATTTAACAGTTTCTTATGCAACAGGAAAAAGAACTTTCACCACTGAGTGATTTATAACAATTACTGTATTAATATATAATAATGTGCATCACAAAGAGGATGAGGCTATAATACCCAGAAAAAACTGTGCTCAACATATTTTTGTATTTTTGACCAATTGTTTTACAAAAAATCTCAAAAACACGTTTTATTTTCATACGGAAGTATTGCTGCATGAGAAGAATTATTTTTAAAGCCATGGCATGAAACACTCTTCACATCGTCAGTTACACAAAGTCCAGTGTAATAACCCTAGTTAAGTTTATAATAGAGAGCAGTGGCAGACATTTTGCAGACGAGACAGAGCAATATGTTAATGGCAGTCCTTAGAAGAATGTGATGCAATTGAAATGACCTTTACCATGTCATATGTAAGTCTCCATGTTCTGCTTTTATCACAGACCTTATATAGGAGCACCTGCTTTGATTGTTCATACACAGAAAAACAAAAGAACTGCTTCTCTTTTTATGTTAGTCCTTTCATTTCTTGAAAACAATTTTACATTTGCAGTTTCCATCAAAAGATGTTGCAAGATTATCGTCATAATTTTTAGCCAAGTCTGGTTATACCCGTATTGTACTGTAGATATTAGGTAAGGAAGTTTTGTTCCATTTCATAGTTTTGTCTGGCCTTGGTTTCAAAACATCCCTATATACAGTTATCATTGATGAACGTCACTAGTATGTACAGACATAAATTGCTTTTTACAAGTAGAGTGTTATGTTTGTTTAAGGTTTGTGACAGTGATATGTTCACTGTGAAAATATGCTAGACTCCATCCATTGCCTGAGATACATTTAAAATATGTGATATTTCAGAAGCTAGATCCACTTCTGCCACCAGGTGGGGGAAATGATCCTGCTTAGGTTGGAACACTGGGAGGAGCTCCAACTGATATCTGATGTCAACAGATGTCTGTTGATTTGATTTCTCTTTATATTTCTATCTACCATAGGTAATATTTGACTACAGCCTTCTGATGGGTCCAACTGAGTACAATCCTTTCGTGCACTTACGGCAGATGATGGAACCAACTCCAGTTTCTGAAATGTCTCGTATTTGAAATATACCTAAAATGTTATCCAGTATAACTAACATAATCAAATGTTTTTGTTTGAATTTGTATAGAACTTTAATTATAAAATATGCCTGAAGAATTTTTCTTTTTCAAAACTGATAAGTGCTAGGATACGATTTTGGAAATTGGACAACACATTACTGTGTAGGATGTGGTGCCATGTAGATTTGCTAGCCACCTGCTCACATTTGTTCCTCACTCACAGATTTTCCTACATACATCTGCGTTTAAGGATATTCATAAGTGCAATCTGCACTGAATATGAAACATGTCACAAGCTTTACAAACAAGAATACATCTTTACAATTCCAACATGCCATATCACACAATAACAAACAAACATAAATGCAAACAACATGCCTCTAAATAAATACATAAAATACAGATTATATTTACACTTAATGTGTATATTGATGCCTACTGTGGGACATCCATCAGTCAGCATGCATTCCCCTTTCTATTCCTTAGCTGTTGATCCTGACAGAAAAGCAAAAATTCATCAACAGTATATGATGGATTATGTATTAGGACATCGCTTATTTCTTTTATAAACTGTTTTTATCATGTACTAAATCAGTTAAATAATCAGGCAGACTTAAATATTTTTATACTCATGCAATGGACTCCTTTCTGCCTCATTGCGAGATGTGATTGTAGGACATGATGGAGGTGATACTTTCCTCCAAAACATCGGTTCACACAAGATCTACACAGCGCCACATCCAAGGAGGCAGCATTCTTCAAGACATTACTGGTTCTAGCATGTCACTAATAATTTTATCACTTAATTGTGATGAAACATTATAAATGCTTTGTTTAAAGTACTATTTTTGGCTTTGTTCATTGTCCAAGTTTATTAAAACCACTACATTTCAGAAATTGGTTCTGTTTCCATCTTCAGGTCAACAGGATATAAAGAAGAGCCTGTTGTATTAGGTACCTTGGTGCATGAAGCGAGAGTAGTTATCCTTTTCACGTGAAGGCAGAAACAGAACCATTTTCTGAAATGTGGTTTTAATAAAGTCAGGCAATATACGAAGTCCAAAGCAACAACTTCATATAATGTGTCACACCATAATGAAATTACTTTAAACTTAATGATAATTTCCCATTTTCATCACTTCGGTACAGTCTAGTTGGAACAAGACAGAAGGAATAAAACATCTGTCTATTTTTCAACATGTTTCAATTCTGTTTGCCAGTATGTATAGTAAATCCCAGTATGTATAGTAAATCACAGTCTTAAACATTTCAAGCAAATAAAACATGCACCAAGGTATTATATGTAACAAACAAACAGCAGGAATACTGTCCATAAAATTAATCTTTTGTGTATAAAACTTCAAATTTCATTTTAGCTTTATCATAGATGATTAATACCAAGTGAGGCAGATCATTTGTGTTAACACACTAAAGAGTAAGACAACCCAGTAACATTCTTCAGTTAACTACACCATATAACAGATCAGTATATACACATATACAAAGTTTAAAAAAAAAGGAAGGTTTCAAGATCACAGCAGAAACACGAGTTTCATATAAAAGTTATTTATAGTCACAAATTGAACAAGGATAATTAGTTTATACAAAGAGGAAAATGACATATTACCAACCCAACTGTGAGGTGTGTGGGGGAAAGGCATAGTGCTAGCAGCAGAATGGGGCAGCAGGAAGGGGTACTGAGGGAAAGATTTGGCTACAGAGTCATTCACATGAAGCCTCTGAATCATTGACCGTGCAGCTAAGTTTATAAACAGACAGAGAAGGGAGAAAATGTCAAGTCATTTCTTCCGCGTCCACAGATTTGTCGAGTAGTATTATTTACTTTTCTGCCTTGATTGTAAGAGAAAGAGCATCATTTTGCAAGATAATCTGGATGGCAGAAAAAGAATCTCTTCTTGGACAGTTACACTGAGAGAAAATAGTGATGACTTTCTGCTGAGCCAGGTAATTTGGGCTTAGGCCCTGGTTTTGAGATCCCTGGCTCACATTTGGTCCCAAACTTGACTTACAGCCTAGATTTTAGTCTTCCACAGTGCCATTTATTCGTCTCTCGTACAGATATATAGCACAGTCAGTATAGCAACTGGCTACAGGCTGGAAAAACAAGGGATCAGAGTTCTAGTCACAGTAGGGGTAAGAATTTTCTCTTCTCCATCTTGTCCAAACCAGTTTTGGGGCCCACCCAGCCTCCTATCCGACGCATACTGGAGGTGAAGTGGCCAGGGCGTGTAACTGACCACTCACCTCTTAACTAGTGCCAAGGTCAAGAAAATGTGGCTCTATACATCCATTCACCCATATGTCTTCATGGTATAGTGCTCAATTAGTTAAGCATGTGGACAGCATTATCTTACCTCTTACGAACTGTGTTGAGCATTAAAACATCTGAATGCTGTCATTTTACAATCTGGGCCACTACTTCCTTCCACATCTTTTCTAATTTGTCATTTATTATCCTACCACTCAGTGCTATATAGTTCTGAGTTACTGACAGCAGCATTAAATAAACCATAAGTTAAAAGAAATTTACAACCAAATTGTTCATTGTTAACAGAAATACTGATCTAACATAGTGCATATTTTCGGGCATTTTAAGTTCTCATGGGGATGACTATGAAGACTTGTACGATGTGACACCGTGTGGTCTGGTAAATCATTACCATAGTGATGAACCTGAGTACTATTCTGTCCTGAAGACAGAGGTACGAAGTACCTCCAAACATTTACCAGACTCACAGAATTACTTGTGTTTTTGGGCTTTTTCCATCGTCTGGGTAATAGAGGACACAACATTTCAGAAACTGGACTTGTTTCCGTCTTCAGGTGAGAAAGGAAGACACCTACTTAGTTGGGCCCCTTTAGAAAGAACTAATATCAATCACTCAATTAGCTCTTTCTAAGGGACCAAACTGAGTAGGTGTCTTCCATTCTCACCTGAAGATGAAAACAGATCCAGTTTCCAAAATGTCATGTCCTCTATTACCTAGAATTCTGGACGATGGAAAAAGTCCAAAAACCCAGTAATTCTGTCATCCACCATTGTCAGAATCCTTTAGAATCTGTTTACCAGACTGCATGGCGTCATAGCCCAGAAGATAATAAACTCCAGTGCTTATTTTATTACTTGAAAGTTATATTTGTTGTCAACAGAAGTGAATTCACAGATTTTCTCTCTTCTGATGACCAATATTTTAATCACCTTAAAAACCAAATTAAATTTCCTTACACTTATACAGCCATGTAAGCGTGGAGGTACATTTATTCTTGTGTTTAATTAATTAAGCATCATGCTATGAGAATGTATGAGAGAGTGATAGTAGAGAAAGATTCCTGGTACTCATTTCAGTTGAGTCGACCCCAGGGTCATAGTGCCACTGGAAGGATTAGGTCAGCTGAAAAAATCCACCTGATCAGCACTAGAACCTGTGACCTTCCGGCTTATAGCATAGTGCCTCGATCAACTACATTACTGAATGCCCCCATTTCCTGTAAGGTACGGACTGAATTCTTATGTTATTATTTTGAATAAATTCGGTATTTAAAGGGTTAAGAACAGCTGTTTTGTTTGGATAATAGTGGGCAACATGGAATAATTGTAACTCTCTACCTGCTTGTAACTAAGTAACCTGATATCCCTCTGGTATGGGCTGTGGATCATTCTAAGTAGACAAGACTCAAATCCATCATTCGTACAGGTATCATGAGATTGCTGTCAGGCCAACAGTATTACTCACAGTCAGTGCTGTGAGAACCTCAAATCAAACATGATTGTCAAAATGTTTGCAAATAGTTTCAAACTGTTTACACAATGCCTGTTTCCACACAAGGTAAACAGGATTTTCAATCATGCCATTACCTTGTTTTCTGGAGGCACAGAGTTGACTGAGGGAGACAAACATTAGTGCAATCTTTCATATCAAAGTTGACTGCATGTCTCAAAATTCCAATTTATTTCTGTTTGTTATATGATAGGTCTTTAGCTGTTATGATCATTGCTTCATATACCTTATGAACAAACATGTTATAAAGAAAGACGTCTTCTGGGATCTGGCGCCGTGTATTCGCCAGATCCCAGAAGACGACTTTCTTCATAGTCATCGCCGTGAAAACCTCAAAACTTACAAACATGTTATACCTCGATATAAAATGGTTTCTGTGGCATATCCAAGTAACACATGTTTACCCTTCCAGGTATTAATTAATAAAAATAATTAGGAAGTGAAGGTTTCCTGGACATGTAATAGAACATTAAGTTCATTCACTGACTTTTGCAACATGTGTTGTATTTTTGTGGCAAACCACAAAAATTGATAACTCAGAATGAGACGTTCATAGTCGTGAAGTAAATGAATCCCATACCCACACAACTGTGTGTTGAAATATTAGCTTACATTACCACTGTCAAATTAAATTCAAAAGAAACCACATAAGTATATAATGGTATTTACTGATCACATATTACATTTTTGGCCAAACCTTGGCTTGTGAGCCACATATTGTTCTTTTAAGCATGGCTCGCAGAAAAAAATATTTGCCACTCCCTTTCTTACCAATGAAATTCATGAAATCTGCTACATGGAAAGCTTGCATCTAAACATCCATGTCATCAAATCAACTTCTGTTTGTGGCTCCTGAACTTGAAGATGTTCAGGTACATTTGGCCACCCCTGATGTATTTTTAGTGAATGCTATCATTGAGTCAGTTCAAGAGGTGGGTAAATGTACCAGGCACACAAACTGGAACATCCTCACCTAGGAATGTGATGGATGAAGTTGAAACATCTTCACATAGGAATGTGTCGGATACTGACACTGCCATTTTCACCTAGGAACGTGATGGATGCTGAAGTTGGAACATATTTACCTAACCTAGGAATGTGATGGATGCTGAGGTTGGAACATGTTTACTTAGGAATGTGTCAGGTACTGAAACTGTAACATCCTCATCCATGGAGTGTCATACTGAGACAGGTACATTGTCACCTAGGAATATGTCAGATACTGAGATTGGAGCACCTCACCTAGGAATGTGTCAGGTATTGAAATTCTTACATCTTCACCTAGAAATGTGTCAGGTACTGAACTGGAGCATCCTCATCTAGGAATGTCTACCAAATTAACCTTTACTTCACTGGACTTTTTTCGCTCATGATCTTTTGATGCATCTGATGATCCCACATGCAGCAAATCATCTGAGTCAGTCAATCTCTCAGGGCATACAAATACAGCTGTAAATGAAAATATATATTGCATACAATATGTTCTGCATATAGTTCATATGTTTTGAACTGAATGAAAAGTTATTTAATCATTTTGATTGTTTACACTTACTTGGCTCTGTGCTCCTCTTAAGTACTGTGGCCTGCTACATGACATGCCCATTCTGTTTGCCCCCCACCCTTAACTTCTCTTTAATTATCTATGGTTTATTTAGTAATGCCTTCAATAGCTATCATTACATAGTGCAAGTAACAGGATAATTAGTGAATAATGAATTGAACAGGATGTGAATGGAAGTGGCCGTGACCTAATTTGAGGTATTATCCTGACATCCAAAGGGACTAAGGAAAACCATAAAAACTTTGTGGGCAGTCAGGGTTCAGGAGGACATATCAATCCATGATCTCACAAATGCTACTCACTTGACCACAATGCTTAGCATATTCAGATATTAAAGTATTTGTACGACGGGGTACCCAAAAGAAACCGAACTTATTTTTTTTTTAAACTTATTTATTCAAATTTTAAGCACAAACCTTCAATCCCCTTCAAAGTACTCTCCTCTTACACTAATACACTTGTTTAGTCTTTTATTCCATTTTTCAAGACATTGTCTAAATTCATCTTTTGAGATGCTTGACAGCGCCTCCATCATTTTTTTCCTTCACCTCAGCAACATCAGAAAAACGCTGAAAAAAAGTTTTGATCATTTTGGGACTCTTCTTTCAAAGCACAGTATGCTTCCACGCGACCTTGTTTTTGTTCAGCAGTCAACAGTCGTGGCACGAATTTCGCAGCCACCCTTTTCATTCCCAAATCTTCTGTCAAAATTCGCTAAACTGAGCTCCAAGTCACTCCCGACAGCTCCACAATTTCTTCAATGGTCCGTCGTCGATCTTCCTTGATGATTTCACGAATTTTTTCAACATTTTCATGTGTTCGGGCCATTGCAAAAACGACGATCACACAAAACAGTTGTCACTATAAACTCTGCCGAAACTAGTCCTTACCTTCTGAAGCAACGGTAGTCGGCTTATCGACTCAGGAATGTTAGCCCTATGCGCTCATAGCGGCAAAACGCGGTACTACAAAAGCTCTGCCCACAAAAAAATTAGTTCGGTTTCTTTTGGGTACTCCATCGTATGAGTATGGTCCATTTTGTACATGTAAAAATTCTCGATTTTGGAGATCATGAACTTAATTCTTCCCTGATCAAACATTATTTCAGTTAAGACATATTTTCTTAGCCCTAGAAGCTCCAGCCCTAGTTCCTACAGCACCAAACTGCCATTACAGGTTGTCAGAGATGCTCTTCTCTCATGGGACTATAAATTTATACAAAAGCTTCCTAAGAATTTCAAATGCATGAAAAGATTCCCTCGTGTTTTGTGACTATGTAGTTAGATAAAATGCCAACAGATGTCACAAGCTGTCAGATACAGCAATTTTCATGAAGGTGTAAATTTCTGCCACTTGGTACCCATAATATCATAGATGTGTAACACATTCTAATCATCACAGCCACTACATCCTGTCATGCGGACATGATGCCAAGCTCTATCTTCTGGTGGTAAAAGTAATTCTGCTCCAGTCCCATGCTTCTGTTTTGTCGCAGCCCCTCGCTGATGGCTTCTGCCACTTCGTGATGGAGGCTGGTTCAACTGACTGAAGCCGTCACTCTTATGAATATCCTGTTCATATTGGCGGTGACGGTGGTGACCAAGGAGAGGAGATCGTGACTGTGGTGAACCTTCTGCATCATCGTCATCTTCTCCGCAACTGTCAGAAGGACTCACTAATCGTTCACGCCGTTTCAGACTTGACTCCAAGCGTTGTAAGAACCTGAGATATAAGAACTCTATTAATGAAAGATCACTACAATCCTCACGTGCTGATCCTCCAACCCCTAACTTTGTACACTCCATCACTCCCTATTCCTCTGCCCCCACACTACTATCATCATCTATGCCTTATCCCTGCATCCATACCCATCCCTTCAACTTAACGCTCCCATTTACCTAATTCTGACCCTCAGGGGAGAGGGTAAATGCATACCGTATTTGATGGCCGATGGTTCTCAGCCTGCTCACTTTTCTGTGAGGTTTTGGTAGCTCATCGTGTGTCATTATCTTGGGCAGCATTTGACTTGTTACCTCCTGGAAATAAAGAAGGAACGAATAATACATAATGTAACCTAACCTAATGGCCAAGCCATGTAGTGCACACAGAACAAGTAATATATATGTAATGTTGGTGGGAAAACTTGTAAGAGGGTATTACTTGGAAAACATATTGCGACTTGGACGGCACAACACTCGGTAAACCCCCCCCCCCCCTTTTTCCAGCGGTGGCATAAGAGCACTTCCCACAGTGACGTAACAGGGGACACCGCAGTTACTACACAGCAATAAACAAGTCTTGGCAGCGTTGCCCAGCAACGCCTGTAAACACGGCGTTTATGCAACAGTGGTAGCTATCACATAACTGTTTTCTGTGTCGTCAGCGCGGAAGCTACATAACGAGGAGAATTACCAGAGTAACCAGTCAGTTGTAGTCTAGCATTCGCCAGAGTGAGTTGAAGTCCACTGTTATTGAGTTGTATTGAGTGAAGGGAAATGACTACAGGAGAAGTATCTGTGATACTGCAAATGACAGTAATTGTGAAACTGTAAATTGTGTAACTGTAAGAGCGAGTGCGGAATAAATTCGCTAGATCCAAACGGTGTGAAGTTATTTGTCACGTGACCTACACAACATGTGACAATATATAAAAAAGAATTGCAATAGAATTTATAGTAGACAGGGGCATGTATTTATTTAATTCATTTAATTGTAAGATTTGAGGCTTTTTAGTAGCTCAGACAAAATAATGTTGCATGTTACGATGTTTAATGAATGATGAATCTTTTTTTCTTCTTCTTTCAGTTTTTTACTAATTGCAAACATACATAATGGCAGAACAGCAATGTTAGCAACAGTTCCTCTACAGACATACTATGCAGCACTATGGTATACTTACATGATTTGCATTCTTGTATAACAAGGTAAATAAACTACATACATCATTAAAAATCAGGCTCGTATGCTGCAACTACTATGTGTAGTTTCCACTAATGAATTACTAAACTCTAAAATTTGGGGACTAGATGCTAAAGACTGATTTTACTGCAGTATTCTAGGCACTACTACCCCACTATTGTAGGGCTCTCTCAGCTGCAATTGAGCAGACTCTGATCTGGATTATGACTGTGTATAATGTTGTAGGCTGACACTGATGTTCTAGAGGAACATGCTACACCCATATCCAGGACTGAAATACGTATGAGGTGGTTGGGATCGGTATACACTTCGCAAGGAGAGTGGTCACTCAGATATGTGGAGCAGGTGAAGAAATATGGCCCAGTCTGGGCCAGTAGGAATGATAGGAAGGAATTCTCCCTCTGTTGTTCCCGCTGACCCAGAATGCACTCAATTTCCTTGTCCCCTTCCACGGGTTTGAGTGGTGGTCACCTTTCTTGCAGCCAGTCTATATAACCAATTGATTCCACACTCCCAGAGTCGGGAGACAGAAAAATATGGTCATGAGTACCACAGGACTCAGAACCAAGAATGTGTTGGCGAGGAATTTATGTGACCTGACCCTATTCCTACACGCTTTAACCCTGAAGATGGCAGCATGTTCCTCTGAAATGCTGGTATCCATCTACATGATTATATGGCATACTAACCCAGAAGAAGACAAACACTACAATTACAGTGATTTGTTACTATGCCTTATACTAAGTTTCTTGTTATAAATTTTTTGTGAAAATTTCATATTAAATGTGGTTATTATTTTATGTTAAGCATTAAGCATGAACTATACTAGACATATGTCCTGAAGGGACTTAGCTGGCTGACTAAAACTAAATGACACAATGTTACAAATAATATATTGATCAAAATTACATTCTCCTCTTTACATAAGTTTCTTTCTGAGATATGAGAGTGCAGCAAATGATGTAACAATCCTGGTTTAACCAGCGTACAGTGCCAGCTCAACCACACACCAACACTCGCATCTAGAAACATGATTAACAAGCAATCACAATGGTATTACACAAAATGTTTGGAATTTCTTCCTAGAAAATAAATAAATAAATGAAATGTAAGACTTTGAAACAATAAAATGATGGATGAACCTTGAAATATATGCTTACTTTTCTATTTCATGGTATTTACTAAGGAACCATTTGAAAATTTGTATGAAGATAGACCATAAGGATACCTATAAATTAAGTATGAAGCATTATTTATGCTACTTCTATGATAACAATTGCAAACACAGTGGAAGGGAGAAAATTAAAAGAGGTTTCAATGGACAAATCTAACTTTACGGAAATCTGTTCTATCAAAAATTATGCGCAGAAATTTAGAATTAATTTGTATAATTACTCATTTGCAATGCAAGCTGAGGTTTTCATTGCATTCAGTATTAAGATTATGATGAAGTGTGGTAGATAAGTACTTCCATTTCAAAGGAACCTGCTGTCTCCATCTTCAGGGTAGAAGTGTGAGTCCCTCTTTATGGCATCACATCCCAGAAGACCTTAATATTATTAACTCACAGTTGGAAGAAGCCTCACCATATACTCATATGCAGACCAAAACATCTGAAGCACAGTAGGCATTGCAAGTACTTCCCACAGCTTCATCTTATGACATAAAGAACTTGTTGATCTAAAGATGTAACACAAGACTGGTCTCACAACAACTACACTGTTTGTGAAGAATAATGTGGTGTACTATACCTCTCCTGTATCCTCTCCAGATGCTTCGACAGAGAGTTGTCCCTTACTGTCATTTCCCCATTCTAAATCTGTTTGCCCCGTAAGTGGACTAGGCCAAGACATGCGGTCAGGATTGATGATTTTCTCTGATGAACTGTGAAGTTCCCTGCAAAATGAGTACACATACTCTGTGCTCTGTGCTCTTGTGATATGAACAAGGAGCAAATAAGTAACAATATTTGAAATGCACATGTTTAGAATTATTAATGTTGTTTATGACATATGATTTAAAGTTTACACAGTGAACATACCTGACAAAATTTTCTCAGGTGGTCTCCCATGTGAAGATGGAATTAGTATGCAGTATTTTGGAGACAGAGCCTGGCTACAAAACACTGGAGACTAAAGTCCAGCTTCACAAGACTGACTGCCAATTATGATGAAAATGATATGAGATAGAAACTAAACTTCCTTCTCATAATTTTGCTGATGACCAGACAAGATTTGTTGATCATTTGAGCAATGTGAAATACCCAGTTGTACAAAAACTATATTACAAATACCTTCCAATGAAAGAATCATCATTAAAAAGTATTCTTACCTGGTTGAGGTGACACTCTCTGAAGACGATGAAGAACTGATACGTGGCTGAGTACGGGTTCTTGATCGCTTGGGGCTGGGTTTGCGTGGAGCTGTGGGACGGTAATACTGTTCCTTTCCAGGGACATCCAGGAACGTTGTTACTTTAGTGGGGCTAGGAGTTTTATTACCTCCAACTGCACGAGATGCTGATCTTCGTTCTCGCCTTCGACCTGTTGACTTACGATGATGTGCTGTTGTGTTTCCCTGAACTCGGTTCAGGGGACAGTCTGAACTAGGGCAGTCATACAGCCCATCTGAGTCTGTAAAAGGCAACTGATCTGACTTGTGTCGGCCATAAAATAATGGCGAAAAGCGTCCAAGCCCACCCATCTTATCACTGAGTGGACTTTCACTGCGCGAGCTCACTGGGCTGAGGTGCTTTTCACAGCCACCTGGATCTCCTTGCACTACGATGGCTGGGAGCTGTAGGGAAGACTTACTGCTGTGTATGGAGGATGGGGCCAACAGCTTACAGCAGTCCAAACCAGTGTCAACACTGCCAAACTTAGTGACAGGAGAAGCTGACAGTAATGGCAAGCCAAGAAGTGTCTTCCCATTCTCCAGAAGGTCTTTACCTATAAACACTTCTAATTCCTTTGCACTTTTCAGTTCTCCTTCCTCTATCTTTTCATCCAGGTGATCTGTACCTATCCCTTCATCATTGGACTCCAAAAAGAGGTCATCAGACAGTGTTTCGGAATCTGAGCGCCCTCTGCAATGGCCTCCTTGCACCCCGTGGCTCTCAGGAGGTTTCTCAGCTTCCACCTCACACTGGCTGGAGCAGGTTGTGCCCTCAGGAGTGCGGAGTAGAGGCGAGGGCTTCCTCTGAGTGAGGCTGTGTCCAGGAAGGATTGTGGTGCCAGGAGCACAGCCTGAACCTGGAGGATCTTCCACTTCCGATGGACAGAGCGGGTTATTTGAGCCACAACGAGATGGTCCAGGGCTTGCCATGGAACTATATCCTGACGAACTAAGATTGGACTCAGAGGCTGTGCGGTCAGCACGTGAACACATGGAAAATGGGCTGAGGTAACACATGCCTACACTACTGCCCCCTGGAACACCTAGATGCACTCCTCCAGTCTTGGCTGCGGGAGAGATGGATTCTGTGTCCGACTCAGCCTCACTCATGTTGCAGGTAATGGTGATGAGTGGTGGGGGACAGGGTAAATCCAAGGAGTTTGGTTTGTCCAGTTCTTTGAGCAGACGACGTGGGCCTTTCCCTGGGAAAGGGAAGCTTGTTTCCATGTGACCCCCTCGCTGAGGCGGTGGAGAGCCGGGGAGATATATGGATGGAACGTGATGTGTAGGTGATGGCTGCTGGATTGTAAGAAGTGGGATCACTGGCTGAGACCTGACAGGTTCACTGTCACAGCAGCCTGTCTCACCACCAGAACACTCCTCACTGTTCTCCCCACCAGCAGAGACTTCATCATCATCCACCACCAACACTGGACTGAAACTGTTGCATGGGAGAGGCGGGGACACCTGGAAAAGAGAGGGACCCAATTCATTTCTCGATATTCTACTGCATTATTTCCATCAGGTGTCCCTGTCCTCTTCTTCAAATTTATGAATAATCTTCATAATAAAAATACAGATATTTCAGTATCACTGTTTTGGTGGGATTCTTAACACAAAGGTGACTGGGTACATTTTTCTATCCCCCATCCCTCAGAACACACCTAAACCATTCATTTTTGAGTGATAAAAAAGGAATATACACACCTTACATGTCCACAAGATAAAAAAGGTAAAATTGTACCTGTGCTTAACTAATTAAGCATGACACCATGGAGACACATGGGGGAGTGAATGTAAAGAACTACATTTTCTTGGCCTCAGCTATACTTGGAGGTGAGTGGTCAGCTTCAAGCCCCGGCCACTTTATCCTGGAGAAAGAGCCCCCAGTACCCACTGGCTAGGAGGCTGGGTGGGCTCCAGAACTGGTCTGGACAACGCGGAGAAGGGGAAAATCTTGCTCTTACCTCGATTCAAACTCAAATCCCTCGGTCATCCAGCCCATAGCCAGCAACTATACTGACTAAGCTACTCTGGCTCCTACATGTCCCCAAACAGAAGTATTACTAAATCCATGGAGACAAGTTCTTCTTGAGAACCCAATAGTTACTCAACCACTGAAGAAATTCCCAGCAGTTTATGGATCCAAAATGTTGATTACTGTGTTCACAAGAGACCACAAATGGTTCTTATCCTAAGCCAGATGAATCCAGTCCACATATTCAGATCCATTTTAAGATTATCCTCAAATCTATGTCTAGGTCTCCCTAGTGGACTCCTTTCAATCAAAACTTTATGTGCACTTCTGTTTCCTCTCATGTGTGCTATATGCCCTGCCCATGCCATCCTCTTTAAAAATACTAAGATACACTGAAAAGTGCTCTTAGAAATACATAGTTACATGTATGAGAGCTTTAATTAGTGGCGCCTGTCACATAAAGGTGGCCATAGTGCAGTGTTTTGGCCCACTGCCAATGGTCTAAATAAGATGTGAACAAACAAGTGTACTGAAGCTCCTTAAAAAAAGCTGTCTATGAGTGTAAATAAGTGAGCACTTTGCCAAGAAACACATAGGGAAGTGGAGGTAGAGCTGCACCATTCTTGACCTCGACTATAGATGGAAGTG
Source organism: Cryptotermes secundus (assembly GCF_002891405.2). Classification (NCBI taxonomy): domain Eukaryota; kingdom Metazoa; phylum Arthropoda; class Insecta; order Blattodea; family Kalotermitidae; genus Cryptotermes; species Cryptotermes secundus. Next base: position 3,176,070 of record NW_019740656.1, on the reverse strand, counting down.
AATAGTCAGCTTCATGCCCCTGTCGATTTACCCACTGTACCCACTGCATAGGAGGCTCAGTAGGCCTCACATCCTGCCTGTGAAGCTCCTAAGGACAATCATACAAGTATATGTATATCTCTCAAAACCGATCCTAATTCTTTTCTGTATTCATTCTGATATGCATCTCGCCTATCAGCTGTCTCATACACCAGATAAAACCACATGCACATGTGCACACACATGTACACAATGATAGTTTGTGAAATTTTGAGCTGAAAAATGTAGTGTAATGGTTTCTGAAATACCAGAATAGATGGATAAATAGATTTTGATATGATATAAGGCTAATATGTGCCAACTTGAAGCAATTAAGTACTGAAGGTTGATAGTAGCTTTCTTCACTTCATCTATGAGTTGTGAAGGGTGCCTCTATGGCAGCCCTGTCCAACGCGGTGCCCGTGGTATATTTTTCTGGCGCCCTCCGTAACCACATATAATTGAGCCGATTTTTAATATTAATTCAAATTGTAAGACAAGAGACATTTTTGAATGTCTGAGCACTGTTAAATATTTTCGAAAAATTTTATTATTATTGTTTTTTATTATTATTATTATTAGTAGTAGTAGTAGTAGTGTGTGGTGGCGCCCGCACCTCCATAGGCATCAGTGAATTGTGACCGAGTACATAAGAACGTTGGACAGCACTGCTCTATGGCCTCTCCCCCCCCTCTTCACCATGTATATATTCAGGACCTAGATTGACAGTACCAACCCTCCTCTTCTAAGAAACTTTGTCACTTTGAAATCAGCAAATTTCACAGATGTGGAAAATTGTATAAATTTAAATTCTGCATTGTCTCACAATTGGCTCTCTGTAATGATGCAAAAGGAACCTTAAATCAAGAGTAAGACTGTTTGGGGTAGCTGCAGGCAACTATTAAAATGCTGGGGTTCTTTTGTGTCTGGTGGAATACAGCAAGATTAAAAGGAAGCAGATGCTACCATGGCACATTACAACCACTACATACAGGTGAACACACCGCAGTAACTTCCCTGAAAGCTGTGTGTTGGATACGGTCAACAAATTATTGCTACTAATAAACCCAGGAGCACTGCCTTTTGTTGCGAGATTGGAGAGCTAAACTTTAAAAATACTTCACTGCATCCTTTAATTTTTAACTTATAATTTTGTAGAAATCCTATGGTGTCCACCTTCACATAATCACAATCCATCATAAAATACAAAATATAACTTTCAAGAAGCTCTTTTAATAAATATTTCTCATGAAAATGATGACAGTTGATGACAGACAGAAAGTTGTTGGCAGATCCCATTAGCAGAATTAGTACGCCTGCAACCAGCATGTATGGAACCCTATCAGAGCACTATATTACCATAATCTCATGCATCATTACAGTTATGTCATATAAGGGGTTAAGAAACATGTTTTGAAATACACAGAAGGTCAAGCTTACATTCATTGTGAATGGAAGTGGCAACTGGATTGTGTGTATTGCCTTGGTTTCTTCACTTTCATCAGGAGCAGCAGAAGCAGTTGGGTATGACTCACACTTAGAAACCTTGTCTGTCACCTCTATTGCAACCACTTCATCCTCTTCTTCTTCCTCCTCATCATCGCTGTTTGTGATTGTGATACAGGGCAGCTGGACTGAGTCACCAGCTACAGAGTCCACTATGTTAATCTGATCATCTCTGCTTCTCAAATAAGGAGGAGCACTTCGAGGCATGATGGGTGTAAGGGCAGGAGATGGGGAAGGGGTTGCAAGTGGAGTCGGAAGTTCTCGGATAGGTGAGAGACATTTATTGATTCCACTGCTGGGTATTTCCAACAAGATTGTTGGAGGCTGAAGCAGATTGCCGCTTCCACTGATGGTCTTGTTTGCACTAAGGGCATCCAACACCGGGACTTCTATAGTGTTGCTGTTATGGCGATAGAAGGGATGAGGTAAGGGAGGGGAGTCTATTGTGAAGCTGGAAGATGATACTGGTGTGGGGACAGATGACGTGGAGGACTCATCAGAACCCGCAGCGTCATCCTGAGGACTGGACGCAGTTGGAGTGGTGGATGAAGATGTCTTGTGCAAGGCTGAACCCGAAGTGGCAGAAGAGAAGTTACGGAACATCGCCAAGATTGAGTCAGCACTTGGATTCTTGACTGGTCTCCCAGTCTGCTGCAGCAACCGGTTGGGGCGGCGGTTGGCTAGCACCTCTGTTACCGTCTGTCCGCATCCAAGCAGGGGAAGGGTTGTATCCAGACTTGACATGGAATCACTTCCTTGGTTACTGCTGGTACTGTGTGGTGACCGACCGTCAGTAGCTGGGGAAGGTGGAGTGCTATTTGAGCGAGGCAGACCAGACAGCTGCGGGTGGCGAGTCTGGTTTCCTTCAACCTGTAATGAGACATAAAAGATTCTGAAACTTATTCATATAAATTCGCGGTATGCCTGCCATGGTAGCCAAGCGGTTTAAGGCATGTACTGTCTTCGCTCACTTGGAAACTGGGTTCGTGGGTTTGAATCCCACACAAGGCATGAATGTTTTATATGTGCACATGTTGTTTCTGTGTTTGTGTTATCCTGTGGTTAGGGAGAGGCCTTACAACAAGCTGATCACTTGTCCCAGGAGTCCTACCATCTGTAAAATGATCATGAACCTGAAAAATCACAGGCCAGGGCCCAAGGGGGCTGTAGAGCCAGTGAAAAAAGAAAAAAACACAGTATGAGTCTAATTACAGAGTAAAATATTTCCATTATTTTTACATGACTGTTCCTAACATTCTGGCAATTTCTAGAACCCTCTTACTTACACGTACAAAGACAGAAATGCAAACTAATGGGGTGGGACTGCACTGTCTGGCCTGTGTGTACCTCTCATCTAGACCCTTCCCCTCCCCAAGGCACCAGTATGGACTGGCCTGCATGTGCAGTACTCAGATGCACTGGAATGTTTACAAAATGGCTGAGATTGCCTGCCTTCCCTGTGGGTGAGGTGGCAGAGATCTGAAGCTTCAGTTCCCAGTTCAGTGCAATGCAGTCAAGAAGAGAAGAGGTGAATGAGTACACTGCTGTTACCAGATGTGTTGCTGAGAATTAATTGATCTTACAACCATAAGTGATTATGGATGGCAGGACAGTAGCTGCTCCATATGTTAATACTTGCTACAATATTTTTAATACTTCAAATAAATACAAAGATGTAGGCATGTGAAGAGTTACTTATAAGTTTGACCATAGACACACACACACACACACCTGACAGAATGTAAGAATGAATTATGGGAAGTACATAAATACAAGTGGCATTAAATGGAATATATCTGAAAGTAGTGTATAGTTTCTGTGTTTTAGGAATGATGAAAACATTAAGTATAAATGTAAGACTACAATGAGGATTAAAATTTGCCAATGGTGAAAACAATCTATAATAAGGGATCTTCATAATCTGTACAGTTACCTTAGTACTGTAAAAAGAGTGAAATGAGGAATGTTAAGATGGGCTTGGGACAAAACAAATTTGGGAGACATGAATTGCATACAAAATTTTAACTGGGAAATCTCCTAAATTATGGTCAATTGAAAGACAGAGAAGATGATGGATGGGTGAATGTAAGGACATCCCTCAGTTCTACTATCAGACAGTTAGACAAATTGCAGGCATTCATGATGTGCACATGCAAATCTGACGTTTTATCTGACTCATACACTCAAGAAACATGTGGTGGGAAATATTCCCTGCACTTTAAGATCTTATGGAGTTTTATATTTATTATTTATCAATGAAAGAACAAAANAAGACTGCTTTCTTCAAAGAACAAAAGGTCTGACAACTTAAAATGGTGGCTTCACATTGTAGGAATTATAGTATGCACTCCTAGGGTTAAACAAAAATTGGTTTCAGATGATTGGCAGTGAGAAATGAATGTAAGGAGCATAGCAACGGTAATAACATTGACCCAGAATGAAGGTCAGTGGCGGAAAGACTGAGAAATAATGGAAGAATCAAGTGAGAAAGGACAAAGAAAGAAGAGGATAGATATGGGAGAATGTGGTTGGTTCTGAAACTGTAGAACAGACAGGGGCAGAGACTTCTGTCTGAAGCTTGATACCTGCAAGAAAACTGTAACAAGAAACATAAGAGTTACAAGCAGAATTCTAATACACTCAGTTCTGACAATGACATGAGATTTGTATATCACTGGAGATAAGTCTAATTACAACGATTACCTCTGATCCAGAACTCATTTCTGCAGACACTTTGCTGAGAAGCCTTGCAAAAGTAACCTTCTTCTCGAATTTGGTATCGATGCTCGACATGGCGGCAGTAGAGGGCGCCGACTGCGAATCTGACACAGCTGTGCTGAATGTTGTTTCTGTCTCTTCTCCGTCTGCTCCTCCCTCTTTCTCCTTATCAACCTGTTTCATTTTCCGTTCACTGAGCTGGATCAGCTCACCCAAGCTCACTTTCCGTGGATTGTGTTGATTTGCTGAGGGAGTTATAAGTTGCTGGAGGATCTGCTTCTTTTCAGAAATGTTTCTCTTAGTTGGTGTCGAATTGTTGCGTTTCTTATGTGGGGACGGAGTCCCTGGAGAATAACAAAAGATTCTTGATGGCATATGTTTGACAGATTTTGAATATAATGCATTAAAACAGTGGGGAGCAAACTTTAAATTACCCAACCCATCAGAAGTATGCTGGATAACTGGGTAACATGACTCACAAAAGTGGTATCCAAACTGAAAATGAGTTACAAATACACCAACCATTTGAGGTTAAAAGCACATATGACTTAATTGTTAAAGTGTGACATTAGAAACGACCCACATTAACATAGTTCTAGAAACGTTTCCCCTAGAAATTATAGAAAAATAAAAGTGGTGGGGGAGAAATATAGAATGCAATACTATCTGATAGGCCAATTATTTCTACTAAAATAGACAGGCTACTTCTTGACCCTGACTTCTTGTTTCTAAATGCAGTTCTTTTCCTTAGTTCCATATACAGCACTGCCAAGCAAAATAGTTGTAAAAAACATGCAGCTGCAGGGTGCGAGTAAATCCGTGGAACCTCGGATTCTGTCTTTGGTCATCTGATGCGAGACTCACTGTGGATGAAGTGTCACCAGAGCAAGCTTATCTCTAAGTTAAGCACAACAGACCACTGATGGTCGCAGTGCTAGTGCCAGTTTTATGGCTCACCCCTAATACTCATATCTCTAAGTTTATTCAGCCTCGAGATCAACTATCCTGACTACGATTTTTGTGATTTTACTCAGTCTCAGTCTCTGAGTACTTCAGTTTCCCCTGCCAATCTTCATTCCACCAATTACTCCACAATCACCCTCACCTATCATATGGGGCTGGTACAATATGCCAGAAGTGGCCGCAGTACAAGTGACTTAGTCCAACCCCACTAGCAATAAAAAAAAGTTCAGGAAAAGCCTGCAATACTGGATGAACTCCATCTTCAGGGCTGAAGAGCAACAAAGCAAAAAAACAGCAGAACAAGGCAGTATGATGATCATGCTAAACTTGCTAACTGCATTCATTTCTGCTTGCTGGTTTCTTTCTTATTTTACCCTTTCACCCTGAAGACAGACACAATATATTCCCCTGAAACGTCAGGCTCTCCTTAACTACGTGGTGTTACAACACAAAGGACCATGCTCTTTGCAGTCCCTGCTGTGAGAACCGCAAATCCAAACTTGAAGCACGCTCTTGTGTTCCAACGTGTGCGTCTTATTTCCCATTTCAAATACACTACTTAGCTACATCTACACTACATTTGAGTTATTCAGACATGCCGTTATCAGCTTGAATATTTAGGTTCAGAACTACGCTGAACTAATATCGATTAAGTGCAGAATATACCAAGTTGCAGAATACTGTGTACTCTTACATTTAACAAGACTCAATCAGTGCTCTACATATGCTAATTATCTGTGTTTGAAGCACAAGACACCCTACCTAGGATAGGAAATAAAAAGAAAGATATTCAACATAACTCTGTAGCATAATGGGCAGCACTGAGGCAATTGTTCTCACAAGTGTACATCTCAGCACACAGCTACACAGCAGCCAGTGGTAATTTCTCTGCTTTATAAGTTCCCCTCTGTCTCGAGAACAGATGATGGAAATTACAGTGAAAAGTATTCTGTGATGTCTAAACCAGCATCATCATAAAAACACTTACTTCAAGGAAACTTTTATTAAGCTGTATTGTGAATATCTGTTATCATCTCCTGAATAATATTCACAGACAGAAATAATATAATAATATACATATAAATAACTTCCAATTTCTGTCAGACTTAGGAATCATTAGGATATGTGGAGAATCTAAACTATCTTCAGGTATTGCAAGGATGTGGAGAAAATCTATACTTATCTTCTACTGTTGTCATGCTACAGGTATAACTGAAACTATCTGCTTCCACTGTTAGGATATGGACAAACAAAACTATCATCTGATGGTGCCAAGATACTGGGATACCCTATACTATTTTATGTCATTCCTATGATACTAGGAAAACTTAAATACTGGCTGCACAACAGATGTGATGCTGAAAAATTTGTAACTGAGTGTCTTGCAAATGATACATTTTTCATTTCAAACAGATCTGAATCATAATGAAATATGTGTAAAGCTCTTGTAATTTGTCTTCAGAAAAGGAAAACTACCCAAAACCATACAACATATGTATAACATAAATAATGAGTTAACAGGAATTTACAACATATAGCAAAAAGAGCAGGCAGTGTAAGAGACTGACAAATACATTTACAGGTCATTTTGGCTAGTCTAAAAGGTACAAGAAACAAAATATCCAGATGAGGAAATGGTCTAACCATTAATTTGTGAAATAACATAAAAGTCCAGTAGAAACAGTAAAACATGAGTAATGCTCAGACAAGATGTTTATCTTCTCAAATGTAAATGCAATACCATTAATGCAATTAATGAAATTATGAGATTTTTTTTAGGTATGAAAATTGTTAATAAAACAGAAAAAAATAAAAGATATCAGTATTAATTCTTTCTCCATTGATAACTACATTGTAGACATTCCACAAATCTGACGGAAGTCTGGGGATTTCTGCTCTTCAACTTGCCTACACCAAACAAATTTCTGTTCAGCATAATGTATTCATTTATCCATGCCTTCACAGGTGAAAAAGTAGACTATGTGTTTTGGATTAGGTTAAATGTCTGACAAGCAAGACTACACAATAAATGTTTCTTGGATGATTACTTTAGGAAAAGTTTTAGGTTTTATGAGTCATAGCTGTTTGCAAAATACATTAACATCTACGAAAAGTTCCCAACAAACTGTAATTATCAAATCTTCTGTTAATTACTTTGGACTTACAGCATGGAATTTCAGAGTTCCTGTACTCCCTACTTCATAGAATTAATGTAAAATTCTTGGTGAAAACAGGATAGTATTTTTGAGTTCGATGCTGTTAAGATTCTGTAGACTCATTTACCTTCCATGATGCTTAATTTATTACTTTATAGTACAAAAACTTAATCTAGGGACTATCATCACTAATAGGAGGGCATTATATTTTACAGAGGGGCACATGATAGTGTAGTCGGTTGAGGCACTATGCTACAAGTCAGAAGGTCGCAGGTTCAATTCCTAATAGGGTCATTAGATTTTTCAATTGACCTAATCCTGGCCCTGGGGTCGACTCAGCCTCTAACAGAAGTGAGTACCAGGAACCTTCCTCGGGGGTAAAGGGCAGGCGGCATGTAAGGCTGACAACCTCACTGCCATCTGTGAGATGACTGTCTAGAAAATGTGGAAGCCTTGACGTCTCACAACTCTACGGGCCTCCACGGCCTGTTACAGGGGCAGCATACATTACATATAAAGTATTTCTGTTCTTCCGGTTCGCTTTTGAGTGAAAGATGATATTATATGTTTAATTAATGGCATTACAAATTCACTAAAATAATTAAAATTCTGTAGGAAGACAGAGTTTATTCTAGAAAATTAATTTTAAACTGTTGTTTTTGCAAAAGTCTCTAGATACATTTGGTCTGGCTGCCCACCAAGTGAGATTAAGCAGTCTAATTCTGAAGAATGTCAACGGAGTGGACTGATGTTCCCGATGATAAGATTACATCGAGAATAATGAGGGCCAACCAAGGACATAAGATTAAACCTCGAATCTTAAACACAGTGGGAACCTACAGTTCCTGTAACTCATAATGATTACAATATACTACCTATTAGCATTTCTGATACACAACATTGTATTTCTAAGCAAGTTGGCACAAGCAGCAATACTTCTGACCCATATTCCAAAGGTGTCCACATCGAATCTTGTCTGGAACACTGAAAATTCTAAGATTCTTTAGTTTTCCTTAGTGCCTCCAGTCACATTCCTGGAGGTCCTTCACAGTTTTCCTTAGTCCCTCCAGTCATATTCCTGGAGGTCCTTCACTGTTTTCTTTAGTTCCGCCAGTCACATTCCTGGAGGATATTCAGTTTTCCTTAGTCCCTCCAGTCACATTCCTGGAGGCTCTCCACAATTTTCCATTCACATTCCTGGAGTATCTCAAATCAGGTCATGACTGCTTCCTTGCACATCCTTTCAAGCTCATTATTCACTACAAGCCAATCATGCAATGCTAAATGAGAGGGTCATTAAATTACAAATAAGTAAAAATATGAAGTGTTCTATCTTCTGGAATACAACGCCATGTAGTCTACTGAAAGTCAGCTGATGTTTCTGGCGAACATGTCAGCTCCAGGATTGAAAAACAGGTAAAGGTAAAAGGATAAAGTTATCCCTGTACAGGCCGTGAAGGCTCATGGGGCTGTGAGATGTTAAGGTTCCCACATTTTCTCTAGACTATTGGCTGACAGATGGCAGTAAGGTTGCCAGGCTTACATGCCAGCCACCCTTATCCTCCAGGAAGACAGGTCAAGCCAGAAAAGAGCATAAAGCAGGTAGCAAGCAGACCCTGAAGATGGTGGTGATATGTTTCCCCAGAACATCAGTACACTTTCAAAAGACTGCATGGAGTTATACCCCAGAATACAGAACTCTTTATAACGACTGCTGCAAGAACCTCAAATCCTAAATAACATCATATTAAACATCCTTGTTTTCAATGTCAGGAAAACCCGCCACAGAATTACAGTTTGTTAGGAACTTGAGTATGTTTGTGCACACTATAACCACAGGTGTGAACCTACCAGCACACACTAATACACACAACACCGACACGTGGATTGAGTGGTCACGACAGGGAGGTAAAGTGACAGTCAGAGAAGAGAGGCATTGCCACAGACTCCTACTGCTACAACACGCAGACAAGAGACGGGAGAGAACTGTACAACATTCAAACTGTTCAACCCAAGTCATCAGGCTCTTTCTCTTCTTGTTAATTTTTCATGACATATAACCAAGCCTTTAGTTCATAATGCTGTGAAATAATGGTGTTTCATTATTTAAGATACTGTACATAGAGGTCATTTCCATTATAGAACAATGAAATATCAGCATATTTATGCCAACTTTATTCATCCTATGACAACTGCACAAAATATAATTTAAATTATTACAATTTAACACAGTGGCGGCTCGTAGCTAAAATTAGTGGGGGTGCTCCTCCAGAAGTGCACAGTTCCATACAAAGATTTGGCTACTAACATTAAGCTTAAGGATTATATATTGTATTGTACAAGTATAAAGAAAGAATTAAAGAAAAAAGGACTCATTATATAAATGTTATCGATAATATCAAGTGGAAATTGGGGGTGCTGCAATTCCTCAGTGCCTATACACGGGCCGCCCCTGATTTAACCTCATTTAATCCAGAAGAAACACAAATTAATCTCCATTAATTAAAACTGGAAACTACTTAATATTCTTACTAGTGCAACATCTGCTGAGAATTCAGTGGTCCCTTGTTTCTGTACTATTAACTTTCCCAGCTTTCTCCTCTGTTCCTTTCCAGTCCTACAAGTTACTGAATGATGCATGGAGGCAGATATTTAATGCCATCTCCCACGAATAACATGCACAAATTATAAAGCATCTCCAATATATAGCATATTACACTTCACACATCCAGATCAAATAATATCAAATACTCACAGAATGGCATAATACACAAAAGGAAAAAGACTGCTGGCTCGTTCGTGACCTTCTACATAACTTATGCTAAAGCACTATGTAAAGGCTTAATACATGTACTTCACTGACACTGTAACCTGAAATTGCATAATGACAACGATAACTCTTGTTCTTACAGAATCTCTTTATATATAAAAGAAAGGATATTATTTTTATAATGTTATGCCATAGCTCAGGTGGGTAGACACTGGATTCTTACTTTGAAGCTATGGGTTCAATTCCAAGTGACTTCATGTGAAATTTATGAAAAGAATGGGACTAGAGCAGGTTTTTCCCCAAGTTTCTTCAGTTTTCCCAAGTTATATTCTCTATACAACTGGCTCACAGATGGCGGTAAGGTTGTTAGCCTTACGTTCCGGCCGCCTTTTACCCATCAGGAAGATTCTTGGTACTCGTGTCTGTTAGAGGCTGAGTCGACCCCAGGGCCATATTGCCACTGGAAGCATTAGGTAAATTGAAAAAATAATCCCCCTCATCAGGATTCGAACCCGCAAGCTTCCAGCTTGTAGCACAATGCCTCAACCAACCACACTTACAGAAAATTAAATTTACTAATCTTTGACTTATCTGGGATCTTGTTCACAATGTATGTCAACTGGTAGGCACACCACCTGTGACCTGACTTATATATAACATAAAAACAAGAAAAGGATATGAAGAACACTGCAACATAATCAGAATTAGACAATTTTCATACTGACAAATCAGATCTGAGACCAGATTTCATTGTAAAAAAGGAATAAATTTGAAACTGTAAATAATTTAAGCATGTGTGCTAGTGTGGCCCTTTTCCAGTGCAATTCTTATCTCCTGTCCTAGAAATGTGTAAATGGCGCTGTGAGAGGAGAAAGAGCCTAATGCAATGGGTCAAACAGCTTCAAAATGTATAGCGCTCATGATCCAGCAGGACCGCAGAGGCAGCCAATCAGTTTCTGTTGTTTTGGAAAACAATACCGGTGGTTTAAGACTGATCTTACTTCTTGGTGGTGGTTTAAGCAAATCATCCAAACTAAATGTTCTCGATGTAGCTGATGCAGAGGTTTGGTGGTTGTTGTGGCCGTGTGGGCTGGTGAGGCTGAGGAGTGAGGGTTTGCGAATACCCAGGCGGCCAAATAGTGAGCGCGGGCACCCGGGCTGAGGGCTAGGAACAACCACCACTGTTGCCCCTCCTGCTGCAGCCAGCTGTTCACGGACAGATGGCGGGCGGGAATGTGAGCTGTAACCTGCGGGCAGAACAGATCGATGACAATGTACAGTCTTCCAAATCTTACTATCATAATATCAGGTGGACTACTCAAGGGAACTTCAATATGCAGCCTGCATGAAAGACTCAACCATTTGTGGAGGAGGTATTCTGGAATATGATTCTGTGTAGTCTCGTAGAAGTGGTGGAGGAACATACTGCCTCCATCTTCAGGGTCAAAGTAACACAAACTGGCAAGTAGCAAAGAACAACCCAAGTCAGCATACAGCTTGATGCTTGCTTTCTAATCACACAGCATTGCATATCAGAAGACAGAGGACAGTACTCCTCTTAGTGACAGCTGTGAGAACCAATATCAATATTATGGTCTTCTGAGATGTATCTTCAGGAAAGAAGTGAGAGGCAGAAGATTCCTCTGATATGTTGATAATGCTCTACAAGTTTTTATTATGTCACAGTCCAAAAGAGTGAGCCAGGACAGCACAGTCATTGTAGCAATTGGCTACAGACTGGAAGACCGAGGGGTCGGAGTTTGAGTCCCAGTAGGGTCAAGAATTTTCTCTTCTCCACTTTCTCCAGACCAGCTCTGGGGCCCATCCAGCCTCATATCCAATAGGTACTGGTGGCTCTTTCTCCGAGGGTAAAGCAGCCAGGGAGTGACACTGACCACTCACCTCCAGTTAGTGCCGAGGTCAAGAAAATGTGGATCTATACATCCACTCCCGATACCCCTTCATGGAGTAGGGGTAGTTAAGCATAAGGACAACTTTACCTTCGCCTCATAGTCCAGAGAACAACAATATTCTCAATCATGCATACAATTTTGGTGGAAAGATTCTCTTGGAATAGAGGCAGAAATGGAATGATAATATTAAAATGAATGTTAAAGAAACATATTTTCAGAGAATGGATTGACATGACGAGGGACTGTACCCAGTGACAAGATCTCTATCAAGAATGGTGATATATCTCTAGTACCAACAAATGTGAAAAAAACACATTCTTAGAAAATGTGAAATCTCGATAGCCTTCGTGTCCAAACTATTATGGATACAAATCGAGTTCTTCTTTTATTTCGTTCTACCTATGTTGGGTGAAACTTTATACTGAGAATTCAGAACTAGTTGACAGAAATACCTGTCCTGCTTCTGTCTGGTTCTTCTTCAAGCAGTTTCTCAAGCTTCTCAGGGAAGTGCCGTTTTGCACACCAGAACAGTCCAATTACACCCAGCACAACTGTTACTGTAATGAGACCTAACCAGAAAGGTTCATGAAGCATCCGTTCTGACAATGGCTTGAACGGAATGTGGAGCATCCTCCTCTCACATCGCTGGCCTGAAATTGAAAAGATTCATTCATCTGTGAGTTCCACGATAATTTGCAAATATTGAACAATCATCGGTGTCTATGCAAAACATCTTAAAATCATCCCAGGTTCAAATCTCAACCTGTCTATTAGATATTTTCATAAAGCGGTCCTTTGAGGCCATTTTCAGAGGCTCTACAATAATAGGAAATTGCTTTACAAGCGCTATAGATCATTGTATAATTAAAAGTTGTACAGTCAGAATTATAGGATAATTTGTAGATTTTTAAATATTAACAGAAAAGTTGTTTGTTTTTTTTTTATATTCCAACTTCTGATTGATAAGTTTTACTTTATGGTTTTACAGTTTTATAGGTTTATACTTTATAAGTGTATAATTTCTGAATATACAAAGATCTACAGCAATTGTACGGTAAGTCCTTTTCAATGTTGTGCCTCTAAAGATGTTGCAAAGGGCTCACAAATATAAGCCATATAAATAATTAATATATTTACATTAAACTTGTTTACACTTGATGGCTTGTCCAAGATTAATATAAGTACAAGAGTGAAATTTTTCATGTTAAAATAAGTTTTTCTTTCATTACATCTGACACCTTAAGACTCATGCAAACAAGTACTGATAAAAAAAATTGTTTCATTTTTCTCTACAGATGTGGTCTGAAACATTTTTCAAAAATATTTTCATAAATCTGGCTGTGATTAACAAACGAGTGGTGAATCAATGTTTCAACAGAACAAAGAGTGGGGTGCAGTCCAGCAGGGAGTAATCACATGATTTAGAAACCTGGGATATTAACTATGGGGGCACGTGGTAGCGTAGTTGGTTGAGGCACTATGCTACAAGCCGGAAGGTCGCGGGTTCAAGTGCCGATGAGGTCAGTGGATTTTTTCAGTTGAGCTAATCCTTCCAGCCGCACTATGGCCCTGGGGTGGATTCAGCCTCTAACAGAAATGAGTACCAGGAATTAATTAAATACTTTTCCTGGGGAGTAAAGCGTGGCCGGTGCATAAGGCTGACAACCTTACCGCCATCTTTGAGCCGACTGTCTGGGATAATGTGGGACCCTCAACGTCTCACAACCCTATGGGCCTTCATGGCCTGTTACAGGGATAGATTT
>NW_019740656.1:3035312-3162208 GCF_002891405.2 Cryptotermes secundus | reverse complement strand
GTGTGGTTTGTTTGTTTGTTGGGGGGGGGAGTGATATTAACTATAAAGATAGGAACCACAACATTTACCAAAATGTAACATTTAACATTCGAAGCAGGTTATTCCTAAAAGCAAATATTAATCTCCAGCCATGAAAATGTAAGGACAAGAAATATCACATTTTGTTGCCACATATAAGTGAAACCAGCGATTAAACATCCAGTATACTGGGGCTTGTGTTTCGTATGTTAACAAAATCTATTCTAAAATCAGCTCACCTTCCCACCATGCATAGCAACGACAATGAAATGTTTCTCCCTTCTCAAAACACTCTCCGCGTCCTTCGCATGGATTCTCTGCACATGGTCTCAGTTTCTGTTCACAGTTGCTGCCAGTGTAACTTGGTAAGCACGTACAAACATAACTTGTAGGCGTAAGCTTGCATTGCCCAAAGGCACATGGCTGCACTTCACACAGAGTTAATGCACAGAACATACCTACACAAGACAGAATAGTGCAAACGTCTTAGGAAGTTTCTAATAAAGTCAATATTTCTATGCATTCCTTCACATGGCTTCATTGCTCTCTAAATCCTTCAACATGGCATTTAACCCTACGACTGTCAAGCACCTTCCAGAAATATTAAGTCTGCCTGGGGATAAATGCACTGGCACCGAAAAACGAATAAAAATTTCTAAAATGACCTTAAATGATCACAAGTGTAAGTCATATGGTAGCTTGTTCTTTCCTCTAAGCATCAGTATAGTCACATCCGTTGCCATCTGTTGACAGAAATGCTACACTAATTAACACTAAGTCAACTTCTTTGTCTCTGACATGAAATAATAAGCTCATGGCATGCAAAACTATAAGTTCACCATATCCTGGTGCTATTTATTCAATTCCACTGAGCAGAGTTCGTCTTGAGAAGTGAATAGTTGCTCAGTCAGTCAATAAATTCCCGGAATTTTATGGAACCCAGAAGTTCATTACTTTGTTTGCAAATGACCACCACTGATCATTACTTGAGCTAGACGAATCCAATCGATACCCACCAATACTGTTTCTGTAGGACTCAAACATATGCCCATCGCATATTGCTTAGAACATTACAAAGACTTCATCAATTCTGAGGCTGGTGAATAGACAAGAGATATAAGTAGTCCATAAAAATCTGGAGATATATAATAGTTTGTTGCTTTAGTTCATAATGGTTCTATCTATTTGTGTATGTAGTTAAATAATTTTTACAGTGTTCTAATATGGAGATATCTTTGAACAAAATTTACTTAGTGTATGGGTATTCCTACAGGTGCACGCAGCACCACATTACCGGCCAGACAAACCAGGTGAACGGCCATAAAGACTTGGTCTACTACAAAGGAGCAAATTCTACCAGTGAACTCACAGTGGAACAAACTGCCCTTTTGAGGACCAGCCAACTTTTGACATTCCACACAGCTTCGCAGCTATCGTGTACATTCAATTTATACAATTTAATATATACAATTGTTACAGATTTACGTGGTTGTCTTTTAGAACATCGACAATCCCACAATGGATATACAGCCCATATGCCTTAAGGAATTAAATGGATTTATAAGCTGAAAAATAATGAAAATATGAGACAAAAAAATTAAGAACTATAGCAACAAATTCCCTCATTCTTGGTTAGCTCTGATTCCCCAAACACCTTGCTCAGATACTAGTCCATACTCCTTCTGCAGAAGTTCAACATAATTTTGTCCTTTTCAGTCTTGGGCCAAGTTTCACACTCATAAATCACAACTGGTTTTAATACCTTTTTGTGTATTTGAATTTATGATGTCCAGTGTACAGTATGCTGTAAGCTGTAATAACACTGAAAAGGGTTAGCGATGCTGTTTCATAATGACTCACCTGTGAAGTGACTCGTACACTGACAGGTCCTATGAGAACCTCTGCTCACACATTTTCCTCCATTCAGACATGGGTTTGGATGGCATGACTCAACACTGCTTTCCTCTGAACCTCGGACAAGTTTTAATGCATAGCTGCTATCTGCAAAGTACATAAATACATGTCATAATGAACTGGTATAAATGTCTAGTCACTGGGAAACATTTAAATGTATGACCAGCTAACCAATTAACTAACTCCATGGAGCCGAGTCCCTCTTGAGAAGCCGCCGGTCACTCAGCTACTCAAGAATTTCCGCAAAATTTCTGGGAACTGAGCACTCATTACTGTGTTCACAACACCACCCGCCACTGGTCCCTATCCTAAGCCATATCAATCTAGTCAATATCACCCCATCTCATTTCTCTAAGATCCATTTTAATATTATACTCCCATCTACATCTATGTCTTCCTAGCGGTCTTTATAGTTCTGGCTTTCCCACCAAAAGCCTGCATGCATTCCTCTTTGCTTCCATCTGTGCTACATGCCCTGCCCATCTCATCCTCCTTGATTTGATCATTCTAATTATACTTGGTGAACAGTGCAAGTTCTGAAGCTCCTCATTATGCAGTTTCCTTCAGTCTCCTAATATTTCATCCCTCTTCGGTCCAAATATTCTACTCAATACTATACTCTGAAACACATTCTGTCTATGTTCTCTCCTTAACAATTCAAGACTTCTAACCTGGGTAAACTTTAACTGTAGCATTGAGCTGAACTCCTGAGCTGCCACTTTTCTGTTTGATGTAGAGGGTGTTGAAATATGATGTTATTGCCAAAGTTGAGGATCCAAGTTTCCCTCCAGGTTCTGTAGCTGCTTCACAGAGGAACCACCACGTACCATTGGTATCTGCATAATTGTCTGTTACTTCGATGATCCCAGCACTACCTGGACAGTTCCTGTTCTCTGTGAGTGTCATGTGATAGAGTTCCAACAGGATCACATATCCCACAGGGGCAACGAGGTGCTGCAGAAACTCCACATGCGGAGGAGGAGGTTTTGGGTAATTTAGGTGAAGCAGGGTGCCAACTGTCACATTGCTGAGGTCCACCAGCCGCTCCTCGTGCACCTGACCCACTTGAAACAGTAAAATGCAGGCAGAAGGCATTAGGCGTATGTCACGTCTGTTATGGGAACACATGCAAGACACTAATATTAACCCCTACTGATCATATGCAGCATTACTGCGATGACAAATGTGTGCTGTCCAGATGGCTCAGAACTCTTCAGTACTAACACCATTACTTCTGCGTTATGGTCCAGCTATCAGCTCCACATTACTCAGTGATTCTTAATCCCAGACATTTATGCTGTATTATAATCATTGTCAAGTACGACTTTTCCAGCTCGAGACAAGAGTGATATAGAAATGTGGAGAAATTCTGATAATCAAGAGGGGCAATTTTCTGTCTGTTACTTGTGCCTCTCAATACCAATACCTTTTTGAATGAAACATTTCATAAATAATTACAATCACTAGGCATCTCGACTTTGGCTATTATACAGTACTCTGAAAGAACATGATGTTTCAGAAACCGGACGTCTGCATCCTCAGTTGAAATGGTCAGGGTAACATCTGGGCATTGGGTCTGTTAGGGGGAACTGATCTCATCACTGCAACTCTCCTTTCAAAACACTGGGAAATGAACATTCCGGAAACTCGGTAATACAAAAATGTTTATTATCAGAATCCTTTAAAACTGAAATAAATCACCATACTAAAAAAAAAAATAATTTCTCGGGCTATGCCTTTTTTTCTTTTCCATCATGGGGAAAACAAGAAAGAACTGGGCAGACAAGACAGAGTTTCTCGACAGGCTGACTCATACTACTGTTACCAGGCATTACAATTATGACTGACAAATTATTTTGTGTTCTGCCACATAAAAGAACTGCAGTTATGTGAAGATTACTGAAGTATGAGACTGAAAAATCAGTGTCTGAATAAAGCTAAAGATCTTTTATTGATCTGATCTTGAAAGTTTGACATGTGCTGACATTTACTCCATCCGTGTAAGTTTACCTGTTCTATATGCAGCCTTGAAGCCAATTCCCCTTGGTTTACCAGCAGTTCGCAGTCTGACATGCAAACGCTCTCCCACCGAGAGGTATGCACCATCTGTGAGGTGGCCTGGCACCTGGAAAGGCTGGAAAGACCCATTTCCACCCCCCACGTCTATCTCTAACACTGCCTCACTGAAGACCTGTTCTCCCAGCTGGAGGTCTCTGCCACTGTCATGCTGCAACCCAAAATCGAACTCGAGGAACTGAAGCCATACCCGTCGTCCAGCTACGAAAGAAATGACTATATTTAAATGTGTTACTTTAATTACAAAACTGTTTGTTGCATTTTCTGAATGACACATCTAAATTTATTACTGTAAATAAACTTCTATAAGAGAATGAAACGGTTGCTACATTAGTATAAAGCCCATTAAAAATTCAGCAGGAAAACGTAAAAGTTTCATTTCTAGTTACAGTTTCCACAGCCGTCCCTTCCATTGGTCCATTCTTATGCATATATCGAGACTGCAATACTGACTTAAGCACTGATACCTTTTCCCTTCAATTTATTCTTGACACATTTCAGTCTGTTTCTAATTACTAATAACCATGACTTGTGCATAATGACATAAAGTAAATCTAATTATTTTATATATATGAATTTTCCTATTAGATATTTTATATGACATGCACCTGAACATCAGAAAAAATCAGACTGATCTTCTGTGTTATGACAGTGTAGTTTTGTATTGTGTTTCGAACGAACATGCTGCTTCTATCATCAGGATAAAAATTATCACGAAGATAGAGACAGTGTGTACCTCCAAATGCTGCTAATCATCTACCACATTATACAGAGTCATAACTCAGATCATCAAACTTTCCCACAGAAAAGCCCAACCGGCTAATGCTGTTTAGGGAAAAAAATTGCTGTTTATTGTGAGAACCATACAGAACACACAAATACGTTCTGTGGGCAGAAAACTCAATCCATGCCTCACAGGAAACCCATTACGTCTCCACTACAAAGCCCAACCGGTTAATGCTCTTTAGGGAAACAGTCGCTGTTTATTGTGAGAACCATATGGAACACACAAATACAATCTGTGGGCAGACTGCAGAATTTTAGTATGATACAGCAGGTGTCATAAGGATTAATTAGTTTCAGTAACTACTAACTACTCACTCAAGACCCCACCTTGTACCATGCAAGTAGTTAGTTTTGGTACCACCCACCTGGTGCAAGGATGGTAGTTGCACAGTCAAGATGAGCCATAAGGAAATGTGGGTAATTTGGGCTCATAAGTGTGCCTTCCCGAGCAGTGAGAGTTTGCGATGGACAGCCCGATATGTCCACGGCTTGCCATGTGGCTGAGAAACCAGTGCCGGCCACAGAGTAATCCGAATGGAACCTCAGAACTGCCTTGTTCCTTACAGACACAAAGTTGAACCTATGAATGAAAACAAGTACACACACATGAAATTTGAGTATATTGTGCAATGGCTTTGAAGTTTACTGTTTTCAAAGATGTAAAGTTATGCAGTGTGGTAGGACTTCCTCACTTCAGTGCTAAAATTCAGTGTCCCACAGCGGTCACTGTGTATACATATATAAAACCTATTAGGAGTGCGGAGAACCATGTATGGATGACTCTTCATGCTCTGTGCTTCCATCTTACGAATGGTATTTGATCCACATGAATTCTGCTTATGCCTCACGTTGAGGTAGGTTAGAATGCCTCCACTGTAGCCTTGTGAGTCACAGAAGATAACAAAAAGTGAATCTGGTGCCTAGAGGTATAACTGGGCTACAATGGCGTTGGGGGAAATAAATACAGAGATCTGTTCCTTCAGGTTGGAGGTTTGATGCAAGGCCCACGATCTTGCTCTGTATAAAAAACTGCTGCTGCAAAAACAAAAGAAATGAAAATTGGATGCAATCTGGCAGGCCTTTCTAAGGAAGGATATGGCCCAAGAAGGTCTAAGAGTGTTTCGCCTCTGATGATGATGAATACTGCTTACATTCAAGATAAAGGTATGGGCTATTGTGCGATATTTGTATTACTAGATTTATCANCGCCTCTGATGATGATGAATACTGCTTACATTCAAGATAAAGGTATTACTAGATTTATCGGTTTTTCATTGGCTAGTAGATGTTCAACAAATTTGGATATTAAAGATATTTCAAATGAGTGTTTTATGTTATCCTTATGACAATAAGTTTGATCCTCATAACTAGGAAATAATAGTTCCTACTAGTTTAAGAGCCAGTATTATTTGACATAACTGAATGTAAATCCTCCCATATTGATGGGTTATAAAATTCCATGGAGCTGAACTACAAGAATATTCACCTGTCTGTTTCTGAATGATGGTTCCCACACCATCTAACTGCATCATTCAACAACTGTCCATCCCCTCCGATACTTGTGAGCTCTACAAAGTCATAAAGGCACTCGTTCTGTGGCTCTAGGTCCAGGTGCTGGAACTGGACAACTAGTCGGGTCCTTTCTGGACCAGTCAGCTGCACCCAGTAGTCAAGATTATGGTAGTAGTTTCCAGGGAAGTTGGGTGATGAAAGGAAGCCTTCTGTACCATTGAGAGTCTGATTCAGCTGCAAACCGCTTCCTGATACTGGAAGAGGCACAGTAACTTTATTTTTGGTACAACCTAGAGCAGCCTTCTGGTGCTCACGGTACATCTGGCATGTTCATTCCTTTTTGCATTGCACTACAATCAGAATTAGAAATTTGCAATGGAAGATACAAATATTTTGTAAATAAAATTATCTGATCTAAGGCTGGAAATGTCTTTGCCCACTTAAACACTGAAATTGTAGGTTCGAATCCAACTTGAGGCATGGGTGTCTATCTGCGTTTATTCTGGGTTTGTGTTGTCTTGCTTATGTATCGTCCTTATAATGGGCTGATCTCCCATCCAAGGAGCCCTACCAACTGTCTGTAAGATCCACAATTTCATAATTAATATTGAATGGGGACAATAAACTGTAAAGGCAAAAGACAATATAAATTTACTGTAAAAAATTATGTTTTGTTGCAAACAGAAATTTACAAATTTTATGTAAACGTATATTTATTTATATTGTATATGATTATTTTGTCTTCAAACCCTCATGGCACACTTGACAGAAGTTCAAGTGACACAGGTTGAAATCCACTCCACTAGAGAGTGGATATGAGCTCATATCAAACACAGCTTTCAGCATTAATTAATTAAAGTTTATTAAAAAAATGAACTCGCATGCACGTGCACACACACACACAACTGTTATATACCTGAGAATCCTATACCACAACAACTTGGTTTTGAATGGACATAGCCCTTTGTAAACCAGAGCTTAAGTCTATTAAATAAGCAATTAAGTAAGATAGCTTCAATGAATATAAGCTTTGAAGCTTTCATGGCAAATAAATGTGATCAATTGTTCTTATGCAGTCAGCCATGTTTGTCAAGAGGGAATGGATTTCCAGTGTTCTACAAATTGTCACTGACTCCATCATCAAAAATGTTGGAAATTTATTCTCTTTTGAGATGGCTGACCACCTGTAAACACTTCACTGCATTTTTCAGTGAAGTGATGTTTTAAATTGTGTAACACAACAACTTTGTGTTGAATACATATGGACCTATGTAAACTAGAGCTTAACTGCATTAAATAGAAATTAAGAAACAGAGCTTTAATGCAAGCAAATACAATGAAGTCATCTTATGTATTCAGCTGTATTTGTCAAGATGGAATGGATTTCCACTGTTCTAGGAACTGTCACTGTCTCCACCATCAAGATCTTTAATAATGTAAACAGCAGAAGTTTCTAAAATGTTGGAAATCCATATCATTTTGACAAGGCTGACCACTTGAGAAAATTTCATTTCATTCCACAATGAAGTGATGAAATTTTAATAACTGTAGTGAAACTGAGTTCTTCAGTCTTTAGTAAAAGGACTTTACCTTGATTTCCTCTCTTGCATACATATCCACCAATGGCATTGCAGTTTTGAGACTGCCAATATAGGCCACTAGGAAATGCAGGGGTTGGAGATGGCATCCACTGGATTCCTAGACACATTGCTGAGTAAGAAGAAGAATCACTTATATCTGAATCTGCTGGTGTCTGTCCTGGCAGCCATGCTGAAGAACAAGAACATAAAATAGTTTAACACAGGGCTGTCCGACTTTAAACCACTGAGGAGCCACATCATATCTCAGGTACATAACTGCAAACCACACAATAAATATATTTTTTTCAGTAAACAGAACACTGTGTAGGATTTGAGGTTCTCACAGCGGTGGTTATGAAGAATTCTATCTTCTGGGATGTAACTTTGGTCCTGATTGTTACCTGCTCCACACTGGCATTTTGTTGCTTATCCTATTCTTCGACCCTGAAGATGGAGGCAACATGTTCCTCTGAAATGCATATTGATTTTAAATGGACTATGTAGCGTTACATCACAGAAGGTAGAATTCTTCGGAGAGAACATTGTGTTTAATCCTTGCTGTCAAGCAAGTGAACTGTGATGAGTGTAATGAGATCATCAAACAGTGCTGTCAGGTTGGCACTAAAGATTTACAGGATTGTCTCATTATTACATATATGCTTGAGATCATTCTAATTGCATACTTTTCTAAATTATTTGTTAGGTATCATGCAAATTCAATTGAAAATACAGATAACAACTGATCGGAATTTTTTGTGAAGTTTCTTTGAAAATATTTGCCACATTCTTTGAGAAGGCGGGAAGTGTTAATACATATTCTGGGGAATGAAGGACACTTTCCTGGGCTGCAAAAAACCAACTGATATATGGCATGTTACAAACAGGAAATTCCAGGTTTAATATAAGTTCAAAGTTTTATGACAAAAGTGTGTTATTAAATTGACACATAATGTTGTACATTTTATACCATGTTGATTTTTGGTTAAAAAGCACAAAGTTCCAGAAACTCACTCTGATTCCATCACCATGTTACAGTAAATAACCTTCTCAGCTGCGGCCATTAGCTGGAGCTAATTTCTGAGGATAGAGATACTTTACATCTGCGAAACATGGGGCTAGACAATGGATTAGCTGCATGCTGTGACTATGGTTTTTAGAGCTGTTAAAGAAAAACGTTACCAGAGAAAGTAAAATGTGATCCATCAACCCATTCCCAGTCATGAATGGACTTCGCAACAAGTTGACCACCCAGCCAATAGATAGCACTAGTGCTGTACTCTGTAGAGTCCCGGATATTTGAAATTACGAAGTCCTCTTCTTCTTTGCTGTGGATACTTGCCAGCTCAGCCTATAGTGACAGCAGTGTTTGGAAATTTGTATCAGTAATTTAATTTCTACAGGGACCAATACAGAACAACACTTTCACTTCTAATCTTGCAGAATGTTCTTAAATATGTAGATGTATATGCCTAGTGTTCTTTTATTGTGTTTTAACATACAAAGAATATACTCCTCACTGCATAACTCCTGGTTATTATGTGGTGGGACCCCTTTTAAAAAGTACACTACTATATAAACTTAGCAATTAACATCCATCTTCTCTCCTGAATTATCTATATAATTATTATTTACAAATACATCCATTATCTTATTACACTCTCCCACTTATATCTAAATTAAGGCAGATAAATACCTACATTCTTAAGACAATTTATAATAGTACAATTTTTAATTTGCTTCAAAACTATTTCTGTATGAAAGTACTTACTTCTGTGTTGAGTAAGTAAGTACAATTAAAATATAAAGTCAGAAAGAAAT
The DNA here is from genome assembly GCF_002891405.2 of Cryptotermes secundus. Lineage (NCBI taxonomy): Eukaryota > Metazoa > Arthropoda > Insecta > Blattodea > Kalotermitidae > Cryptotermes > Cryptotermes secundus. The sequence continues at coordinate 3,152,504 of NW_019740656.1, read as the reverse complement.
CTGGAATATAGGAATTTATGTAATTTGTGTATTTACTGTACAGACTCAACAACATGAGTATCATAAATATTTCGCTTCAGAAATAATTATGTACCTTCATTCCTTGACAGATTTGTTGAGCAGTCTGCCATGTGACTTCAGGGTAGCTGACAAACAAGTAACACGAACCGTTGAACATTTCAAGACGGTCATCAGCACATTCCATACCTACCACAAAAATCACAGGATGCATTCTCATTTACATGACCAAATTCTATCTTGATTCCCATATTACAGACACAATTTCATATTCTCTCTAACATTAATTTGGTTATATATCTGATAGGAGAGTAAAAAGTATTCTGTTCTATGGAACTAAAAAGTAGCCATTAACTGCACAATTAGGAAATAAAACAGAACGGTCGTATTCGATCATTTAACGTCTTGCAAGCCACGAGCTGAATGGACTGTCTTTGTACACTTGCAAAATATTTATCAATATCACAGACAAATCGTTGGCTACATATTTCTTGAGAACAAATAATTCCAAACTTGAGGAGATCCTCGTAACTTAAAAAGAACTCTTGTGGTTACTGACTCATTACCCACAAAACAAGCTGTTCATTCACAAATAATAAAACATTTGTGAAAACTGTTTTGCAATTGTGTTCCAAGCCTTGGTGTATTATGGAAGATATAAGCATTCAGAATAATAAGGGCTAACATAAGAAAACTATGAAATTCATTTCTTTGTCTGGCATGTTTATTCAGTTGTATAGAAGGAGATTCAACAAGCTGCAAGAATGAAGTTTCTTTCTAGTATTCCTGAAATAGCTGTAAAGTAAAACTGGAAATAAGCAACATGACCTGTGACAGTTGAGCAAATATGAGTATGAGAGATGAAATGGACATGCAGAAAGGTGACTGACATTAAAGAAATATAAAGGAGAAAAGTCTCTGAATGTTTGGCTTAGAGGTTTTGGTCACAAGGACAACTACAATTTTACCATATTCATCTAAATATATTCATATTCGCTGAAGCCAAATACTGAGTTATACGAGTAATCTATAGAAGAAAGATTCCGGACATTCTGCAGATGCAGCTGAGTTCAAAGCATGAGAACACGTTAGTTGATCAAATTAAACAGTTTCGACTGTTAATTATTACATATCTTATATTACATCACTGTTTAGTTTTACTATTATACAGGGTGTTTCACGACATTAGGACATAACTGTAGGACGTCATTTCCTATGTCTTTGTGATCAAAAAAGTTCATATAAACATGTGTCCGATTTTGGACGGTTACGGAGTTATGAGCGTTTTTTCATTCCCGTACACGCCCTCGTGTGAACCGCGTCTGTCAGCTGGCGAGTCGCTATTTTTAGCCAGCTACAGATAGAGCGCTCTCGTTATCTCGACACTTGAGATGTACCTAAGGCGGGGAGGGTTGGTATATCCGGCACGGTTCACAACCAAGCGGCAGCCTGTGTTGCGGCCGGCAGTAGCATTTTCGAAAATCAGCTTTAAGCACCAATCAATTCAAATTAAAGGTAATTTCACGAAGTTAACTTTACATTCATACTTTAAATGTATCATGTATTATGCTGGTTTATTATTTTGTTCCGTTTATTGTCAGTAATTGTTACCTTCTATTCTGAGTTTAAAACGGTCATAACTCCGTAACCGTCCAAAATCGGACACACGTTTATATGAACTTTTTTGATCACAAAGACCTAGGAAATCACCTCCTGCAGTTATGCCCTAAAGTCGTGAAATACCCTGTCTTTACAATCAAAACTGCAAATACAGTGTATTTCATTTCACAGAAAAACGGATGTGACTCCCCACACCCTTCTGCATGTATAGCTGCAGAATTATACGTGGCATAGTGTCCAATCCATCAGTGAAAACAGTGACAGCTCATGGATCGGTACATTAACACAAACCTTGTAATCCTCTTTGTAATTAGTATACAAACAGGATGACAAGGGAGACAAGAGTGTGCACATGTGGCCCTAGCTAATTATCTGTGCTACTATTCTGAATAAAATCAAAATACATTAATAACAGAAAATGATTATTAAGAGGGGCTGGTCACGGTAGCCGAGCGGTCTAAGGCATGTACTGTCTTCGCTCGCTTGGAAACCGGGATCGTGGGTTCGAATCCAACACAAGGCATGGATGTTTAGTTTGTGTGTATGCATTTTTCTGTGTTTGTGCACAGGTAGAGGCCTTGCGACCAGCTGATCACCCACCCAAGGAGTCCTACCGAATGTGTAAGATCTAGAAAAACCGAAGTGAACGGAGAAGTTCATGGAGGTAGGCCTAGGCCAACTGGGGCTGTAGTGCCAAGGGGGAAAAAAAAAAAGATTATCGAGGGACACATATTACAGAGATGTTATAATGAATTTTGGTTTAAAAAATGAATTGTCCAAATTACTACTAAGAAAAGGTGACAATATTATAGGCTGAAACAAATGTGCAAGCACGAATTACTGTGTTGGATTTGAGGTTTTCACAGTGGTGATTACAAAGAGTTACCATCATCTGGGATCTGGCATGTCATGCCATGTAGTTCACTTCTGCAGGTGCATACTGCTTCCATTTTGATGATCAAAGAGTAAGCCAAGCAATCATCCAGCAAACTGAGGCATGGTATTGTTATTTCAGAGCTGGACGTGACGTTCCAAGTTATGCTTACTGCTTATTGCTTGGCTTACTCTTAGAGCCCGGAGATGGAGGAGATTTGGTCCTCTGAAACTTCTACAGGTCTACATAACCTAACATCCTAAAAGAGAATTACTGTACTCTGGTATTTGACACTGTACAATGTGATAGATGTTTACTGATGTTTGGGAGGCAGCGTGTTCCTCTAAAACGTCGGTAACCGGGTACCACACTATATGGTGTCACATCCAAGAATACAGCAATTCTCTGAGTCACTGTCATAAGGATCTGCAAATATTCAGGTTTGGAAGTTTCAGGACAAATCTGGGATCCTAATAAGACATTCTTTGTATTCAACAGGACCCTGATTCGATTCCTGATACGAAAGTCATCTACGAAGCAGAGTCAGTAAATAGGTCACAAATGGAAGTAATACAACTGTAATGGATGTAATATGTTTTCTACATGTATCACTAGGCAGCAGCACAGTCCAGCTTCATGATAGTCTAGGTAACAGACACGCATGCGCGTGTTCAGAGCTTGGTTTCAGTAGTCAAAATGGTGACAATGCTTCAGGAGTGTATTATAGTAGAGTAGCATTCTGTTGTGCGTTTTTATGCGAGGATGGACTCAATGAAAAAGGCATTCATAAAGAAATGTTTCCTGTTTATGGTGGGAAGTGTCTGTCGCATGAAGTCGATCACAATTGGGTGGCAAAGGTTTCGCTGATGATGATGAGGTTGAAATGGAGGTGCAGAAGTGTCTGAGACATCAGTCAAAAGACTTCTATGCTGTGGGTTTCGATGCATTGGAAAAGCGGTGGGACAAGTGTATCAATGCTGGTTGAGGATATATCGAGAAATAAATATAGTTTCGAGGTTGGAATATCACATGTTTTACGTTTTACTGACTCTCCCTCGTGTCTTGAAAAATAATAGTCATCATTTTCGTAAGAAGAAGCCTGAAGAAAACGGCATAACAACGGCTTCACAATTTCTACTCATCACCATCATTAGAGTCACCTTGGGTGCAAATTTGAACTGAAAAGAAACTATCCTGACATACTTCTCATGATTTTCCTCAGTCCCTCCAGTCAAATTCCAGGTTTGTACATCAACTAAAGGCATGGGTGATTCTCTCCACGTTCTTTCCAGTTCATTACTTATTACTTATTAACCACCATATTGACATTACATGACCTAAGCCAGCGATTTTCAACTGGTGTGACACAAAGGATCCACAGGTGTGTCAAGGGAGATTCAGGGAGGGTTGAAAAGAAGCGAGAAAATTTTGAGGAATAAAAAAAAAATAGTCAAAATCCATGATCAGCATTATTTTAAAAAATAACACAATGATTAGAATTTTAGCCACTGAACTTTAAAACACCATCTTATTACTCGTTTTTTAATGATAAAATCTTTTCTTAAAACAACTGATGATTTTCCTTCCATAATGTTGCCTACTCACAGTATAGTGGACCCTAAAAACTATTTTTGACACAGTTTACAATAAGAACACCTAAGAAAGCAGTGGAACACATACAAATAATTAACAAGCTATGATTCAAGATCCAAATATGGACTCATGAAAACTTACCTTTTGAATGTGGGCGTACTTCAGTTAGGTAAACAAAGACATCCAGATAAGGGTAAGAAAGAAAGACGAAACATACAGTTCACATTGACTACTGGCAAAACAGTGTCACAATACACCACACCACAGTAACATTTATCGTACAATTCAGGCACATACTATAGAGTTTCTTCACTATTTTCTGTGTTCTTGTGGGAGGTCACAAGTGGCTCTAGAGCCATTGTTTCACTCCTGACTAACCTCACTACCATGAGCCCCAGTCCTTATATCTACTTTTCAAATTTTGAGTCCTGTCTGCAGTACAGTATTATATTATAGGGAGGGGATAACGAATGTGACAAACTCTTAAAACTGCAAAAATGGTCCTTCAAATTATCAGTGGGGTTAATAACCGAACGTCATGCTAACAAATTTTTAAAGATTATAATATTTTAACATTGGCAGCGCTGTACATTTTTTATGTGATATGTTTTATTAAAAAATATAAAGACTTTATGGCAAACAATGTAGACATACATAATTACAACACACAAAGAAAACTAAATTTACATGTAAATCATTGCAATGCCGTTCTTTTAAAAAAAAAGTTATAAATATGGGTATCGCCTTGGTCCCTCAGCAAATAAAATTAATAAAAATTTTAACTCTTTTAAGATGAACTTAAAATCTTTGCTGTCGAAACATTCCATTTATTCTGTTGATGAAATTAGTCCATAAAATTCTGAAGTGAGTGTGTTATGGTTTTATGTTATGACAAATATCTTGTCCTCACTTAATCAATAAAAGAAAATGTTGGATGTTAGGTTTCTTTTGGTATTGAATTGCTGAAAGTGGGACCATGTGTTGTCTGATTGATTTGTATGAAATCTGTAGGTAATTAAGTTTCATAGTATTGCTGGCTCATGTATGATATTAATATGTATTAATATGTAATAATTGACTTGTTCTATATCTGGAGGTTGTAACTCCAAATATGGATTCTCGGAACAAATAAATTTAATATCCAAACTACATTTTTACATATACAATTTACTCTTCTACAGTCCTCCAATGAAGAGAAGGTTAAGAAATTGCCAAGGCCTGCCTGTTTACACAGTATCAGCTGAAAGAAAATTGGCATGATATTTGGATAATTCTTACTGAAGCTCAGTGGGTTCTGAATGAACAGTAGAATGGTCAGTCAGTTCTACCTATTACTTGCCTCATCTGATCTTCATCGGAGGATGGTGTTTTAAAGAGGGATGCTGCAGGTTCCCCTACTGTGACGATAAATGTCTATCGGACTACACTTGCCACACCCCAGAAGGCATTTAATTTTCCCAGCCAATGTCATGAGAACCTGATTTTCACATTTCTGTTTGTTGTATACCTCTCATATGGAAGCAAATTGTATTTGGAACTGCCGACACCTTGTGCTGTTACGAACAAAACGGCATCCCACAGGAAACAAAGGAAGTAATGTAGAAACTCGAAAATGACAGACACTTTGTGATGCTGTGGCCCACATATGAACAAGACAAGCATATGCATATATTCTATGTACATTCAGCAAGGCAAGATGATTCGAAAGACCCAATATTTTCACCTCTGATTTTCGGTATTTATTTATGTACACAGATTTGTGCTTAAAAACCCTGACACCAGGTTTAAACTCTTCACCTAAAGTATAAAATTTTAAAGAGACCGTGCTGAGTTTTCAATGTAGAATACACGGGTGTCTTGATGCATCATAAATTGGAAACATTGGGTCAAATTTTGATTGAGAACTGATTTTTTTTTTTTGTTTTTATTTTATCTCCTCAGAACTTCAAGACAAATAAAGACATAATTATTATAGTCACTAATCATCACTACAATTCCTACCATCACCATCATCATCATCGCGTGCTTTCTCTTGTTATCATAAAGATAAGGCAAAGTTGCCTCTGCTCCTAATTAATTAAACACTATACCATAAAGACATGTGTGGGAGGGGAGGTACCGCCCCACCATTCCTGACCTTGGTACTAGGTGGTCACTTTAGGGATTCAGTCGCTTTGCCCCTGGCAAGCAGACACTGGTATCCATCATACACGAGGCTGGGTGGGCCCCAGAGCTGCTCTGGACATTATGGAGGAGATAGAAATCTCTTTCCCCTGCTGGGAGTCAAACCTCAGCCATCCAGTCCACAACCTTCTGCTATACTGACTGAGCCATCCCAATTCCCGATTGGTATCATAGTTATCGTATTTTAATAGAAGTATTAGCGTTGCTCCCACCTCAAATACTCATGTGTCCACCATGTTGCTATTACTGAATGTAGGAAATTCAAAGTACAAATTCCAATTGGACTCTGGTGACGCAGTGTTCATATCAAATTTTATCAAAATTCATTAAGCAGTTCTCAAATTGAAACATGCAGACAGATGGACAGACATGACCATTTTAATATGCATAATTTTCTTCTATGTTGTGCAAAAACCTCTTCCATTACATAGTTATGGGCGAACAGAGGAACTGACCCTTCAAAACAAGACGCCCATCACAACATATCATTCCAATGCATAACAAGTCTGCCATTTGCTTACCATTCTCCATAGAAACTTTAGCTTTGAAGCCTCCATAATGATGGGAATAGTCAGACACAAAGCGCAATCGAATTTGGGGCCCACGGCTCACATACCGGAGGAGCTTGAGTTTTGAGCTCCAATCTCCGCAAAGTTTCTGGGTGGCCTCGCCACTAGAATTGCTGCCAGGAACACTCTCGAAGATCTCCAAGTAGTCATAGCTGCAACTGTCAGCATGACATACAACACATTTTTATAGGTTCTTTGTACAAAGTGCATTAATTAATTTAGTTAATGATAATTTTAATAACTCTGATTGCACAGCGCTGAATGATGGGCCGCACAATGAATAACATGGTGCAAAGGATCAGGGTGAGGGAACTGTGAACCAATACAAGGTAGGCCTACTACCCTGGCACCTGCATAGGGATTTTAATATTTCCATTCGTATTTATATTGTACAAATAGAGCTTTCCCATATATTCATTTTCATAAACCTATCGTTCGTAATTTTGGTGTTCACTCACCATTTCCAAACCAGAAGACTTTCAGACATAATAATTTTCCAAAAAGAAAAAAATGTGGCATACCCCCAAGAATCATTGAGTTTTGTACTCTGGTTACTGATTACACATCAAAGTATTAACATTTCTATTTGCTGTATACCGAAACATTTGTTAAAACTAGTGATGAACGGTTCTCAAGATACATGTAACGGCAAAGTTGTCCCTATGTTTACTCAAGCACCATACAAACAAAAATAAATCCGTGGTTTTAGTCCGCAAGCGAACTATACCGACCGAGCGACAGCCGCTTGTCGGCAAAGTTAGTGCCAACGTTTAGAGGATAGAGGGTGTCACGTGGTCAGCGCAACGAATCCCCAGGGCCATTAATTTCGGTTCATGAAAAAATATCTGGAGTGCAGGTGTACAGCTTCATGCACGCTTAACCATGGGGTTAGAGCTCCTGGTGCCGTTATGACAGAAGGTTGCGTGCGCCGCAGTGCTAATATGGGCGTTCTAGAGAAAGGAAAAAACCCTTGCTCTTCCCAGAATCAAACCTAAGTTCCTTGGTTGTCAAGTCAATATCCTGGTCACTATATGAACTAAGCTATCTTGCCTCCCTTATTAATATGAAGAAAGCAGCAGAGCGTTGTCAGCTACATCAAAAAGAAGACAAGATAAAGCTGTACTCACTATGGCTCCTTCTCCAAGACAAGCTCCTCGAAGTCAACAAGAAGTCGGTACCCAGCGTGCGCAGTTACCTCAGTGTCACACTTTGCGTTGTCTGGGTACTGGTGAGGGAACCCAGGACTCACTACAGTGACTCGGGGCTGCTCTCTGCTTAACGTCACAGACCGGTTGCATTCTGGTGGCCACACCTCCTTAATTGTTACTGTGCATACAAACGGGGTAAGTCACGCTTCGGCAAATAATTACATTCTTCAATTCTGAAGCATTTTGGCGATGGTATATTTCACTCGTCAAGTTTCTGGCCTTCTTAAGTTATTTCATATTCTGAAACATTTTGGAAACAGGGTCTAGTTTCATCCCCAGAAATGTGCAGATGCACCTATTCGGCTTGGCGACGCTTTGCTCCAGTGTGCAGTTAGAACTTACTGAAAGTTAGTCACCTTAAAAGTTTCTACCAGAGTGGTCATCGTCAGGTGTTAACAGTTGTGGGTGAGGAAACTGCTGTCTTTCCTTGCTGACGTGCAGTTGTTGACGTGCTGTTGCCCTAGCGCAGTTGGAAACAAGGAGCATAACACAGCAAGAAGGAATACACACATACGGCACTCGGGGAACCATACATCAACCAACAATTAAACATGAACGCAGAAAGACAGCAGAGTGTCCTCACCCACAACTGTTAACACTTTGGTCGAAACTTTTAATAAGTTTTAATAAACTGTTGCACAACACGACTGTAGAACTAATTAAAAAACCAAAAAAACTCCGTGGCTTTAGTCAGCAAGCGAACTATACCGACCGAGAGACCACCGCTTGTCGGCGAAGTTAGTGCCAACTTTTGCGGATAAAGGATGTCGCGTGGTCAACGCAACGAATCCCCACGGCCGTTAATTTCGGTTTTCTAGACCGGAGCCGCTACTTTTCCATTCAAGTAGCTCCTCTATTATCCTCACGAGGCTGAGTGGATTCCGTTCAGGCCCCACTATTTCTCAGAAAATCTGGTAGCGCCGGGAATCGAACCAAGGACCTCTGGATCTGTAGTCAAACCTAGACCACAGAGGCGGTCAGAACTAATTAACACTAAGGGGAAAGCGCAACAGAATGCTACAATTATAATTTTATGTCTTGAAATTTTGTTGTTAGCAATGAACGTTTCGGAGGAACGTGCTGCCCCCATTTTCAGGGTAAATTCCAGTGCATGTGTTTTACATGTGCTTACCCCCGGTGCGGAGACGTTCACACAGGAAGAGGTTTGGCGTTGCGCAATCACGGTCGTTCCACATGAACGAGTGGGCGAGTCTCTGGTTCCCTGACGGCAAATGATACACTCGGCGGAGCTCCACGCAGTCCTGGTCACTGTACCCGTCATCATTCGGCTGGCGGTTGTACTGGCTGTGTTGCGTCCAGCCTGGGAACCAGTCTGCAAGAAGCACATTGCGTATCTCAAGCGTGGAAAATGCGCTTATGTAATAACTTTACGGCACGTAAAAGAACCTCATATCCCCAAATGGGATCACCGAGCCAAATTCCAGGACGTTTCCCGCCCAACAATAGACTCTAAGGCCTCCGATAGATGGGGGAAGCATTATAGACACCGCTAAGCAAGTGTCCGAACTCGCTTGCTCGGCGGGACTGATCGTACGCACCATTTATCGGTAGGGTATAGAGACTGGTAGAATATCATAGAGGGAAGCACAATAGATCAAACTGGTCGCGGTGCATGCGGAAACCCACCCTCTCTAAATAACTAACTACTTGGACGCGTCGAGAAAAGTTTGCCTGAAATAGAGGAAATTGTATTGCTCATTGCAGCATATGGAGGGATGGTAATGGAGATATAAACCGAGTCTATAAGTGACACAAACTAAATCTACACCGGGCAGAGATACAGGGCGATTCTAAATTACTATCGGGGTTTCCGTGGCCTATAATCTTCAAACCGGAAAAAAAAAAAATAAAATAAAATAAAAAATAAACTGTTTAGAGAAGGTGAAAATGTAACTCAAAAAGTTAGATTTGGCCGAGCCATAGCTCAAGCGGTTAGTCGCTTGCTTCCCACTGCGGCGGCCCGGGTTGGATCCCGGGTCTGGTCAAGTGGGATTTGTGGTGGACAAAGTGGCGCTGAGGCGGGATTTCTCCGATTACTTCGGTTTCCCCTGCCAATCTTCATTCCACCAAATTCTTCATCATCATAATCACCCGGGGCAGGCTACAATAGGCCAATGAGTGGCCGCCGTGCCGAGTGGACCAAGTTGGACTCCACCACCCACTAAGCCAAAAAAAAAAAGTTTTATTACGTGCCAAATAAAACGTTTTAAGTTACATTTTCACACTCCTAAGGAGTTTTATTTTGTTATTTCTGGTTTGAAAATTATAGGCCACGGAAACCCCGATAATAGTTTAGAATCACACTGTATTTCACTCGTAATCAAGGCTATAATATATGATTTTATATATTGGGCTGGCCCAAGGTATGATGTTCTTTAGAGCGGCTTTCTAAGTTAGTTCACGGTTGCACAATACAGGCAAAGACTAGTGAAATATAGCCCATGTTTTAAATTTTATTGTTTATGTTTTCAGATGGCAGACTAGAAGACAAAAGATTCTCAACTGAACTGTACTAACACCACCCGAATTTAATCCGCTCTTAACTGTCTCAGAAATACAATTTCCATTTGTTACAATCGTTTCCAAAATATCGGAAGTTTTTCGCGTTTTCATAGGAACTGTTACCCATTTCTCTGTTTTGTTTCGTCCTGCATTATAGAGACGAGACTGTAGTTTCTTCGGCTATGATGACGTCATTGGATTTTTTTTTTCAATTGACCTACTCCTTCCAGCCGCACTATGGCCCTGAGGTCGACTCAGCCTCTAACAGATATGAGTACCAGAAATTAATTAAATAATTTTCCTGGGGAGTAAAGCGCGGCCGGCGCGTAAGGCTGACAACCTTACCGCCATCTTTGAGCCGATTGTCTAGATCAGCTGTGTCAAACATTCGGCCCCCATAGCCACAAAGTGTGGCCCCTCCACTTTTAGAACTAATTGATATTAAAATCAATATTAAAATTTTAATAGAAATACATTTGTAAAGACAATTTTCCAACAGACTAGAAGACAAGAAGTCTCAAGCAGACATAAATTAGCAGGCTGCAGGAAATTCAATGTTTTGCTATTTCTAACATAATTTCTTGTGTAATCTCTCTTTTTACATATTGAAAAGCTGTTTGATACTTGTCAAAAATGACATTCTCTTGCTTTTTAAAACTGTAAGATATGTGACTTTAAGTAATTATATTGAAATCATTCCTAAATAATAAATAGAATTAAATTTCCTTGTATCAAAATCTAATGTATATTTCTATTTTGAAGTGCGGCCCTGGACTATTATTTATAGGGCTGAGGTGGCCCTCTGTACAAGTTGAGTTTGACATGCCTGGTCTAGATAATGTGGGACCCTCAACGTCTCATAACCCTATGGGCCTTCATGGCCTGATACAGGGATAGCTTTACTTTTTTTTTTTTACTTTTTTATTATTATCATCTCAATATCTAGGTCCAAACTGAACAGACGTAGATGAACATTAGATCTATTTACTCTGGTAGTGACTACTTTCCAAGAATAAACATGCAGATATAAGAAGAGACATGAATTCCCTGTAGTCAGCGTTAGTCACCTGGGGAAAATTCTCACTACTCTTACGAAAATGAAGCAATGCGGTCCCCTAAAGTAATGTTACTCGACAAAAACGTTTGCCTTGTCTTTAGAAACGGTGGTCTTCTGGGTTGAAACACCGTGTAGTTGGGACAGAAATCCACCTTTAGGATGAACGCATTACGTCCTTTTTTCAGGGCGAATCACAAATTCAGCGTATACAGATCCTGAAATTCTTCTTATATACGTATGTGGCTCTTCAGCCCTTTGGACCTTGGCCGCCTTTTCCAGTTCCTTAATCCTATACACAGTCGGTAGGACTCTTTGGACGGGGGATCAGCCCGTCGGAAGGCCACTACCTACACACAGGACAACATAAACACAATGAAAGCACACAGACATCCACGCCTTGGGTGGTATTCGAACCTACGACCACAGTTTTAGAGCGGGTGAAGACGGTTAATGCCTTAGACCGCAGGGCCACTGTGATCGGCTTGTCTGAAATCCTACCTTGTGGTTTATTTCCGCTACCAACAGGGGAATGGGGTTAAAGAAAGTAAGACAAGTGGGGGGCGTTCCCTCCTTACAGTGTTAAACTCACGTGAAAGTAATTAGGGAAATTAATTAACCAAGTTGAAATGAAATGAATTTGTGGCAAGAGGGAGATATGGGAAGTCTGTCTTACGGGGAATGAGATTCCCGCTTGGAACATTAACAAAACATAAACTTCATATACTAAGAAAGTTCACTCCACCAAGTACAACAGCGTAATAAAACGTCTCACGAATCAGTCTGTAACATCCCCTAAACCTTTACCACTTTACACACCCCACAACTCACGAAGTAACCCACTGGAGGACATTTTTCCACAAACCACACGAAGCAGAAATGATTTATACTCTACAGAAATATGTGTACATGCAAAGAAAAATGTAACTATGTACTCTACGCAAAAGTTTCAGAACCGTTGACTGCATGTTAGAAATATCTAATGTTGATTCCTGCACATTGTTCGCATTCAGCCTGTCCTACCAAACTTGGCATAGCCTGCAACAGTCTGTGGGAATCAGAAGATAAGCTCGGACTCTGTATAGCTGTACCGTTTTCTTTTCTTGCCGGTTATTCAATGTTGCTGTGTGCACTTAGACCATAGGATGACAGACGATGAACTGAAAAGAATTTGGAAGGAAGTGGTTGTGGCCTAATCTAAATAATATATCCAAGAATTTGCCTCGGGGACGGGAGCGAACAATTGGATGGCGGTGAGCAATGAATTGGAAACAATACAGAAAGAAGCGGTCAGTACCTAATTTTAGACCACAGTCTCTCATAAGCCTGAATGGACTGCGAAAAGCCATAAAATACCTCAAGACTGCGAGTGTGCCGGCCCAGATTCGAACAGAGTGCCTACCGAATACAGGTCTAGAACATCACCTGACGTCGATGATCTGTTTACACACTCCACGGGCATTCCGAGCGGAGTGTGAACCGACATACTGGATGAATCGTCAAGAACATCAGAAAATAAATAAGACAGGCAGAAGAACATCACAAAATAAATAAGACAGGCAGGTGTTTTGGTGCTTGTTGTATGCTAGACAGGGTGGGGGTGGGGGACAGAGACAGAGAGAGAGTGGGAGAGAGAGTGAGAGAGAAGCTTCTCCCTGAGAGAGAAGCTTCTCCCAGAGGGAGAGTGGAGTCGTGAGAGACTAGAGAGAGGGAAGCTTCTCTCAATGGGAAAGTGGACGGACGAGAAGGTAGAGATAAGGAACCTTCTCCCAGAGGGAGAGTGGAGGGTGAGAGAGCAGAGAGAGGGAAACTTCTCCAGAAAGGAGAGTGGAGGGGTGAGAGAGCAGAGAGAGGGAAGCTTTTCCCGATGGGAGAATGGAGTGGAGAGAGAGCAGAGAGAGGGAAGCCTCCACAGAGGGGGAGTGGAAGGACTAGAGAAGAGTGGTACGGCTCCCTCAGGGGCGGAGCGGCAAGGACAGTGCTGAAGCATCCAGCAGTCTCGCCCCACCCATCCGCGGGGCATCTTTCCGTAGCAGCAGTATAGTCTAAACGCATCAGCAGCGAACTTGGTTGCAAACACCGAATTCATGTTGTGTATATATGACATCGCGTTCCGCCTACACATTTTACATACTGACACGTCACTGTGACGCCATCAATCACCGACGGTGTCCTTGTTACTGGTGTCACGTGGTTACAATCCGCCCAACAAAAAGACTCTTTTGTTCGTCACTCTGCTATAAACAGCATTTGACACAACATGAAACATGCTTTTTATACACCCTCTCTAGATACGGAGAGTGGACCCCTTCAACAGGTCAAGGTAACACAGTCTGTATAGCACAAGCATGATCGGCCCTAGCGGCAAAGCTTCAGACTGATACTGCGAGAGGCCAGGTTCCAACCTGGGTCGGGACACCGAATTTCCGTGGTTTTCCTCGCTGCTTCCAGGCATCTCTAAATACCTTCCAGTTCACTACTATCCAATCATTGCAGGTTACATAAACTGAGTTGGCGACAGCGTCCTCAAGCAGACAATAAATCACTGGCTTTATCAGACGTACCACAGAGTACACACAAAGGAATCGACGAGACGGTCACGTGATAGGATCAGAGACTAAACCAGACGAGCAAGCAGATGAAGTTTCTCCCCAGGATTAAAGAGATCAGGGAGTGAAACCTCCCGCCTACATCTAGCGACGAGGTAAAGAATGCATGAGGTTATACTACCAGTCAATAAGTTCGTGGAATGGCCGCAAAGCGTCGTACGGGAATTTCCTGCCAATATGTTTCAGCAATGTTTTCGACAGCTATATCAACGTTGGCAGACTTGCATAGCGGCCAACGGCAACTATTCTGAGGGCCGATGTGGATCTGCGTAAGTGTATGTGAATGCCTTGTAATATGATGCGATAAAACCACAGTCCACGAATTTAATGACTCCACCACGTATATCCACTGGTGTTTGATTAAATATAACTTTATATTTATGCGAAGACTTTTGAAAGCAGTTTTCTAGTTAACGTAACCACTTCAAGTGGAAAGAAGCGCCTACGGTATATACTACACTGAAGTGGTCTGATGCTTGTGAACAAAACCGTGCAGTGGATTCGCCTCTTGACTCTTGGGTCTCTACCGCAAATTGAATCACTCCCACCTGAGACGTGCTCTGGGAAAGAATCTCAGAGAAGCTTGTTTTAAGTTCCGAACTACAAAATACGTGTAACTTCTGGCCTCCCTCCCCCGTTCGCGGTAACATATTCTGAAGAGAAGCATACGTGAGGTGCAGGGCGCTCGCAGCTCCAGCAATGCAGATCACTTATTTTGTGCTGTAAGGCCTGTAGTCTGTCATGGGGTGAGACAGTCCACTCGATACTGCGGCTGTTTGCCCTATTGTACCAGCCCCATATGACAGATGATGACTGTGGAGCAGTCGGTGGAACGCAAATTGGCAGGGGAAACCGAAGTACTAGGAGAAAACCTGCCCAGTGCCACTTTGTCCACAAATCCCACATTACCTGACCCAGACTCGAACCCGGTCCGTCGAGGTAGGAAACCGGCGAATAACCGCGTGACCTATGGCACGGCTATTCATATTAAAGTAAGTCTTTACTCCTTCCAGTCGCACTATGGCCCTAGGGTCGACTCAGCCTCTAATAGAAATGAATACCAGGGATCTTCAAGTGGGTAAATGGCTGCAGGGGCGTATGGCTGACCTCACCGCCATCTGCGAGGCGATTGTCTAGAAAATGTGGGAACCTCGACATCTCACAATCCTAAGGGTCTTCAGGGCCTGTTACAGGGACACAGGATGGGTGAATTCTTAAATTACTGAAGACACTGAAACCGGGTGGGGGAGGGCGAATCAGGTGACCGTGAGTTCTGTTATGCTTGTTCATGTTTCATTTGTTTTCCCCCGCAGGAAAAGCAGCGTGTCAGTGCCACGGTTGCATAACGACACAAATGAAAATAGTGTTAATGTAAAAACTTTGATCCAAATGAACACTGGGGGAATTACAATTACAATTCCCAGAATTACGATGCGAAGGGTTGCACGACCATCCAGATGACGCTGAATCCGATAAGTAAAACACACAACATGAGACTGCCAATTCCAGGCCTCCGATGTAATTACGACGGTTACTGAACATGACATTCTGGAAAGAACTATTAATGATTAATTTACTTCGATATCTCTATACTGTACATGATTTGTCAAGCAGCATTAAACGATTTCTGTGCATAATTTGCTTAAGTGACTGTTCAAACATCATTAAGTTTGTCGGACATAACCTCAAATATTCCACACCTCGCCATGTTTATAATTCTTTATACATAAACAATATTTAACCTCACCGCCATCTGTGAGCCGATTATCTAATGAAATGTGGAGCCTCGACGTCTCACAACCCTACGGACCTCCGCGCACTATCACTGAGATAGCTTGACGTAAATAATATATAATACAAAACTTGTATGTATATCTGTGAAGTAACTTCACACAAATTTCACATGTCCAGCTCCGGTGGCTCAGCAGTTATCGCGGTGCAAACGAATGATAAGCCCTGCTGTGTAATAATATCTAAAAGTTTGTGACGACGGTACATCAGTACAAATATTGTGTTTCTGGACGTTATCCTTCGTCTTGTCTTTATCTAAATCCCGTCCTGTTTACTTTTCAAAACACAACGTTTCGGAGACAAGATTCTGTCTACGGTCCAGAGATAGGGACTAGTTTTATCGATTGGGCCCAACTGAGTAGGTTTTACCTGAAGGCGGAGACAGAATCCAGTCTCCGATACGTTTGGTTTCGGTTATTTCAATTCTATCTTTCTATCTACCCTTAGGTCTTTCATGTTGTGTCTTCTCTCCAATAAAGCCTATTGTGCCTGCCTGAACAGAAAAACCAAGCACGTATAAAGGACCAGGAGATATGAAACAACTAAACTTGGGCAATATTCTGGTTGTAGTTGTCATCGCCTTCTTGAAGTAAGCTGGTGCCTCCGAAACGGCGGACCTTTCCTATACTACACGGTGTCACTATAAAGGAGACCAATAATCACATCAACAAATGTAAAAATCTTAAATATTATTTACTTCCTGTGATACTTACTGGTGTAGGAAAAAGCAAGCCCGTCCGACCACCGGAAATCGCCTTCATAGGTTTTATCCGAAGCTCCGACCCAATAGGAATTGTGGTCCCGGTAACCAGGGCTGCAACATTTACATACAGTTGTCACAGGCCGCTTGATACCAACTGAAACATTTAGTAAGTTACAGCACATGAATTGCTCGGTGATTGATGGATAAGTTATGCATAAAAAGGTAAAGCCAGCCCTGTAACAGGCCGTGGAGACCCATAGGGTTGTGAGACGTCGAGGCTCCCACATTTTCTAGACAGTCGGCTCACAGATGGCGGTGAAGTTGTCAACCTCACGCTCCAGCCGACGGCCTTTACCACAAAAAAGATTCCTTGTACTCATTTCTGTCTGAGGCTGAGGCGACCCCAGGGTCATAGTGCGGCAGGAAGGATTAGGTCACTTGAAAAAAAACTATGACCTCATCGGGAAGAGAAACCGTGACTTTCCGGCTTGTAGTACAGTGCCTCAACCAACTACGTTACTGCGAGCCCCATTACATTCAATCGCCCACTGACTCCAGAACTTCCCATCATCCTATGGAACCCGAAGGTTCATTACCGGAAGGAGAGGTGACTCGGCAGAGAAGGAAGCAGAGATGCGCTGAGAGGGTTCCGTATCCACAAGGAGCTGTGTGTGTGAACTGTTATAGCAGAGCGTAACTGTGACAGGGACGGCATCAAATCTAGACTCCACAATTATTAGTCACGCTACCCCGGATACACGTGACAATATCTTCCGTTTCGAATGTAAAATCGGAATTCTCCCATTCATATTACGTGCCCTATGAGAGTACTGGGTGAAACTGAAGATCCATATGTCCTATTCACAGAATGGCCACCACAGTCCCTATGAGAGTACTGGTTGAAACTAAAGATCCATATGTCCTATTCACAGAATGGCCACCACAGTCCCTATGAGAGTACTGGTTGAAACTAAAGATCCATATGTCCTTTTCACAGGATGGCCACCACAGTCTCGATTTAAATCCCTTAATGGTACTATTTTCTGGGACGTGGCGCCGTTATGACAGCCTCAAATCGAACTTAAATTCGTTATGTAGGATCTAAGATTGACACAGCAGTCGTTATGAAGAGCTGTTATCTTCTGGGCATAACGGCGTGTAGTCCGTTTCGGAGGAATATGACTTCTTCATCTTCAGGGTCGCAAAAAGGTTCAAGCACCAGCGTGAAGCAGGTAGCAAGCGATCTCTTTAAATATTTTAGAAGACCTCATTGGGAAAGACCTCGAGCAGTTAGAGCACAATACACAAAGGGCACAACCTCAGACCTTCGAGCTACTGCAACACAGAGTCAAATGTTTGGCGTCTCGTATCCCAAGATAATACCGATCAGCCTTCGGCCCACGGAAGGTAGGATTTCAAGCCGTAGACGGAAGGGATCTTATCCAACGTCGATACCGTAAAAAAGGTGACTCAATTATAAATAAAACTGAAAACATTTTCTGCGTAACGAATAAGCCAACCTGAATACACGTACTCAGGCATGCCGTACACGACTCACAAGAGCTTCGTTCTGAATCCGTAGGTATTTCCCTTTCTACCTTCATATTAGACTTAATTGTTTGTGTGTCTACGTAGACTGAGGTGGTGGGCGAATGGTAGCGTAGTTCGTTGAGGCACAAGCTACAAGCCGAGTGGTCGCGAGTTCGATTCCCGATGAGGTCACTGGCTTTTTCAATTGACCTAAGCCTTCCAGCCTCACTATGGCCTTGGGGTCAACTCAGCCTGTGACAGAGAAGAGTACCAGGAATCTTCCTGGAGGTAAAGGGCGGCCGGCGCGTAAGTTTCACAACCTCACCGCCATCTGTGAGCCGACTGTCTAAAAAATGTGGGAGCCTCGACGTCTCACAACCCTATGGGCCTCCACGGCCTGTTACAGGGATAAATTTGCCTATTTTTCTACCTTTTACGTAGAGTGAGAACATATGGGGTTTCTCTTAATATGCAAAACTAAAATTTACTAGTTGTTTTGTATTAGTGTGAAATTCGCTTTCTCACATTAAGTGTATAACATCGTGAATAATGAATTGGAAAGGATAAAGAATGAGGAGACCATGAGGGTTTATCCTGGTGCTTCCCTAAAGGGACGGAGTGAAACGTCAACAAAATTCAGGCATTGAAGCAGATCTTGTTTCTGAGATTTTAACTTGGGACTTCCAAAATACGAAACCGGCGTAGCAGCCTCTCCGCCATTATGTTCGCTATGTAAAGAGAGAAATGGAATAAAATGAGAAACAAAACTCCGTGGCTTTATTCCGCAAGCGAACTATACCGCCCGAGCGACCGCCGCTTGTCGGCGAACTTAGTGCCAACTTTAGCGCATAGAGGGTGTCACGTGGTCAGCGTAACGGATTGCCACGGCCGTTAATCTCGGTTTTCTAGACCGGAGCCGCTACTTCCTTGAAATAGCTTTTCAATTATCCTCACGAGACTAAGTGGACCCCGTTCCAGACCCACTACTTCTCAGAAAATCTGGTAGCGCCGGGAATCGAACCCGGGACCTATGGATCTGTAGACAGGAATTCTGTATCACGCAATTACAGAAATGCGCCCTTTAAAATCCTACTACTACGAACACAGTCATGAATAATTCAGACATTTCACGTGCCTCGTAAATCATGGCGACTGTCTTGTAGTGCCAACGTAAATCTGTTTTTAACGTAGCACGTCACTTAACGTTTCTCGAAATATATATTACTATGCGCGTCACAAGGCTCTCCATGCACGTGACAAATCCTACAAGTTATACCTCCTGCCACACTTTCATTAGAAGAATTCCCCATCCGCGTTCATCGCTCCCAGGCGAGAGCAAGGGGAGAGGCGCCTGACTTTATGCAGCCAATACATCAAAGGATTTAAGGGGAAGATGGCGGTCCCATGCGCGCGCCCTCCAGTCTCACCGAGCGAGATGTCTCATGAGGTAAGATTTCCGGGAGGTGCCCGGTTCGTATCTCAGCTGGTTCACCGATTATCATGAGTTTTTTCGTGATTCTCTTCATTCCCTGCAGGAAAATATAGGGATATAGCTCTAAACCTTCCCACGACCACTTCCTGTCATACACTTTTCGATTCATCGTTCACTACCATCCTACCATTCGAAACCATGTAGTCTGAGATTGATGTCATCCTTAAATAAACCCCCAAAAGAAATAAATATACAAAATAGATCCCCAAATACAGAGGTCGCAGACTGTATTTCGGAGAGTCCCAAGACTAGACACTAAACACGCTAAGATACATTCTTACAGAATATTTTATGTCAAAGTAAATACTCTGCCGTGTTATATTATCACTGAAATCCTTTCTCGATGTTCAGCGACTCGAACCCAACTTAAAATTTAACGTTCGACGAAGACTAACGTGATGCCGTGTAGTCTGCTAAATCACTATAATTTCAGGCGATTTGTTAGCTGATTCCTTATTACTGTTACGCTTCTTCCCTGAAGACGGAATCAATACGTTCATCCGAAACAACGGTGGACTGCCAGACTACACTGCATCGCATCCCAGGAGACAATATTCTGTACAGAGAAATGAAAAGGTGAAGCTGTCCTTGTGCTCAACTAATTAAACATTACGCCATATGGCACTACGGTAAGGCATATGGGGGAGTGGTTGCATAAATCCACACTTTCTTTACCTTGGCAGTATAGGGAAACATATTTACTAATTTTATAGTCTTCCTTCACGAATGGAGGCGGGTTATAATACGTTCACCTTAGCCCTGCGGGTCGTAAAGGCGATGAAAGGGAAGTCGGTGCCTGGGGGTGTAACTGGGTCACGGGGGGACATAAACAGGGACCTGGTCTTGCAGGTTGTAGGAGAGGATTCAAGGCTGGCGACCTTGCTCTGTAAAAAATGTACTATTGCAAAATTGAAAAGGGGAAAACCTGATGCAATCTGGCAAAATCTTCTAAGGAAGGCTATTGCTAAAAAACGGCTGTTCTGCCAGTGATGATCATGATGTTGATGATGACGACGGTGATCATGAAGATGATGATGAATGTTAGTCTTTCACAATGTCTAATTGTTCGTGTTAAATCAGTTCTTGGGACTTCACACCATGTGGAGGTGGAGTAGTATTGCAGATGTTTCGGAGGCACATGATGCCTCCATCTTCACGGTCGAACTGTATAAGGTTGGCGAGTTTCTCGCGAGAAACACGATGCATATATATACTAATATTGTCAGAAATATGTTTGCAACGTTTCATTTTATTTCGTCTAATAAATAAAATACTTTCTAAATTCGACATAAAATACAAGGTCCTATTAGCGTTTCAGTTTATAGCATTATCTGTTATGTGACCCGAAAGTATTAAGTTTATTCTCGCTTTACGGTGGCACCAAATTAAAACTTTTTACTGAACCGACTAAACGCTTCACAGCCTCTACCGGGAAGAATCAGAACTTCGGAGTGAGTCACGTGCTTCAGGCGCGTCGTTACGATGCGAGCTGATATATTACTAAGTTTATATCTTGCATCAATTTCTGAAGAGAGGCAAGGAAACCACTACACACAATTCCCGGAAATTCAGAAACTTCGAGAAGACAGCGCCACGTGCCCTAAGAATCCAGATCGGAGAGCTACAAAATCTGATGTTAGACATAAAGTAACGGAAAACTGTAACAAACACTTCCCGTAACTGCCTGATTTTCCGAAACTTCTGAAGACTACCTTTCAGTGTGAAATTTGAAAGTTCGTACCTTGGAGAGGCGATATTAATACAACGGAGAAATAAACTGTGAAATATCTAGGAGGAATCGGGGTAGGTTAGTCGATACTATGATACGCTACCGGCTGGACGACCGGGGTTCGATTCCCGGCAGAGGCAAGATCTTTCTCTTCTCCACGGAGTCCAGAGCAACTCTGAGGCCCATCCTGCCTCCTATCCAATGGGTACTGGGGTCTCTTTCCCCTGGCGTAAGGCATACCAACTGCTTCTATTGTCGATGTCAAGAACAGTGGAGCTATACGAGTATCTCCACTCCCCCATACGTTTTCATGGCATAATGCTTAAGTAATTGTACCTTTACCTTTAAATTGTGTCTAAAGCATGCTTGGGGCGACGCGGATCTTTACATGTTTATTAGAAAGTTACCAGGTTTTACTCTCAACGCACGGTGGAAACCAGATATCCGTCAGGTTGCCCATTCAAGCTATGACGTATAAACAGGGAGGCCTATGCTGTTGATTACGGTAACAACTTTCCATTGAAATATGAAAGGACTTTAGGCCAGGCTGCTATCGAACCAAGCCAGTGTCTAGGAAGGTACAAGTATGTGTATTGCAGACACCCGTGTCGCTTGTGATCACATACAAAAGCTCACATGTGCATTCAATTCAAAATGCCAATATTTGGCCGCCGAATAAAACAGTTTCCTTGCCTCATGAAATCAATAAACGATATTTTGTCGCCGCGCGGTCTAAGGCATGAACCGTCTTAGCCCACTCAAACACTGAGATCGTGGGTTCAAATCCCACTCGAGGCATAGATGTCTGTGTGTGCGTTTATTCTGGTCTTGTGTTGTCCTGCGTGCAGGTAGCGGCCTTGCGACGGGCTGATCCCCCCTCCAAGGAGTCCTACCGATTACGTATAGATTAAGAAACTGAAAAAAGCGGCCAAGATCCAACAAGGGGCTGTAGATAGATATATAGGTGGGTGGGTAGATAGACAGACAGGCAGATACTCAGGAGGAAGGGTCAGAAGCACCTTCCATCAAGTCGGGCAGACCTACACTACCAGTTTCTGTTTACACTTGCATTGTCTACAGCACTCACTCTAAATACTGTGTTCATTTCCATCAGTTATCATGTGACGCAAGAACATTAATCTTTCTCATTGTATTTCGCGAACTTTCTGCAGGACGTAAGACAATTAATTACATATGCTTGTCTCTAGAACAGTCTTTGGAAAGAGGATGGACAAAAGACGAGGTTTTGTGATCGCTTATAAATGAACCTTTTGAAATCACAGCTTACGGGGACACCTGTGTGAACCACTGTAATTCCTGGTTACGTATCTGTCCTACAGAAGCTCAGTTTGAAGCCATTAATCTTTCAGGCCCCTGGGAGAAGGTGACGAGTGCACTGTTCCAAACGCGGCTGGAATGAATCCCACAAGTAGAAAAGCTGATCTCGTTCTTCACGGGATAAACGACTTTCTGAGATTTCATCCCTTGGAATCTATGCATTTGGTAGCAGTAACAGTAAACATGTCTAGCTAACCATCAAATAACTAACTAACTAACTAACTAACAGGTTGAAGAGTCTTGTCTTCTGGGACATAATGTCATTTAGTCCGAAGAAATTCAACCCACATTTCAGAGGGATACGTCGCTTCCATCTTCAGGTCTGAAAGAGTAAATTAAGTAATAAACTAGCATGAAGCAGGCAACAAGCAGACGTCGGCTATTCTTGCTTGACTTTCAACGCACTACACGACGTTACATGTAGTTATATAACCACAGCTGTGAGAACCTCAGATGCTATATTACTAATTGGTTATTCTTTGGGGAGAAAGAATTCCGATGATGAAGAGAGTGTCTGGTATTTTTTTTTTTTTTATTATTAGTGGGGTGGGACTAAGTCCCTTGTACTGCGGCCACTTCTGGCCTCTTGTGCCAGCCCCAGATGATAGGTGAGGGTGATTGTGGAGCAATTGGTGGAATGAAGATTGGCAGGGGAAACCGAAGTACTTGGAGAAAACCTGCCCCAGCGCCACTTTGTCCACCACAAATCTCACTTGCCCTGACCCGGGATCGAACCCGGACCGCCGCGGTGGGAAGCCAGCTATGGCGCGGCGCCAGTGTCTGGTAAGTACAGTTTCTACAGTTCCAGTTCCTCCGGCGCAATCCATGCTGATTTCCTCCTTAATCTACGATTGTGAAGATGGAGGCCGTAAGTTTCTCCGAAACTTCGGTAAATTCCTGCCAGTCTACATGGTGTCATCACACAGAAGACAGCGCACTATTCATAATTACTACCGTTAGGACGTCAAGTATTACAGCTGTGTTTGTTTGTTTATTTATTTGTGTATTTACTCTTTGTTCAAGACATAACGGGGGCACGCGGCAGCGTAGTTGGCTGTTGCACTATGTTACAAGTCTGAAGGTCCCGACTTCCATTCCCGATGAGATCGCTGGGTTTTTCAGATGACCTAATCCTTCCAACTGCGCTACGGTCCTGGGGTCGACTCAGCCTCTAACAGGAATCTTACTGCGAGGTAAAGGGTTTCCGCCGCGTAAGGCTGACAGACTCACCACCATCTGTGAGCCGATTGTCTAGATAATGTGGGAGCCTCGACGTCACATAACCCTATGATCCTATTTAAACCCTATTTAAATTATAATATTATATTCACTCATGGAGCTGAGCCCTTCTTGAGAAGCCGCCAATTGTGCAGTTACATTATTATATTATTCTTGTAAATTACATCTTCACGGTAGAGAAATCCGCGAGCGAGGAACCACCGTGAGCAGTTGGCTGCGAGGCGTTGGAGGCGATACGTTCCTCCGAAACGTCGCTTTACACAAAATCTATACGGCGCCACATTCCAGAAGACGGCATTCTTCACAGTTATAGTACTTTTTGAGAAGGTCGAGATTTTACTTTGGGGGCTCCTGTGAAGGATCCCTGTCTGGGGGCTAGAATATTTATATTCATCCGGTTTATCAAGCCGTTGCCCAGAAACGGTCGTTGTTTACAGAGTCACCGCTTAGCAACGGGTCTATACGCCACAACATGAATAAGTCTGTCTAGCCGTTCAGGCGTTAGGAATTTTCGGGTATGTACACATACAGACATACAGACAGCATCCCAAAACTAACGTTTCTCAATCGGAGGGGCTGAAAACATGTAAACCCGTAAAAATCTCGAGATAAAGAGTTCTAACTTTTTGGATATGACGCCGTGTAGTCCGTTGAGAGTCGATCGAGGCTTCGGAGGAACACGCCGCCTCTATCTTCAAGGTCGAAACATAAGCCAAACAAGAAAAGTCGGCCGAATTTCGACGGACTGCCCTACGTTATATCCCCGGCAGGAATCATCATAACCACCGCTGTGATAACCTCAAATCTTACATCACCAGAGCTGTTGTTTCACTCATACAATGATTTCCCACTACACATATATAAGGAAGGAGAAGTTTTGTTTGCTGTTACCATATTCCTGTTGGCTAGAGACGTAGCTGCCATATTAGTTCGGTGTTTCATGTTTCTTGTAGAAAGGGGACAGAAATGTGTTTCGCAGAAACTTTCAAGCAAAGTTTGTATCATCATTACAGAAGTCTTGTTTGAAGGCAAATCATTAGTACAATGTCGTTAAAAAGAATGATATTTCTCCTTCATAGACTTAAAAAAACATGGATTCCATGTATGTAAAAACTTTAACAATGTAGAACTTCCTCCTCTTCTTCCTTACTTGTGCTGCAACCCTGTGCGGCTCTTGGGCTCCCTCATAAATCTCTGGAGGTTTCGTAGCTAAAGCTAAGCTATCCCTGTAACAGGCGAGAAGGCCCATAGGGTTGTCAGACGTCGAGGTTCCCACATTTTCTAGACAATCGGCTCACAGATGGCAGTGAGGTTGTCAGCCTTATGCGCCGGCAGCCCTTTACCCCAGGAAGATTCCTAGTACTCATTTCTGTTAGAGGCTGAGTCGACCCCAGCGCTATACTGCGGCTGGAAGGATTAGGTCAACTGAAAATAAAATTCAAACTCCTCGGGACTCGAACCCGCGACCTTCCGGCTTCTAGCATAGTGCCTCAACCAACTACGATACTGCGTGCCCTCAGAGGTTTCGTAATAGTACATTTTCGCGGGGATGGGTCAGTAACACCACGTTCAACACCCAACCTGGAGCACCAGGGACTACATTTCTTCTGACCTCTCTCTCGCATGGGTGCCCCTACCAGGAACTTATGTTCCCGCCAGCATAGCTCTCAAGATCATGTTGGTGCACAAACATCTTCGCAACGATATTGCGGTAGTCCTCAAGGAAGATGAACATGAAACATAAATTACAAATTAAGGACTCCTGTATGTCGAACAATAACAAATCTTCCGTAATATCTGACTCTCTGGAATGAAACTCGAAACACTGCGAACCTCAGGCCGCGCTTGTACCTCGTCCTTAATAAAAGAAAATATCCACTCGCTTAATGCCATGAGGTAGCAATTCCATTGACACCAGTTTAGATAAAAATAAAACGGACTACGTTCCCTTGTCAGTGACGTAAGTTCCATGAAACGTTTGAAAGAAAATTATATTTTTTGGAGACAGGATAATTGAAGAGAATATTTTGACAGAAGAGGGATCAGGTGACAGGAGGTTCGACAAAACTGCATAATGAGGAGCTTCATAACTTATACTCTTCTCAAAGTATAATTACAATGATCAAGTCAATTCGGCCCTGTATTTTACAAATAATGTAAGTACGTATATGTAACGGCTTTTCCAGATAAATATATTTATTTGCACTCAAAAGCAGGGTTTAGTGATGCATATGGAAGTTATTTCCGTCCGAGGCATGAAAATTCCTATGTAGTTATTGTCAGTCTGTGTTGCTGGTGTCAGGGGTCACGCGGATGGACATGTTGATCGCAGCAAAGCCATGTGGGTTAGTCTGAGGTACGTCGCACATAACTAAATGTATAATTAGCCACGATATGATATTCAAATGGATTAAGATTAAATGCGCTACAGATAGTAACAGGACGAGTAATTTCAGCGGGAATTACGGGCACAAGCCTCCTGAAATGAGGTGGGTTAGCTCAGAAATGTGTGGGCTGAACTACAGTGCTCAGAATGCTGGCGAGAGCAATATTCCTCCTTTCATTAACAGTCCAGTGGGGTAGCTCTCATGTTTTGTATTCGGGAAGTTCTGGGTTCAAATCTAGGCTCCGGGACCGCCTATCCTCGTGGTTGAACAAGTGGCCCTCTTCGTCTTCTTCAAACCTCGACTGAGACATGGTTGAATGTATAGCCCTCCTGGTTCATATTCCATGAAGTTCTGGGTTAAAATCTCCGGCAACCGCCTATTCTGACTAATATCTTCCGTGGTTTCCCTCAGTTTCCTCAGAAGAATGCTGAAAGAGTACCTTTACTTTACAATAAGAGCATTTCATTTCACATGCTTTTAGATTCATCATTCACAAGTCGCAATATTTCGATGTTGTATAACATAAGCAGCAGAAAGGAAGTGCTGAGTAAAATCAAGAACCGGTCATTCAGTCCCAGTATCTGACTGCGTTACCTCCGAGAGACACAAATATAAGCGCCTGGAAGGTTTCGAGAGCCGGTCTGGACGTCGTATTTATTTATTTATATTATTTCATTATTCACGCGTTGTTTAAAGAGGACGTGTCATGTCTGTTTCAGTACAGCGAAGAGTAATGGACTAGACGAGCAGAGAATCGTCATTCGATTCCCGGCAGGGGCAAGAGGTTTTTCTCTTCTTGACAGGGTACAGAAGAGCTCCGGGGCCCACCCGGTCTCCTGTGCAGTGTATAAGAATGCGTGGAACCAGACTTACAAAACTCCACACGATTTCATGGCGTGCAGTTTTGATTAAACACAGAACCAACTTTACTTATTTGCCTAAATTTAATCATTCTGTCAGCACGTTACAAAAGAGTGGGTGGATTCATCAGGGATTATGAATCTGATAGCGCTTGGTAGGAAACCGAAGTGGCCTAATCCAGGTATGTCCCACAATTTTCCTGGAGAGACCAAGGAAAACCCACGAAATCCTCAGGGTAGACGATGTTGCGGACGAGATTCAAACCGATCACCTCCCGAATAGAAGTTAATAACGATACCGCTATACCGAGCCATTAAGCAGGAAGGCTGGTGAACGATGATTTAAAAAAGTTTTGAAGCAAGTGTAAATAAAGGTAATGTTATCCCCATAAGAAGCCGTAGAGACCCATAGGGTTCTGAGACGTCGAGGTTCCTATATTTTCTAGACAATCGGCTTACATATGGCGGTGAGGTTGTCAGCCTTACGCGCCGGCCGTCCTTTACCCCCGGGATTATTCCTGGTACTCATTTCTGTTAGAGGCTGAGTCGACTCCAGGGCCATAGTGCGGCTGGAAGGATTAGGTCAATTGAAAAATCCAATGATCGCATCGGAAATCGAACCCGCGATCCTCCTACTTGTAGCATAGTACCTCAACCAACTACGCTACCGCCTACCCCCTGAAAGGAAACTTACGTAGCGTAATCTGATACACTATCCAGACATTTGCCTAAGGCACTGAAGAAAATCAAGAGAACTTTACTCGGAGTAGTCACGTGAACTCCGGAATTCCCGATTGGGAAACACAAGTGAGAGCTCAACTAATCGGACATGTTTGCTGCGGATATGAACGGCCTTAGTTCCAAGCCTCCCAAGAACCTTCATGACGTGGCCCTTAGGCACAAGCAGAATTTCCTCTATGCCTTCCTGAAACATGTAGTTATGACACAAACTGTTTTCATTGATCCAATTTAATCAGAATATAAAAAATGTTTTTTTGCACGCGTTTGGAGGATCCTGGAGGAACGCGGTAGCGTAGTTGGGTGAGGAACTGTGCTACAAGCCGGAAGGTCGAGGGTTCGATTCACGATTTTTCAATTGTCCTAATCTTTCCAGCCGCACTATGGCCCTAGGGTCGACTCAGCATCCAACAGAAATTAGTACCAGGAAACTTCCTGAGGCAAAGGGCGGCCAGCGCGTAAGGCTGACAACCTCACCGCCATCTTTATGCCGGTTGTCTAGAAAATGTGGGAGCCTCGACGTCTCACAACCCTATGGGCCTCCACGGCCTCTTACAGGGATAGCTTTACCTTTACCTTTCGAGGATCCTATGGCTGCGCCTGCCACGATTATTGTGGTCTTTGATGTATCATCGTGTAATGCAGAAGAGTGATACCTGTGTTTCGGACAATTTGTTTGCGTCTATCTTCAAGGCAGAAGACCTGCTCTTAAGATGGAGGCAAAAGATCCTCCTCGGACGCTGGCAAATATCGGACTACTGACGTCACACGTCGGAAGGTAACTCAGATCCCACAGAGAAGCACACAGCGCCCCTAGAAACGTAGGCAAACATTCGCGTTGTAATGCGACTTGTTGCGCGGCGAGGCTTCTGAATAATACAACACAGCGAGCAGGGTTAGGCTCGCGTTTCTATAGCACATTTACTCTATGAAGTAGGTCACGTCATACCCTGTGTACGTAATCTTGGGGAACAAAAGCCCGCTGTATATACGTTTGAATATCCCACTGGCTTATGAATACCGAAAGTATGTTTAAAATAGAAACTAGTTAACTTCCTAAGGTTGACGCACCCGTGTACAGAGTGATTCTAAATTACTGTCGGGGTCGGAGTATGAAAGTGTAACTCAATGCGGCGAATACAGCGTTGCCAAATAAACATTTTTGTGTTACACTTTCATATTCCGTGAGCAGTTTTATTTTGTTACTTCCGGTCTGAAAATTATAAGCCACGGAAAACTCGAAAATAATTTAGAATCACCCTGTATATCATTACCTGTTAATGACGCAATCTCATTTTTCATTATTATTATTATTATTATTATTATTATTATTATTATTATTATTATTATTATTGCTATAATTATTGTTGCTGTTGTTGTTATGGCTCTACAGCCCTTTGTTGGGACTTCGCTCATTTCAGTTTCTTCATCCTATACGCAATCGGTAGGACTCCTTGGACGGAAAATCAGCCGTCTCAAGGCCGCCACCTACACACAGAACAGCACAAAGAATAAAAGCACATAACACTGACTTCCATGCCTTGAGTGGGATTCGAACCCACGATCCCAGTGTTTGAGAGAGCGAAGACAGTTCATGCCTACAGCTCCTGGTATACAGTGGTTGCAGGATGAGACAATTCATTTTAAAGATACGGAGTGTTAGGTTTGCTTTCAAAAATGTTTTCATTTTGATTAATATTATCTGGTATATTTTCCCCTCTCCTTTTATTTTCTCTTCAAAACCTAGTGGAGTGGGCAGATACCTGACTTGACCAGAAGGACACCCAGTTTTCTTGGCTTACAGCGCGAGTCCATACTTCCACTGATCTGCGGCTGATCGGAGACCAGGATCGAAATCGTTTTAGGAGATACCACATAAGTTTAGTTCCTCTTCCCAGTACCTCCTGGAACAGAAACTGCTCTCTCTCTCTCAAAGCGGTAAAATGAACGGCCCAAAAGACTTCGGTGCTATCGCTGTAAGTTACATAGAACACATAGCTAAGTATGTGTACACAGAAACTTACTATTTCCGGTTGATTTGCTATTGAAATGAAATATATTCCATTCTGAATCTTAAAATATGTTTTTTATGTATTCATAAGGGGCACCCGGTAGCGTAGTTGGTTGAGACACTATGCTACAAGCCGGAGGTCGCGGGTTAGAGTCCCGATGAAGTGGATTCTTTTTTCAATTGACCTAATCCTGCCAGCCGCACTGTGTCCCTACAGTCGATTGAGCTTCTAACATAAATGAGTACCAGGAATCTTCCTAGAGGTAAAGGGCCGCCGGCGCGTAAGGCTGACAACCTTACCGCCATCTTTGAGCCGATTGTCTAGATAATGTGGGAGCCTCTACATCTCACAGCACTATGGGCCTCCATGGCCTGTTACAGGGATAGCTTTGCCTTACATATTGATACTAAAAGTAAAGCTATCCCTGTACCAGGCCGTGAAGGCCCATAGGGTTGTGAGACGTTGAGGATCCCACATTATCTAGACAATCGGCTCAAAGATGGCGGTAAGGTTGTCAGCCTTACGCGCCGGCGGCCCTTTACCTCTAGGAAGATTCCTGGTACTCATTTATGTTAGAAGCTCAATCGACTGTAGGGACACAGTGCGGCTGGCAGGATTAGGTCAATTGAAAAAAGAATCCACTTCATCGGGACTCTAACCCGCGACCTCCGGCTTGTAGCATAGTGTCTCAACCAACTACGCTACCGGGTGCCCCTTATGAATACATAAAAAACATATTTTAAGATTCAGAATGGAATATATTTCATTTCAATAGCAAATCAACCGGAAATAGTAAGTTTCTGTGTACACATACTTAGCTATGTGTTCTATGTAACTTACAGCGATAGCACCGAAGTCTTTTGGGCCGTTCATTTTACCGCTTTCTGCTAGAACAAACACCTTTCATGTGCTACCCGTCATGATCCGATATCCACCCCTGCGTCCTCTGCAATATTTTCTTCAATCACATATGCACTAACACTTCTAAACACTTTCCTCCAATCGAAGAATTACCTACCCTACACTCGGCGCTACAGCCCTGGGTGAGCCTTGGCCTCCTCTACAACCAGTCTCCACAACCAAAGCGTGCTGCCATAGGAATTGACCCACGCCTGATGACCCAAAGCTGGTTGTTAGGTTTCTGAACAAACTTCTTTTTACAGCATGAGGTCACCCTCATGCCCAACCCCAACCTGGAAGGCCAGGGTATCTCTCTTAGTCTCGACTCTACACTTTGGCCTTTCCGGCATGGGTGACCCTACCGGGGGCATAGCTCTCCAGGTCACAGGGTCACAACAAGGTGGAGACAACTTTGGGCGGAAACGAAGAATTAAAATTATAAAAAAAAAAATTGTTACCTCGCAGCCTTCCGTTTGCTGTGCTGTATAAATTTGTAATTGCAAAGAGAGGCGCTTCTCTCCCCACTCTTCACGGCCTGACAGACAAACGCACTGTATTCCATTACACTTGGCTTCCACCTGAGATTCTGGCAAGAGGCGCCAGGAAGACAGATGAAGGGAGAGCGAGAGAACAAGACAAATGGAGAAGTGTTTGTCTCGATAAGAGAACAGGGTAGCAACGAGAAGAGGCGGATAGCCCAGCTGGAACTTCTGCTGCTCTAGTGGAGGGCTTTTGTGAACACGGTAATGAACCTTCGGGTTCCATAAAATGCTGGGAAGTTCTTGAGTAGCTGCACAATTGGCTGAGCTCCGTGAATGAGTGACTGACATGCCTACAAATTCACACAAGATCCTACCTGTTAAGGAGCATATTGTCCACCAGATCCTGGGCCAGCTCACTCCGTATGCTAGCCAGATGTCCACCCCGTCTGTTGCATTCCATCTCAGCTTCTTGCCAGGGCAGCCTCAGATCCTCCACAGCGGTAACGCAGAACTGCCTCACAGACACCCACCCGAAGCCACACTGCTCCACCACTTCAGCAATCGCCTGTGCATGGTACCACAGCTTCAGCGCTGGGATGTTCACTGTATCTTGACCGCTCTGTTCAGACTCCTGATGTATCACAACCCTCAACGTAACACTGTTCTCACGTGACAACACTCTGATATCACGTCTGGGATCCCCCTTCCTCGTACAATGCGCCCACGTGGATGCGCCGTCCCACAGACGGGTCAGCATACCGGAGCATGGCGGGTCAGGATCGCTGTAAGCAAGCTGTGTGAGCGCCAAGTCCTGATGCGAGCCTTGCGGTGTTACCGGGTGGTGCTCAGACGTATGACGTCCGTGTTCTTCTGCGCTCAGAAGACGTACCTCTCCAGTCTGCAGGTGAAGAGATATGCGATTTCCATACGGTAGATGAATTCTGAAAGTGCAGTGCAGACCTGCCGTAGGCCGTAGAAGCAAAGTGTCATTTTTCGATGTTAGAGTTACGTTGTAACAGTAATCAACTAGGCGATATGTGAAAGCAAAAATGGGGTTTCCGTGAAGGTGGAGAGAAGGCGTTACCGAAGAAGTTGCTGATGATAACGATGATGCTGGGAAGTAGAACCGACGACCGGAAGGGGGAAGTTCTTCGAGTTTCCCGCACAATTGTTGGTGACGACTTTTAGCGGCCCTGGAAGGAACTGTGGGTTTCTGAGCAGCAGAAGAGTTCGCGCTTTGAGGAACTGAAGAAGAAGAGAACTGAAGAAAGTCTCCTGCGGGGCACGGCACGTTGAGGCGCGTTAGTTCGACAACCAGACCGCGGCGATCCGTCTCGGCAGCGGTCGAGCCAGGGAAGAACACTTGACAGTCTTTTGTTTGACGAGGAAAGGCTTTCCACGAAACGTTGGTACGAGTCGGCCAAAGGGAGAGCTGGCAGTCTGTGAACACACATAAATTCATCAGTATTAGTGAAATAACGATAGCCGGGAGAGCTCAGGTGGTACAACCACGGGCTTCGGAATCGATGGCCGGGGTTCGATTTCTGGGAGGGGTAACAGATTTTTCTTTATTCCACAGCGTCTAGACGGCCTACCCAGCCTCTTATCCAATGGGTACCAGGGGTTATTTCTCTGGGAGTAAATCGGTAGGGGCGTGAAGCTTACCACTCACCTCGATGGCGAGGTCAAGAAACGCGGAGTTATTCCGCTCCCCCCATACGTTTTCATGGATTGGTGTTTAATTAATTAAGCACAGGGACAACTTTACCGATTTACATAACTTAAAGCCAAAGCACCAAATTTAATTCCTGCCCTTTAAAGAGTTTATTTTTATATCATTTCGTGGGGGAGGGACAACTCATTCCTTGTAGTGAGCAGGTTAAGGGCTGAACGACCAGTAAATCGGCGTTCCATTCTCAGCAGGAACAGTGATTCTTTTCATCCCCACAGCAGCCTACTTTGCTTCGTATCCAACGGAAACTGTAGTTATATCTGAGGGGGTAAAGCGGCCGGGACGTGAACCCGACTACTCATCTCCATCTTTAAGACAGTACCCAAATCCTTTCCAGTTCTTCGTCATTCTATCTTCCATCCTACCATTCGAAACAATGACAGCGTAAGAGGACAAGCCGTAGACAGAAAATACTGTCTATCTATCCATCTCCCTATCTATGTATCTAATTATCTATCTATCCATTTCTCTATCTATGTATCTCTCTATCTACAGTTCTTCTGTTGGACCTTGGCCGCTTTTTCAGTTTCTTAATCCTGTTCGTAGTGGGTAGGGCTTCTTGGACGGGGGATCAGCCCGTCGCAAGGCCGCTACCTAGGCCGTGCCATAGCTCAAGAGGTTAGTCGCTGGCTTCCCACCGCGGCGGACCGGGTTGGAGCCCGGGTCTGGTCAAGTGGGATTTGTGATGGACAAAGTGGTGCTGGGGCAGTTTTTCCCCGAGTAATTCGGTTTCCCCTGCCAATCCTCATTCCACCAAATTCTCCATCATCATAATCACGCGGGGCAGGCTACAATAGGCCAATCAGTGGCCGCCGTGCCGAGTGGACCCAGTTGGAGTCCACCCCCAACTAAGCGAATTAAAAAGAAAGGCCGCTACCTACACACAGAACTAATGCATACAGAGTGGGATTCGAACCCACAGCCCCATCGTTCGAGCGGGCGACGACAGTTCATGCCTTAGACAGGAAAGGAAATACTATGAAGACAGCAGTCTGCTGGGATGTGGCGCCATGTAGATATTGTGTTAACCTACGTTTCGGAGGAACGAATTGCCTCCATCTTCAGGGTAGAACACAAAAGAAGAAACTCCGCAAGCGAGGAACCGGCGCGACAGAGTAATCTGCGTAACCTCGGATCTTAGAAGAAAATACTAGGCCACATAGAACTATTGTCTGCTCTTTGGTTTGTGTGACGTTTAACGACGCTGTCAGTATGTAGAATAGACGGTGCCCAATGATATGTTGACAGATGAATGATGATGTGGAAAGGATTTGGAAGGAAGCGTTCGTTGTTTAATCTACGCCATTGCTGGATGTCGGACGGTTCGGATTTCGAATCCCAGTAGGGTCAAGCATTTTCTCTTCTTCACGTCATCCAGACCGTTTCTAGGGCCCACCGAGATTCCTATACAATGGGTAACCTCGGGCCTTCTCCACGGGGGTAAAGAGGCCGGGGCGTGAAGCTGACCACTCACTTTCAACTCGTTCCCAGGTCAAGAGAATACAAGCCTACTGCGTTACCTCTAGAACGGCCAGGGTGGCCGCGCGGTCTAAGGCTGGGATCTTGGCTTCGAATCCCATTCGAGACAGGGATGTCTGTGTGCGTTTATTCTGTGTTTGTGTTCTGTATGTAGGTAGCGGCTTTGTGACGGGCTGATCCCCCGTCCAAGGAGTCCTACCGTCTGTGTATAGGATTAAGGAACTGAAAAGGCGGCCAAGGTCCAACAATAGGAGACTGTAGAGTTATAGATAGACAGAGCTGGATCTACAAGTCATGGCTGAATGCCACTTAAAACAGTCGGTCAAGGCCGTACATATGCACCAGCATGTCTGCCTTTGCAGACGTCTCCCAGGGGACTAGAAACTTCCCGCAATAGTTGCTGAAGCTGTAGTCCACAGACCAAGCCATTTTGCTGACGCGTGTGGCTGGCTGAGGTTCAACTAAACGGCGAACTGAGAAACTCTATTCGTATGATCTGAGGTTCTTGCAGCGGTCCCTTCTGGGATATGTCGAGAGCCTGCTAGTAGCAAGCAACGTCGTTGCCCGCTCGCTTGGTTCACTCTTCTACACTGAAGATGGAGGCAGTAGTTTCTTCTGAAAAATCCGTACCTTCAAATGCTGATTGGGGGAGAGAGATACGGACATAGACACACAAACAGTGTGGAGATCGCGTAAGCCTATATTTATTTATTCTTCTAGATAAAGAAAGTAGGCTATGAAGTACAAATACTACTGAGTTTCTGGTGATATCTTTACTTCAGATTTTCTCCTTTTGTCCCATACGCGCTACACGCTCCAGCCATCTCATACTCGTTGATAATCCCAATATCATATGGCGATAAATACAGATTATGAACCTCATTACGTTTTCTTCTCCAGGCATATGGCGATAAATACAGATTATGAAGCTCAATGCGTATGCTTCTTCAGGCATATGGCGATAAATACAAATTATGAAGCTCATTACGTATTCTTCTTCAGGCATATGGCAATAAATACAAATTATGAAGCTCATGACGTATTCTTCTTCAGGCATATGGCGATAAATACAGATTATGAACCTCATTACGTTTTCCTCTTCAGGCATATGGCGATAAATACAGATTATGAAGCTCAATGCGTATTCTTCTTCAGGCATATGGCGATAAATACAAATTATGAAGCTCATTTCTTCAGACACCTGCTACTTTTCAAACATCTAGGAGTACATATTGTTCTCAGCGCCATCTTCTCATGCGTGCTTCATGTCTCTTCTTAACGTGAGAGACCATGTTTTACACCCATAAAAACAAAACATTAGTAATACTATAAATAAATTTACCATTCTTTGATTAGCTTGTGTATGCATCTATCTATGTACCTTCTCTTCTCTGAAAATGCTTAGAGACATTTCCGACTTGCCTATGCCACGTTTGGTACAAATGGACACGGCGTCTGGAGACACAATTAACTTACAGGCATAAATTATGATATACAATTGGCTTACTGATTGACTTATTAACTAACTAACTAACTACCGCATACACACATGGTATACAGCCTACACAACTTCTGCATACAATATTAATTAATAATTCAATTATGCATAAATTAAAAATAAGCTCACTGGTACCAACATTTTAATAGATTTTATAATGAAATAAAAACACGTGCGACGTTTACCAGTTTCTACTACATCAGAGTTGAGGCAGCAAACAGGTCAAACAGTGAGACTCTGGCATCTTCCTTCGCAACCTTCAGATAATCCCGTGTGACTTCATGTGAGACACATGGCGACGGGAGTAGCGACAGAGGATGTTCTTCTCCGAAGTTCTTCGTGTCTCCCAGGCTATTCGTCATTTCTTCATTGCTCCACATTGCTCCATCAGTCCCTGAGCCATTAACACACCCCCAGTTATTGTGTGAGGTGAGTAAGTAAAGCTGTCCCTTTGCTTAACTAATTAAGCACTATGCCATGAAAGCGTAGGTGGGAGTGGTTATATAGAGGCACGTTTTCTTGACCTCGGCACTAGCTGGTGGTGAGTGGTCAGCTTCAAGCCCCGGCCGCATTACCCCTTGTACAGGGGGCTGGGTGGGCCCCAGAGCCGGTCTGGACGCCGCGAAAAGAAAATACTTGACCCTACCGGGACTCGAACTGTGACCCCTCCGTCGTCCTACCCGTAGCCAATCGTTACAGAATACGATATCCCGGCTCATCTTGAGTGAAAGCGAAAGCTATAATATAATATAATATAATAAATAATATATATATATCCCTGTAACAGGCCGTGGAGGCCCATAGGGTTGTGAGACGTTGAGGTTCCCATATAATCTAGACAATCGACTCGAAGATGGCGGTTGAGTCGAGCCCAGGGCCATAGTGCGGCTGGAAGGATTAGGTCAGTTGAAGAAAAAAGTCCAGCTCATCGGTACTCGAAACCGCGACCTTCCGGTTTGCAGCATGGTGCCTCATCTTGGGTGAGGCACAGGCTACATTCTCAAACCTGACCCCTGGGTTGCGCGCGAAGAGAAGCATGGCAAAGAAGAAGAAGATGGGCAGTGGTTTAGCTGCACTGCGGGAGATGAGTGTGTCGCGCCGTAACTAGGGCCACTCTACAATCCTTACTTCTGTGGACTCCACTAATTCCTCTGCGCATTCTGCTGAGAACGGCCAGGTCTATACACACGGACTGTAGCGAGATTTATGGATGCCGTAGTTACTGCAAATGGAACTTTCGTAGCCCGGTAATGACTGCTCGATAGACATATTTTCCTCCAACAGAAATGTTTCTTTTCTTCTTTCCAGGCCGATGTAATGGTCCCATTCGGTCGATAATAGCTACCAATCATCCCCATCTGATATTATACCTCCACACAAAGTGACAATAGCTTTGTGGTCAATACGAAATATGTGAATTCTTTTGTTTGGGTTTCTACGTCTCTCCTCCCTGTTGAACCATTTTATTTGTTGTAGCTTCTGTCCCGTTTCATAAACCCGGGCTCTATGTCACACAACATCTCTTTACGAAAGACAAAAACTCATATCTGCTGAAAGTTTGCTGCGACATTTCGTGACTTTGCACAGAACTTCGAGACCAGAGATATTGTGTTCTGAGATGTCACGTTGTATACCATGATAAACCGTTACCATCATGTCGGATGTACCTGACGCCTCTTTCTTCAGGACAGAATAAACTTAAACTATTTATAAAGCGAACAATGTACGCAGTAGTGCGTAGTTGGTTGAGGCACTATGTTACAGCCGGAAGTTCGCGGGTTCGATTCCCGATGTCTTTGGATAATTTTCTATTTACCTAATCCTTCCAGACGCATTTATGGCCTGGGTTCGACCCAGCCTCTAACAGAAATGAGTACCAGGAATCTTCCTGGGGAGTAAAGGACGGCCGGAAGGCTGACAACCTAATCGCCATGTGTGAGCCGATTGTCTAGAAAACGTGGGAGCCGCCCTTCAACGCCCAGGAAGATTTCTGGTACTCATTTCTGTTAGAGGCTGAGTCGATCCCAGGACCATAGTGCGGCTGGAATGATTAGGTCAACGCCTCTGACAACATTATCATCCCATTAGAGTAAGTATTTCTTCATGCCTGAAGTAAGTGAAGTGATGTATCACTTAGCCATCAGCAGATGATGCGTTTATGTCGGTGACAGCTGTGAGCAGAGGCATTGCGATCATCTACTCGTAGCAGCTCATGCGGGAGTCGTCTCTACAGGCAGACAGTTCATCACCATCAGCCTGACGTCATGAGGCAGCATCAATCCTTCCCGCCCGCTGCGTGTTCTCATACATAACAAGCAGTATTTAGCAAGAAGTGGCCATTCTGTGTTTCCAAGTAACAGTACTGAAACTCCACTGAGGAAATTACATGATATGGACGTTCCGGTATTGCGCATTCATGTGGACGCAGATTTTAATGGTATGAAATCAGGAATCCATGTGCGTGTAATATGTAAAAATTTGGTTCTCATCTCACAGAAAATCAAGGACCAACCGGTTAATCCTGATAATCGTAATTGAATTAATACGGATGTGGGTTGGACATGTAGTATGAGTGGGAGGAAGAGAAACGCACAAAGGAACTTTGGAGACCTAGAAGCAGATGCGAGGGCAGCATATATTCTATTTTTGCTACATAGGCGTAAAATTGTTTCGGTTTCTCAGGGTGGGGTCCATACTGTGGCCTTCTACTGATATGGACATCAGTGCCAAGGCGCTGTTTCGTTTTATATATATATAGCTAGGTGCTGTGTAATCATGAGATTTGTCATTGTCATTACGAAATTTCTGAGACAGCAGTAGCGAACTATTGAACGTTAACGAGTTTCACGAACGAGGGAGCAAGTTTTTATTTCGGTGTATCTTGTATATCTTATGAGTACTCATTCTATTTTGATGTGGACATGTGATGTGTAGTATGTTGCAAAAAGACCTTTTACGATTGACTATTAGCGCGTGTTATTCATGGCAGATTGCTTTAAACCTCGGCCTCGACGTATCGTTCGATAACTTGAAGGCCAAAGATGATGACATCAGAGGAAGAAAAAGGGTCAGAGATTATGACACCATAAGAAATTCAAATGCCAGAGAAGAAGAAATGCAAAGTCCAAAGATGATGAGACCAGAGGAAATGCAAACACCAAATATGATGACACCTAAGGGAAAGCATAGGCCAGAGATGACGAAACAAGAGTAAATTCAAAGGTCAGAGATGAAGACAGAAGAGGAAACGCAAAGACCAGAGATTATGACACCGCTACTTACCGCCGAGAAGAGGAACAGAGCGCTGCAGCTCGACGATCATCTTGCTGGACCGAGGCCTGAACCTCAACCTGCAACAATACAAACACAACTAAACCACTCAATTCTAATGCACGAGTATTATAACACTGATCGTATTTCGCAAGAGAAGCTATCAGCAGCTGCTTAAGATCTTGATGCTGGTTGCATCTGTTCATTGTTATTTCACCGCGCACCACTTCACTGTTCTCTCCATACGTCGTGTGGCTGGCAGCACAGAACTTAGTCTCGTCTCACAGTACGCCCCGTTTCCCTTCCGTTCCTCTCGTCCTGGTAGCACGCGCATGCGCTCCCTCCCCAGTTCTGGTCACACCACAATATCCACATTGTTTTGGGTACCAGTTTAATGTAATGTAAATTATATTGTGGCATATTTGTTCAAAGCAAGAACTGTAGAGCCAGAGAAACAGCCGTTGCTAACAAATGGCTAGAAAATAACATCCATTTCTAGGCAACGGCCGCGAAACAGACAGCGGAATGACGCCCGTTGCTAGAGAGCAAATCCTTAATAAGCAAGAACAGACGACTGCTGCTATAAAACAGCTCGGTAAAAACGTCCCGGGGCAACGGATACAAGAAAGAACGGGGTTGTCTATGCGTCCTTGCAAAGGGGTTATGAGGAAGACAATTGCGGCAACCGAGTCAGTTATGTAAGAAAGTGCGAAAAAAAGAGAAACTACTCAACATACAACATAATGTTAATACTTTCAGATGATTTTAAATGTACCCATAATAAATCTCTTTTTATTGCACGAGCCTCTGAAGATAGTCCCATGGGACCGAAACACGTAAAGTGATTTTATTAACTCAGCATTTTAGCGAAAGTTTGTCACACTTGATTTTCTCGTTCTTCAGCAATGCAAGTACCCTGCCCATATGCGTGAGAGGGGAGGGTGTGAGAGAGATAAGGCTAGCTGAGGTACTGTTGTCTGTTGTCCGTCTCTCTCGCTCCCCCACCTGCCAAGTCCTGCCTTCAATATTTCATTTCTGCGCACGGAAGAGTGGGGGGTCTTCCGAAACGGAAGTCAGTCTACCAACATTCTGCACACAAAATGGCTCAAATAGAAGGGGACATAGCGAAGGACGCCGGAGAGCAAAGTCGTAACAACTGGGACATCTTTCCGTGGCCTTACTATAGATTCTATAGCATTCAGTCCTAACTGCTGATACCATTCTGGAACCCAGAACCATAATTCACTCAATTTAATAATTACGGAAGCTTTCCGAATATATGACTCTGTACTTAATGCGTTTTTAAATATAATCAGCGTCGGTTTAGTATCAAGGGAATTGTGATGTGGTATCCTGTAATCGTTAATTAAAAAGAACGGAGAAATTCTCATTAATTGGCTATTCATCAACTTTCGGGGAATTACTGTCACAATAAAATGCCACTGACAGAATAATGATTGATAACAAAAGGAAATGAATGGCTTTTATGAAATGCAATAGACAAACCGAAACAAAATGGTATGTGTGTATGTGTGTGTCTTTCAGATGAGTGACGCATGCGTATGAGTGCTTTCATGTCTCGCAGCCACTGTGTAACTGAGGTACATATTGTGCTGACTGTAGACACAAATGGGTAATAAAGATAATATTTACTTTTATTATTTACTACCCATTAAATGTATAAAAAAGGTGAAGCTATCCCTGCAACAGGCCGTGAAGGCCCATATGGCTGTGTGACGTCGAGGTTCCCACATTTTCTCTAAACAATCGGCTCACAGATGGCGGTGAGTTTGTCAGCCTTACGCGCCGGCCGCGCTTTACTCCCCAGGAATATTCCTAGTACTCATTTCTGTTAGAGGCTGAGTCGATCCCAGGGCCATAGCGCGGCTGGAAGGATTAGGTCAATTGAAAAATCCAATTACGTCATTGGGGATCGAACTGCGACCTTCCGGCTTGTAGCACAGTGCCTCAACCAACTACGCTACCGCTTGTCCCCCTTCATTTATTTTCATGAACATTTTGCTGTAAACACGTGACACTCTACTACTCATTCTTCGGTAACTGTTATTTATGTAGGCCATTTATATAGGGAAGGTCAGATATCGACAAACCTCATGCCACAACACTTTTGGGCGGTGGGGTGCCGCATCGGAACTCTGCTGGAACACAAATGCGGGGCTGGCATTAGCCTGCACTGAAAGCCGTTTTGACACTTGGTGTCATAACCTGTTATGCATCTATTATGGTGTCATGAAGCTTAAATGACTTGTTCGGCGCTAATTATGATCCAGTCAGTAAGTGACTTAATAAGAAAGTGGATTGGTATATAAAAGGTAAACTCTCCCCTGGTAAAGGTAAAGTTGCCCGAAACCAATTATGACTGTCCTGGTGCAGGCCAGCACAGCAGTACAGCGTTGGATTTGGAAGGAAAGTGTATTGGTCGATACGAGAACTACCCCTACACTTGTGTGGGAAAAATTTGTGTGATTTGCGGACTTACTTTCTCA
Organism: Cryptotermes secundus; assembly: GCF_002891405.2. Taxonomy (NCBI): domain Eukaryota; kingdom Metazoa; phylum Arthropoda; class Insecta; order Blattodea; family Kalotermitidae; genus Cryptotermes; species Cryptotermes secundus. The sequence goes on along the minus strand of NW_019740656.1, from coordinate 3,110,565 downwards.
CAGAGGCCGCGCCATTGCTCAAGCGGTTAGTCGTTGGCTTCCCATCGGGGCGGCCCTGGTTCGATCCCACGTCTGGTCAAGTGGGATTTGTAGTGGACAGAGTGGCGCTGGGGCAGGTTTTCTCCAAGTACTTCGGTTTCCCCTGCCAATCTTCATTCCACGAATTGCTGCACAATCCCCCTCACCTATCATCTGGGGCTGGTACAATAGACCAAAAGCGGCCGCAGTACAAGGGACTTAGTCCCACCCCACTAGCAATAAAAAATACTTTCGCAAAGGGTTGTAACATTGCAGCACGCAACTGCAGGATAACTGATCCCTGTGTGTGGCTCGCAGTTTGTCTCTACGCAGGTTAATTAGAGTCTGTGTTTATATTAGAATACCAAAACGAGATATTTCCGTTCCACTCTAGTTTTTGTTGTTAAATTTCGAAGAACCCGAGAATAATTTAATTGTGCCTTCACTCATAATAATTGAAAAAAAAAAAAACAGAATTGCAACTGAAAGCGTTTCCTTTGTTCTTATTATCAATTCCCGAAACTTTGAAACCTTCATTTCATATGAAACTCAGTTTAATGCGTGAGCGCACGATTTGGTTCAAAACGACGCCAGCGTCTCCGCCTATTTGCGCCTGCCTAGAAGTCAACACGCGGTTTAAGGCATGAACTGTCTTCGCCAGCTAAAACACTGGTATCGTGGGTTCGAATCCAACTTGAGCCATGGATGTGTGTGCATTTATTCTGTTTGTGCTGTCCTATGTGCAGGTAGCGGCTTTGCGGCGGGCTGATCCCTCGTCCAGGGAGTCCTACCGTCTGTGTATGGGATTAAGAAACTGAAAAGCGGCAAAGGCCCAACAGGGGGGGGGGGGCTGTACAGCCACAGACAGATAGATAGACGGGGTTCAACATCTTTCACTCTGTAAAGGTAAGAGGCAAAGCTGCGCACGCGCTTAATTAATTAAACACAGCGCCATGAAGGCGTATGGTGTAGTGAAGGTATAACTCCACGCGCTCTTAACCCAAATGACGGTGAATAGTCATCTTCATGCCACAAACGGTACTGACTGAACAGCAGCTGGGTGGATCCCAGAGCTAACATGGCCGTTGTGGAGAAGAAAAATATCTTCTATCCCGAATCGAACCCTTATTTTTCAGCTGTCCAACCCGCAGCCGGACGCTATACCGTCCGAGTTATCTCGACTCCTTACTAAACCCTACATATCAACATTTGTCAGAGTGTGGAGAGGGCTGGACGGCCAAAGGGTTGGAGTTCGAGTCCTGGTAGGGGAAAAATTTTCCTCCTCTGCACAGCGTTCAGACCGGTTCTGGATCCCATTCAGCCTCCTATTCAAGGGATAAAGCGGCTGGGGCGTGACGCTAACCACTCACGTCCAACGAGTGACGAGGTCAAGAAAGTATGAACCTATACATCCACACCTCCATACGTCTTCATGGCGTAGTGCTTAATTAGTTAAGCACAGGGACAACTTCATGATTATTATTATTATTATCATTAGACTGTGGAGCGGTTTGCTGCCTGCTTAATGCACATTTCCTGACTTACTATTCAACACTTATAACGGAGGCAAAATATCCCTCCGAAACGTCGGTTGCCTTTTAACATTTCTTTTTCGCTTCTCAAGAACCAGCGTGCTCCATAAAGTTGCGTCGTATCGGTTAAACTGAAGACAGGAGACGTGGCGTCTAAGGTTACATCACACACGCATGCAAGAGGAAGAAGCGATACAGGAAGACCTAGGAGATGAAGACAGTTTTCAAACTTCTGAATCACTGAACTCGCTTCAGAGCATCCAATCTTTGTAGATGGTGAAGCGGAAAGGCTTCTCATTATGAGACCAATTTATCTTCGTAGATAATACAAATAAAATTACTTTAAAAGGGTACAATCTTTGTCCCTCGACAGGCGTGTGTTCTCTTTCGCTTTGCTTCCTCATGTAACAATTAGATGCTAAAACGCGTATCGGTCAAAAGGAGAAGAGAAACAAGCAGCGGAGCGTATCGTACGGAGAAAAAGTAATTAGCCTCTTACAAAAATGCAGACATACTGTACACCCATATCAAGTAATTATGGGAACGGTATTAATCACGGAGCCGGTCACGGTAGCGCAGCGGTCTAAGGCATGCACTTTCTTCGCTCGCTCGAAAGCAGGGGTCGTGGTTTCGAATCCCACACAAGGCATGGATGTTTAGTGTGTGTATGCGTTTATTCTGTGTCTGTGTTGACCTGTGTGTAAGTATAGGCCTTGCGACGAGCTTATCACTCGTCCAAGGACTCCTACCATCTGTAAAATGATCATGAAACCGAGAAATCAGCCCTACGCTCCAAAGTGGGAGCGAAGAGGAAAGACGCCAGAAATGCGCGAACCAAATCGCAGAACATGTTCCTTCTCATGGTACATACACGTAATTAGCCTAGCTCAGTCGGTATAGCGATTAGGCTACTTGCTGGGAGACCCAGATGTAAAGGTGTTCTTTATATTAAGCGTACTACACGTCACATAAGAAGGGATAAGTTGTCTCTGCGCTTAATTAAGTAAGCACTACGCTACGAAGCTCTATGGGAGTGTGGAGGTATAGCTCCACCATTCTTGACCTCGGTACTAGATGAAGGTGGGTTGTCAGCTTCACGCGCCTCCTGTCTTATCCCCGGAGAAATCGCCGCCGGTACCCACTGAACCTAGAGCCGGGATAGCTCAGTCGGTATAGCGACTGCCTACTGACTGGACGACCGAAGGAGTCGGACTTCGAGTCCCGGCCATATCGTTCAAACAGACTCTGGGGTCCAGCCAACCTCCTATTCGTTGGGTATCGTTGGCTCTTTCCCCGAGATAAAGCGGCCGAAGCGTAAAGATGACGACTCCCCTCGAACTAGTGCCGAGGTCAAGAAAATGTGGGTCTATACATCCACTCCCACACACACGCCTTCATGGCGCAGTGCTTAATTAGTTGAGCACAGGGACAACTTTACCTTTACTCACTGGGCTCCAGAGACCGTATGGACGGCGTAGAATCGGAATAGCTCAGTCTGAATAGGGACGGGCTAGGGACGGGCTATAGACTGGAGGCCGGGGTTTGATTCTCGGCGGGGGTAGAAATTTTTCTCTTCACCACAAAGCCCAGACTTAGCTCCGGGACCGACTAAGCTTCCTATCCAGTAGATATCGGAGGTTCTAACCTCGGGGGTAAAGCAGCCGGGAGTTTGAAGCTGTCCACTCATCTATATCTAATGCAGAAGGCAAGAATGGCGGCGCTACATCTCCACTCCCCCATACGTCTTCATGGCGTAATGCTTAATTAATTAATTACACCTCACCCATCCACATCAAAATCTTATCATTACTCACAGAACACACACGATACACATAAACAAACGTTGATTATTCATTTCTGCTGGAATATGTAACTTAGGTTCATGAACCGTGTAAGCGCATGAGAATTCGTTGCTACGGTAACTCAACGGTGGATGTAAGGTTTGTAGATAATTATTTTATTGTGTATATACAAGGATGTGATGTTATTTGCTCATGGCCGATTTGGATGATGCGATTTTCTGTGTATTTGTTAAGCATCACATCTGGCCTCCCTACGTCAACGCCTCTGCACATTTCACAATAAAACAAACCACAGCTCACCCACAACCAGGTCTCTGTTTCGAGCCTGCATTGACAGCTGAACATGCCGTAAGCTACATCTGCCTCTAACTGCTGTTTAATTACGACTAAAGTGTCTTATTATTCCGTCTGACAATCGCAGTGGCTGCGCCATGCCGTGTAAGGCGTGAAATGTCTTCGCCCGCTCGAACGCTGGGGTTGTGGGTTCGAATCCCACTCAAGGCATGGATGTTTGTCTACATTTATTCTGTTTGTGTTGTCCTGTGTAGACGGACTGATCTGCTACCGACTCTCTGAGATTAACAAACTGAAGTGAAACGAAGCGTTTCGCGCATGCTCTGTGGTCCAAGTGGCAGCAACAGGAATAGATAGAGGGACGGGACGGGACGGGACGTTGCTGCCGTAACAATTTGTACTCTTCGCCAAGTATAATTAGAATGATAAGGTAGGCATGACATGTAGCACGCATGGGAATAAGATTAATGCATATAGGGATTTTGTGGGAAACTCAGAAGGAAAGAGGCCATTAAGAAGCCTTATATATAAGTAAGTAAAGGTAAAGCTATCCCTGTAACAGGCCGTGGAGGCCCATAGGGTTGTGAGACATCGAGGCTCCCACATTTTCTCTAGACAGTCGGCTTACAGATGGCGGTTAGGTTACCAGCCTTACGCGCCTTTACCCCCAGGAAGATTTCTGGTACTCATTTCTGTTAGAGGCCGAGTCGACCCCAGGGCCATGGTGAGGCTGGAAGGATTACGTCAACTTAAAAATCCACCTCATCGGGATTCGAACCCGCGACCTTCCGGCTTGTAGCATAGTGCTTGAACTAACTACGCCACCGCGTGCCCCCAGCCATATATATGTGTGTATGTGTGTGTTTTTTTGCGTGAGGATAATATTAAGACAGATCTTACAGAAATAGAATGGGGTGGTATGGACTGTATCACCTGGCTCAGGATAGGGACCAATGGAGGGCTCTTGTGAACACGGGAATAAACCTTAGGGTTCCATAAAATGCTGCAAACTTATTGAATAGCTGAGCTACCGGCGGTTTCTCAAGAAAGATTCGGCTCCATGGATTCAGTAATTTAGAAGACAGAGCCCAAGCACTTTGCATCGAAACAGCTTTAGAGAAAGGACTATGAAGTCCTACCCTTCGCTTTCCAAGACATGAACTTCTCCACGTATGTACATTTTAGTGTAAAGAGTTCAGGTCCCATCCAGCCGACTGTCAAATCCCATGTGTGGGACACATCCCACGGGTTGAGAAACAAAGGTTTAGAGTTAAAAACTTTCTTATATTATTTACGGTCTATTTAACCATGGTGCCAATTTAGAGGCAAAACTTTAAGCATTTTAACCTCATACGTACTGAAGATGCATACGAGGCTTTAGTTTCACGCTCCTGCTACTTTACCCCAAAAATGATCCACCGGTAACTATTACACAGAATGCTGGGCGAGTCATGCAGATTCAACACGCCGTTTTAGAGCACTGAAAAGTGAAGAAGAGACAATTATTATTATGTTTTATTGCTAGTGGGGTGGGACTAAGCCCCTTGTACTGCGGCCACTTCTGGCCTATTGTAACAGCCCCAGATGATAGGTGAGGGTGATTGTGGAGCAACTGGTGGAATGAAGATTGGCAGGGGAAACCGAAGTACTCGGAGAAAACCTGCCCCAGCGCCACTTTGTCCACCACAAATCTCACTTGACCAGACCCGGGATCGAACCCGGGCCGCCACGGTGGGAAGCCAGCGACTAACCGCTTGAGCTATGGCGCGGCCTAAGCAGAGAGTAAGAAATCGATAAATTGACCTGTGGAGGAAGGACGTGATAATCTGAGCTTATATATATACGTGTATGTTCGACATTCGCTGCACTTTCCTTAAGTAAGCACTCAAGAAACTCTCCTGAGAAGTTCTTTTGAAAAAAAAATCAATGACATATTCATGCCTTTACATCAGCTCTTCTACGAAGTGATAAAATATTGAAAAGAAAAAAAAAGGCAGATGAATTCAGCTCCACGTTTGGAGCCTTGCAAATTATTTTCCGGCAGTCCTAAATGTGGATCAGAGGGACTATGACGGGAGCATAAGAAGTGTCCCTCCGGAGGAGAGTTCATGGAAGAGAGATGGACCTTGTTTAATGTAAAGCGATATATTGCCAGATTATATTCACAAAATATAAAAAGTAAATAATTATGAGGCATAAATTACTTTCCTAGTAAAGTAAAGATAAAACCAGGTAAAGAAAAAAAAACTTGTATGCCACTAAGAACCATTATAAATCTTCAGGAATTTCTAAAGCATCCAAGATGTTATATAAGGACGTGGTTTGCTTGGTGGTGCATGCACTGAGAGCTAACCATAAGCCTTAATGATGTAGCAAAAATCAATATTTCGCCCCATTTCAGCACATGGCTGTACGAAAGTGCGAATGCATTAATGATGCAGCACCTTTCCTTTTTCAAAATTACTTTCAGGATGAGAACAGGCCAAAACACAGAATTTTAGTGCAAGAACACCTTGAAATAATGTAGCGTGTAAAGCCGTTACTGTTCAACGACCGCGAGATGGCCGGAAATATCAAAGTCGTTTCTAAGCAACGGCTGGGTCAGCACTTTCCCGCTGCGACACGAAAGCAACAATGGTATAGCAACAGAGAAACGGTGTTTTCTGCGTGGTTCGTGCCGAGAGGTTTATGGGAGACGAGGTTTTGAGCTTAGTCAGTGGAAATTTTTTATTGCTAGTGGGTTGGGACTAAGTCCCTTGTACTGCGGCCACTTCTGGCCTATTGTACTAGCCCCAGATGATAGGTGAGGGTGATTTTGGAGCAACTGGTGGAATGAAGATTGGCAGGGGAAACCGAAGTAATTGGAGAAAACCTGCCCCAGCGCCACTTTGTCCACCACAAATCCCACTTGACCAGACCCGGGATCGAACCCGAGCCGCCGCGGTGGGAAGCCAGTGACTAACCGCTTCAGCTATGACGCGGCCTTAGTCAGTGGACAGTCAACGGTGAAGAGAAGGCTAGGGGTTGGTGTGAAATGGCCGCGAGTTACTTGAAAGGGTGCGGCTGTGATGAGAAAATTTTGTGTGTAATTCAGTGAGACTGTTATAATTCCTTTGTTAAAATCCTTTCCCAGGAAACGGCTAGTGGAGACCTTAATAGACTAAGGACACTAATATGTCCGTGTCAGCGATCCATAAAGGGCAGTCACGAGACGTGAGTGTATAAGCTGTCAATAACTTGAGTCAGCAATCCAAACCCGGTCTACAGTCACTCACACTCGCGACAATATGTTCAGTTGTACACCCAAAATGGATATTATATGACAAATATTAACATATTTAAGCATTAACTGCATCTAATATTTAACTTGCTTCCCACCTCACAGACAACACGATAATCTCCAGAATACAGGCAACTCGGTTAATGCAGTTTAGGAAGAGTAACAATGTTCACACGCAAATGAACGTGCTTACGGAGAGCGGTCGAATGAATAGTAACACATAAACACGTTTCTCGTAAATTTTCGAACAATCGACGTTAGCAACGCCATTTATTATCGCGCTCTCCGATTAGCACTAGCATTAAAGATCCTCAGGCGGCACGTCCCGCGGCTCTAGAGAGAACTCTCAACACACCGATACACCCACGGTGATCTCATGATTCCATTTCAATTTTATACGAGTATATAGAGAGGTACAACCACCGTCTACGCTGAGAAACATACGAAACACATAAATGCAGCCTGTAGGTAAAATGCGGAGATTTGTAATGCTAACGCACGAGGTACATACAATAAACACTGTACTTTAAGGCTGGGGCCACACGAGCGCACAAAATGCGTCCGTTGTAAAGAACGTCGTGACGTCCATTGTAGAAATAAACAAGAGACGCGAATGCTATGCTTTCTTCTGGCTCCATTACATACAAAATACTACGCATCGCATTCTGCAACTGTGTGGTGTCCTCAGCAACGTCCGTCATAAAGTACGTTCGTTAAAACGGATTCATTTTGTGCGTTCGTGTGGCCCCAGCCTAAAGGGTTAAAACAGAGCGAAATGGAAAGAGTTTGTAAGGACAGGAATTAGATAGACTAATTCACGAATGTTTATAATGGCTGGATATGGTTCAACGCTCCCACTCAGCTACCAGAAACAGTTTGTTTAACGCAATATACCTTACCCTATACAAGCAGAACCTTCCAAAGAACGTGCATACAGGTCTCCACATTGGGAAGCATTAATTTCAGTGTTATGCTCTTTAAAGTTGTAGATGTTATACAAAGGGATACTGCAAACGAAGTAATCATATGGCGAAAACGGATATTCCTGCTTATTTTACATATATTTAATGAATTTGCAAATTCTGTTACATATTTAAATAGTTCAGCAAGTCACACGAATTACTTTCATCCAGCTCAATCCTTCTTCGGAAGCTAACAGTTTCACATCTTCTCTTTACATTCCCAGTGTCTTATGGAGCCCAAAAGTTTAATATCGTGCTCACAATAGCCCGCTACTTCCCCTATCATAAGCCAGGTGAATCCAATCCACACCCTCCCGCTCAATTTCTTCAAAACTAATATTAATATCATCCTCCCATCTATGACTAGGTCTTCCTGGTGGTCTTATCTTTTCTCACATGCGTGGTACATGCCCTGTAAGTCTCACTCTCCTCCATTTGAGTATCATAACAGTACATGGGGAGTGTAAATCATGAATCTCGTCATCATTTTGCTTATACCTTTTTGTTTTGCTCTAAGCCCAAATATTTTCCTCCCCATCCACTTCTCAAATGCTTTAAGTCTATTTTATTCCCTTGAGGGACCAAATTACACATCCATACACAACCACAGGTAAAATTATACGTTTATATATCTTAATTCTTACGCTTTCAGATATTGGGTAAGAAGACCAAAAGATTCTGAACTGAACAGTGGCAGACATGCCCAGAATGTGACCTGCTCTTAATCTTGTACGCATTACATAACAGGTATAAACTATATCGACGTTTCGTAGGTTTCCGTATGCTCTGTGGCGCGTAGCCATTATTATTTCGTGACTAATCAGATTTCTCTCGCCTTGAAATAATAAAAAAATATTCCGAGAGACAAAGTGAAGTCACGAGTCATGTTAAGCAGAAGTATCATAAATATTAATTTCCTCTTTCCAGTTCAGGCCGGCACTGCGGGGGGGGGGTGCAGGCGGCAACAAATCTGCATGGGTTGAATTTCACTTCAAAGAAGCAGACAGGTAGCGCGAGTAATTACTCCAAAGTGCTCTTCTAAAAATAGAAATTTCACATTTTAATAATCACATTTTATTTCCATCTCAATATTCTCCTCTATTATACGCCTTCCTCTTCTCTGCTTTACGAACTGGAAACTTACGAAGGAACAAGGATAACTTCGCCGGAACAGTGACGGAGAGTCGAGGAATCGTAGTTCGATTCCCAGTTTGGGCAACAGATTTGATTCGTCTTCATAACGTCCAGACCGGCTCTTGGGTCCACGCAGTCTCCTACACACTGAGTACTGGGGCTGCTTTCCCTAGCTGACCATTCATTTTCATCTCATAATGGTGAATATTTAATATTTATTAATAATAAAAATATGACACGGAGAACACAAAAAACGAAGAAATTGGGGGGGGGGACAAGGGTATAGGTATAGCAAGGTGTTATTTTTGCCTACTTTTATTTATTGAAAATTAAGATAACGGGCTAAAAGAGGAGGGGCATAAGGAAATGAAATATTGGAAGAACTGTAAGAAAATTTAGGATAGAGATCAAGACAAGACCAAGGAGGAGGTGAAAAGGGAAATGATACGTTAAGAAGAAAATAAGGAAATGAAAGAGGAGAGAAATTGTAATAACACGGGAGAAAGATATTGAGAAAAAGAAGTAGGAGAAACAGAAGGAGTTGAGAAGTATAAACTAAAAAATTATGTAATTTTGTATGAAGAAATGGGCAAGACATTAAAAGATGACACGGACGGCATAGAAAACGAAAAAATTAGGGGATGATCACGGGCACAGGTACAGCAAGGTGATCTCTTTACCCTCTTTTTATTTCTTCAAAAAGAAGAAAAAGGCTAAAATATGAGGGAAAGCAAAAAATGAAATGAGAGAGGGGCTGTGAGAAGAATATAAGGAAATGAAAGACGAGAGGAACTGTAATAAAACAGGATAAAGATATTAAGACGAGAAGAAGAACAACATTACGAAGCAGAGGAAACAGAAAGAGGTGAGATAAGAAAGTAATTACGTAACTACGAGACCCTCTGGGGCGGTACCGATCTTCAGGGAAGGCTGGAACGAATGTACGAGGAACTTAAAACCCTGCAAATGTTGTTTCGCTTGAACTGAAGTGAGTTCTCATTGATTTATTCTTACCTCTCCTGGCTTCCAATCAAGACGGAGTAGCCGTTACTCTACAAATTGGCCTAAGGTGCGGGGCGGAGCGGGGGGAGGCTCGAAACCCGGGATTTCGATACTGTTTCAGTGGTTACGGCGTCCTAACTTATTCACGGACTCCTTAAGAAGAAGCTCGGAATTTTAAACGGACCTCGCTGCACTGCCTGTGATCCAGGCTACAGATGAAGATCACCAGCTCCTGGGGTGTGAGGTCGCGCAGCCAGATAAAATTTTACCGACGTTTCGGGAAAGACGAAACTAGACTATAGTGTCGGTTGGTAGGATGAAGAACGAATAGATGAATGGAAAGGGTTTGGAAGGAAGCGACTCTAGCTCAATCCCTACGCAAGTTTCAGCAAAACAACGAAGAGTCCCAGTCAGGATTGTGTACGTAGCAACTGAGATTCGAACCGAGTCCCTCCTGACTGCAAGCAGAAACGTTACCGCCAAGGCATCACGCTCGATCGTTTATCAAATGTTGCTAATATTATGCAACGCATTTTGTTTCACTACGTACAATTTACGTAGGGGCACGTGGTAGCGTAATTGTTTGAGGGGCTATGCTACAAGCCGGAAGGTCGCGGGTTCAAGTCCCGATGAGGTCATTGGATTTTTTTTCAATTGACCTAATCCTTCCAGCCTCACTATGGCCCTGGGGTCGACTCAGCCTCTAACAAAACTGGGTACCAAGAATTAATTAAATAATTTTCCTGGGGAGTAAAGCGCGGCCGGCGCTGACAAACTTACCGCCATCTTTGAGCCGATTGTCTAGATAATGTGGGACCCTCGACGTCTCATAACCCTATGGGCCTCCACAGCCTGGTACAGGGATAGCTTTACTTTACTTTTACGTACAATTTACGTGAGTCGGGATGGCCCAGTCGGTATAGTGACTGGTTACGAGCTGAACGACCGAGGGGTCGGAGTTCGAGTCCCGGTGGGGGCAAGAATTTTCACTTCTCCATGTAGACCAGGCCGGCTCTGGGGCCCACCCAGCCTCCTATCCAATGGGTATAAGTAAAAAAGTAAAGAAAAGGTATCCCTGTAACAGGCCGTGGAGGCCCATAGGGTTGTGAGTTGTTGAGGTTCCCAAATTTTCGATATACAATTTGCTCACAGATGGCGGTAAGGTTAACAGACCTACGAGCCGACCACCCTTTAGCCCCCAAGAACATTCCAAGAATAGTAGTGGTACTTCTTTCTGTTAGAGGCTGAGTCGACTCGAGGCCCATAGTGCGGTTGGAAGGATTAGGTTTTCTTCAGGTCTTTCTGTTATCACTCACTCACGGAGCTGAGCCCTTCTTGAGAAACTGCCAACTGTGCAGCCACTCAAGAACTTCCACAATTTTATGGAGCCCGAAGGTTCATCACCGTGTTCACAAGAGCCATCCGCCGTTCCCTATCCTGAGCCAGATCAATCCAATCCATACCATCCCATCCTATATTTCTAAGATATGTTTTAATAGTGTTCATCCACCTACGTCTTGGTCTTCCCAGTGGTCTCCTTCCTTCCGGCTTTCCCACCAATATCATATATGCATTCATTTTCTCCACCATTCGTGCTACATACCCTGCCCACCTCATCCTCCTTGCCTTTATCATTCTAATTATACTTGGAGAAGAGTACAATTTATGAAGAGTCTTTCTGTTATACCCTTTCGTTTTATTATACAGAAAATATACTCAAACAGCAATGCTAGCAAAACAGCAAGTGAAACAGATAGACAGACAGACAGACAGACAGACAGATAGATAGATTTCTTCGTCTACGCCTCAATCGTATGGCCGCTCTCTTTCTTTCTGGCTCCAATATAAAACAATTTTTATGCACTAATTTTCTGCCCCCGCCCCTCACTTGTACTACTTTACGCGCCAATTAAATTCTTCTTGATTTGACAATTCCGTTAATATTTGGCGAGGAATGTAAATTACGCAGCTTTTCAATTATGCAGTTTTGAGCAGCTTCCTGCTTCCCCTCCCTCCCGTACCCGAAGACTACCCTTAGCATCCTGTGCACACGAGCCTCGGCCATGCAGTCTTCCAGTGAAGTAAATACAAATTCCGACATTGGCGCAGAAACATTGGAAACTCCGGGCAGGTTCGAGTGTAATTATCATTCAAGACATGAAGTCATCGATCATGGAATGAGATGAGAGGTTTTATCATCTCTGGAGACCAAGCATTTTCTGTGGCATTATATAAACGAAGCTGGAGACGGAATGCTTCAATACGAGGACAGAGAGACAGACTCCTGAAGGCACGTGTACACGTACAGTAACTTCAGCAACACATACTTCGCCTTCACTGCCTTTAAAATTTATGCACATTTGTAGATAACAGCAGGTCCCTCCTGTACGCTGGGGTTACGTTCCTGGAGATCCCGGTGCATACCGAATCAGCGTAAATGAAAGACGAATTATAATGTATTGCAATGGGATCCGTTCCAGGTACACAAAAATTGAGACCCTTTCGTAAAACAATAAAAAACATTTACAGATTTCAAGCATAAACACTATACACATGGATTTATATATGTACTCTGTAATAAGAGGCACGCGGTGGCGTAGTTAGTTTAGGCTCTTCTCTACAAGCTGGAAGGTGGCGTGTTCGATTCCCGATGAGGTCAGTGGATTTTTCAATTCAGGTAAGCTTTCCAGCCGCACTATGGCTCTAGATGGACTCAGGCTCTACCAGAAATGAGTACCAGGAATTTTCCTGGGGCTAAATGGCGGCCAGCCGGCGCGTAAGGCTGACAACCTCACCGCCATCTGTGAGCCGATTGTCTAGAAAATGTGGAAGCCTCGACGTCTCAGAACCCTATTTGCCTCCACACCCTTTTACATGGATAGCTTTACACTTACTTTATTCTATAATAAAATGTAAACATGTAGGCTTTGTGCTGTCATGTGTGCAGGCAGCGGCCTTGCGACGGGGCTCTAGAGCCATGTGTACTACTATAAACATTTTAGTAGTGATTTACGAAGTTACTGTGTCAATGTACAAGACTCTGCGTAACTAATTACCTAATTAAAACCTACGAACTAAGTGAACCACCTGTCAAGACCACATGGCATAATGACCCAAAAGCCCCATGCCGAAGCCTCAAATTTCTAAGAGCAAATTATTTACAATTAGCAGAACAATAGGAGTCCCTTTATTTCGGCATACTTTGTGAAACCCAATTTCCCCTCCAACAGCGCGGAAGACACATGCCCCTTTCATTTCCTCTTCAGTCCCACGGGCGTATTTTATTAATTAAAATTCTCGTGGTAGGGGATAAACAGGAAGTGCTTAAGTCGCGACATGACCGACATTCCATGTTATATGGCTCCCGGTGTGATGGCCTGTTTAATTATCCGACGAAAGCCTAAGCCGCCTCAGGAGACAGCGTGAAGTTCTCACCAGTACTGGGTTAACGCGAGATTTTCAAGACCTCAAAGCAGGTGGTGGGTGTACAGGTACACTTCTGTGGCAGACACAAACGCAAGAGTTTATTCAAACTCCTATACTCCTAAATACACCTTCATGGTACTTGAGAGGAGACCTTCTATGTATAATATTTCAAATGCCACTTCGTATCATGGAACTTTAACTCTTTAAATACATGTAAGATTTGAAGCTTTCACGGTGGTGACTGTGAAGAATGCCGTCTTCTGGGATGTGGCGTCGTGTGGACCTTGTGTGAACCGACGTTTCGGGGGAACGTATCGCCTCCATTTTCAGGGTAGAAAAATCCGCGAGAGATGAACCATCTTGAGCAGGTGGCTGCAGACTGAGTCAGACTGATTGAGTTTTCTGCCCACAGAGTGTATCTGTGTGTTCCGTATGGTTCTCACAATAAACAGCGACTGTTTCCCTAAACAGCATTAACTGGTTTGGCTTTATAGCGGAGACGTAATGTTTCCTGTGAGGTACGGACTGAGTTTCTGCCCACAGAGTGTATTTGTGTGTTCCGTATGGTTCTCACAATAAACAGCAACTGTTTCCCTAAACAGCATTAACCCGTTGGGCTTTGTAGCGGAGACGTAATGTTTCCTGTGAGGTATGGACTAAGTTTCTGCCCACAGAGTGTATTTGTGTGTTCCGTATGGTTCTCACAATAAACAGCAACTGTTTCCCTAAACAGCATTAACCGGATGGGCTTTGTAGCGGAGACGTAATGTTTCCTGTGAAGTATGGACTAAGTTTCTGCCCACAGAGTGTATTTGTGTGTTCCGTATGGTTCTCACAATAAACAGCGACTGTTTCCCTAAATGGCATTAACCGTTTGGGCTTCGCAGATGAGACGTTTCCTGTGAGGTACGAACTAAATCTATATAAATATCATTTAGCAACAATTCAGCCTTTCAAATTGTCAACACAACAGATTTAAGGCTATCAGTGAGCTGTAAAACGTTGCAATGAAGGATATATAGTACTATCTACTTTATTGCTCTAAAATTATTCTGCCTCGTAAAATAATAGCGTTAAGAGGTTTCTCATTAAACCCCAGTACCTCCTTGCATCGACAATCCCCAGCTCCACTCAGAATTGAATGCAAACACATCTCAGATAAGAACAGGCACTGAAGAACGATACCAGCCTTCAAACCTGATGCATTAATTAAAAGTGAATCTCCTCACCAAAAGATAATGAATCACCGTTCCCGTAGTTTTTGTCATGAATAATGGCTTTATTGTGTTTTAAGGGCATGATAAACATTCAAACTGAACCCCCCCCCCCAAAAAAAGTCCTGGAAGTTCTTGACGTGGGAATATTAATATAATGATAAATTTTCCATACATTATTCATCGTCCTACTCATTGACAGGATGTTTCGGAGGCTAGCCTCTCTCCGTCTTCAGTTATAAAACGAAGCTATTCCGTTGGGCCCAATGGAACCAGCTAATAATTACTTACGGCAGCTCGAACGTTGGGATCGTAGGTTCTAATCTCACTCAGGTGATGGATGTATATCTGAGTTGTGTTTCTATTGTTCTATATGGACAGGAGCCGCACAATGTCCTTATCTCCCGTCCAAGGAGTCCTACCAAATGTCTATGAACAAGATTCCGGAACCAAGAAAACGATAGATCTCGGAGAGCGTTGGTCTGCCTTGACTTGGAAGAAGTACAAGAAACAAAACAAGAGAGAGAAATAGAAGACAGAAAGGGAAGAGAAAACATTTAGTAAAGTCAGTGCTGAGTGCTGACTAATGCATCTTGGGAGCAGAACTTCCGCTGCCGAACGGTGCAGATTACGAGACGTGGTCCCTGAAGAACAAGAGATGACGTCAATGGCTGTGTCAATGCCTGAGGTGGGTCGCAGATGTACAATACCCTGTAATCTAATGGAAACCTCAAGTCGACACATGAATAATGGATACAAATTGCAAAATAGAAGCCGATCGAAATGAGGTTGTCTATATCTGGCATAATGAGACGCAAGGAGCGCTTCGCACCAAAGTTACAGAGTTTGGAATGCAGCCTTCAAAAGGCACAGAGGGCTGTGGTCATGGCAAGACGAGGCAAGGCGACAGATCAACATATTCATGGACCGAACATTAATATCTTCTGAGCTAGCAACTAAGCGCAGTTCGGAAGGAACATACGACCTCCAGCTTTGTCTGAAAAGAGGGTCTCTTTCCGAACTACACGGCGTCACAACCAGAAGACGGTACTGTTCACAGTAACCGCTGAGAGAACCTAAAATCCCTTCAGAGCCATGTTCATTTTCCTTCCTTCATCTGCTTCAAATTCTCCTTCTTGTCTTAAAATCTTCCCCTTCATATTTTTACTCTCCTTCTCCTCTTCTTTTTCATCTCCTTTCCCCTTCTTCGTCTTCTTTTCACAACCTTCATTCTCCTCCTTATCCTGCATCATCTGACTTTGAGTATTCCATAAATAATTCTGTGGCATGTAACTCGTTGCTAGGCAACAACGGGGAAATACGAGTAAGTAGCTATACAGTAGCCGTCCCCAGGAACTCTGACCTGAGAATGAGGGCGCTAGCGAGGACAACCAGCAATTGTAAACGACAGACTCGTCCACTCGACAAAGAGGACTATAACCGCAAGTGTTCATTTGGAAAATAAAATTAGTGAGTCTCAAGGGGCTTGTCGCCAAGACGGACTGATTGGCGGTAAACCGCCAATTGTAAAGCAACTCTGACTCAGACTCCGAAGTTCAGCTTGTGAAAAAAAGACTTTATATGTGATATATTTAAGGTGCGGCTTATAAATCCGTTACCAGGTTACGACTAGTGAAGACTGAGAATCCTAATGCGTGTATAACGGTTAACTGGAAAGTGTATACAATAGCGACAGCGCTGTATTGCCTGTAGTCCCGAACTGTGTGAATGTATAAGGTGGCAATAAATCCAATCAACCAATCCAAAACACCGTCTTATAAGTCATCCCTAGGCCGCGCCATAGCTCAAGCGGTTAGTCGCTGGCTTCCCACCACGGCGGCCCGGGATCGATCCCGGGTCTGGTCAAGTGGGATTTGTGGTGGACAAAGTGGAGCTGGGGCACGTTTTCTCCGATTACTTCGGTTTCCCCTGCCAATCTTCATTCCCCCAATTGCTCCACAATCACCCTCACCTATCATCTGGGGCTGGTACAATAGGCCAGAAGTGGCCGCAGTGCAAGAAACTTAGTCCCACCGCACTAGCAATAAAAAAAGATAACTCATCCCTACACGTGATATTATGAAGGAGCATAAGGTACACAAATTCGAGCAAAATGCAATAAACCGTGAAGTGTACACGATCTGCAGAGGTGTGAAAGAAATGTTTTATCGAGGCAATATGCAACCGGATGTGAGCTGGAATCGATATATCGCACTGCACGGGGAACAAGAGCCGGCTACGCGATATAAGAACCAAACTGAAGTGTACGACGTCTCGATTTCTTCTGCGAAGACAAAGGCCATGAGAGATATAGGGATCACTTTGTACAAGTTTGAGCCCAAGATTACGTGTGAAAGACATTTCTCGCGTGGCACAAGGCCGGGATAGCTCAGTTGGTATAGTGAATAGGCTACGGACTGAAAGACTGAGGAGTTGGTGTTCGATTACAGGTAGGGGCAAGATTTTCTCTTCTCCATGACGTCCAGACCGAAAGTGGGGCCCAACTGGCCTCGTGTCCCTGAGAAGGAGAGCGACCGTGGCGCGAAGCTGACCACTCACCTCTATCTAGTAACGAGGTTAAGAATGGTGGAGCGATACCTCCGCTCATCCATACGTCTTCATGGCGTGGTGCTTAATTAATTACGGTCTGGGTTGTTGAATTCGGATACCGCTTGTATCACAGTCCAGAACCTTCTGTCTTCTCATCTGCTGTCTAAAAAAAATTGAAATACACTGAAGTATAGTGTCCGTGGTTCTGTATGGGTGTGGAACTTGGTCTCTGACATTAAGGGAGGAACACAGACTGAAGGTGTTTGAGAACAGGGTGCTGAGGAGAATATTTGGGCCGAAGGGAGATGAAGTGACAGGAGTTTGGAGAAAAGTGCATAATGAGGAGCTTCATAACTTGTACTCTTCTCCAAGTATAATTAGAATCGCCAAGTCAAGGAGGGTGCGGTGGGAAGGACATGTAGCACGTACGGGAAAGAAGAGGAATGCATGTAGGATATTGGTGAGAAAGCCAGAAAGAAAGAGATCCGGACAAAAACTAACACGTAGGTGGGAAAATAATATTAAAGACGTAGGATGTGGTGGCATTGGCTGGATTGATCCGGCTCAGGATAGGGACCAGGGCAAGGCTCTTGTGAACACGGTAATGAACCTTGAGGTTCCACAAATGTCGGCAATTTCCCGAGTGGCGGCTTCTCAAGAGGGGCTCTGTTTCTTGCAGGTTTTTTTATTGCTAGTGGGATGGGACTAAGTCCCTTGTACTGCAGCCACTTCTGGTCTATTGTGCCAATCCCAGATGATAGGTGAGGGTGATTGTGGAGCAATTGGTGGAATGAAGATTGGCAGGGGAAACTGAAGTACTCGGAGAAAACCTGCCCCAGCGCCACTTTGTCCACCACAAATCGCACTTGAACAGACCCAGGATCGAACCCGGGCCGCCGCGGTGGGAAGCCAGCGACTAACCGCTTGAGCTATGGCGCGGCCTACTGTTACGACGTGAACCATACACGGAAGTATGGAAGTCCTGAAATCGGGGCAGTGTGCATGTAACCCGTCAGAGATTTGATCGCGGTACTGGCTGCGTGGTTTTGCTGAATGATTCAAATGCATGGACGAGGTTAAGCTTTCCAACTTCTGGGCACGTGACACACAAGTTATATTTTCATAAGTTGCACGTAACCTGGAAGTACAAAAATGGCATCCACTGGTCAAGCACGGCTTGAAATATTAATACGTGTCAGAGGCTGGAGCTGATACGCCCAGAGGGTCCTTCTTCGAGAGCTAAAAAGTTAGGAAACGTGTGCATGACATAACAAACCTGGCTTGTTTTCTATGTTATCCTTGCTCAGGCGTCATACTAATCCTCACTGTATCGTACTGCGAAGATGCTAGGTTCAAATCCAGACCGGAGCATCAGCTACCCTGGAGGATTTTCGTTTTTTACTCAGTCTCTCCAGGCAAATGTGGGGACAGTAGCCAGATTAGAGGAGCGCTACTTCCTTCCAAATACTTGCCAATTCATCAGTACCTCGGTTCAATACGTTAGGTATGCTACCCGTGCAACAGTTTCAGTGCGAGCGAGCGGTGTGCAGGGACATTCAATGCTGTGCTCAGAAAACAGTGTGACGGTTTCCGAGTTATGAGACAACACCGCGTAATATCCATTTCGTATAATTATTTTTGAACACCGGAAGACTTAACGGGGGAAATTGTGTTGAGCATAAAATGACCGGATCTCTCTTCGATCCAAATATTTTCCTCGGCACCCTGTTCTCCAACACCCCCAATCTATGTTCCTCCCTTAAAGTCAGATACCAAGTTTCACACTCATACAGAACCGTCTCTTAAAGCATTTTGTAAAGTTATCCCTGTGCTTAATTAAGTTAGCACTACGTCATGAAGATGTATGTGGGGAATGGGTGTATAGATCCACGTATTATTTACCTCGCACTAGTTTGATGTAAGTCGTCAGCATCACTGCCCGGCCGCTTTACAATCGGGGAAAGAGCCCACGATACCCCTCGGTTAGGAATCCGGCTGGGCCCCAGTGATGGTCTGGACTCGAACTCCGACCCTTCGTCGTCCAGCCCGATGCATTTGATAACGATAATAATTATTAATGTTTCAAAGGAATGTAGTTGCCTAAGGATGCTAATAAACATAGAACTGTACACTTCACACAGAATAAACCAACCAACCGTAAATATTTTAATACCAACATGACGGCCATTTTCCTGACGTATGGTGACGTTTGAGAATCGATATCTGGGAATTTCGATTATCATTCTGTTGCAACACATTCAGTCTTAAATAAAGAAGCACAACTGATGTGGTTAGCAACTGACAGCACAGCTCGAGTCAGATTCAGATAGGACGGCAGGAGCGAGCGAGAGAGAGCTATAACACTGCGATGCTGTGAGATACATTCCCCCAGAATTAATCGTGCATTATAATGTTACTTTAATTTAGGACCTAAACATACTTAGAAATACAATCTGAGAGGAAACATAAAACTTGAAAGGCAAAGAAGAAAAATGACCGAAACAGATTTAAAATCTGGAACGGACCAATAGGATCGAAATCTTGTAGCTGACGACGAAATTCCTGCAGCTTTATTATGTGACCAACAAGTTTTCTTTTATTGCTAGTGGGGTAGGACTAAGTCCCTTGTACTGCGGCCACTTCTGGCCTATTGTACCAGCCCCAGATGATAGGTGAGGGTGATTGTGGAGCAATTGGTGGAATGAATATTGGCAAGGGAAACCGAAGTACTCGGAGAAAACCTGCCCCAGCTCCACTTTGTCCACCACAAATCCCACTTGACTAGACCCGGGATCGAACCCCGGCCGCCGCGGTGGGAAACCAGCGACTAACGGATTCAGCAATGGCGCGGCCGACCAATACGTTACATATTTTGATTACAGATAAACAGGGTGGGGGTTGGTCAGAACAATTTCACTGTAGCCCTGCGAGTAGCAGAACGCGACGAAAAGGGAACGCGGTGTTTGGGGATATAAATACAGGGACCTGGTCCTCCAGGTTGGGGGTTCGACGCAAGACTAACAACCCTGCTGTGTAAAAAGAATTACTATTGCGAAATCAAAGTAGAAAAAGCAGATCCCCAAGAATCACCAACGGAAGGCTATGACTCATAAGCGGCCATTTTGCCAAAGATGACGATAATCAAAGAATAATTCTTATGTTCCATTACATGTAAATTTCTCCATACGCCTTCCGGTTTGAACGTCTTTTCACGTCAGCGGTTTAATAAGTTCAGTGACAAGAGGTGGGGATTCGTTGCGCTGACCACGTCACATCCTCTATCCGCTAAAGTTGGCACTAACTTCGCCGGCAAGCGGCGGTCGCTAGGTCGGTATAGTTCGCTTGCGAACTAAAAACACCGAGTTTGTTTTTGTCAAGACGGGGACGAATTCCCTATATGAGTCCACAGTAGCACCTGTCGAAATTTAAGAAACCATTGCTAAATTACCCCCGCATGCAGCAGCCTCAACAGGGATATTTAAGACTGGTGATCCAGCTGCCGACCGCCTCTGTGGTCTAGTGGTCATAGTTCTTGGCTACAGATAGAGGTCCCGGGTTCGATTCCCAGCTCTACCAGATTTTCTGAGAAGTAGTGGGTCTGGATCAGGGTCCACTCAGCCTCGTGAGGATAACTGAGGAGCTATTTCAAGGAAATAGCGACTCTGGTCTAGAAAACCGAAATTAACGGCCGTGCAGAACCGTTGGGCTAACCACGTGACACCCTTTACCCGCAAACGTTGGCTGTAATTTCGCCGACAAGCGGCGGTCGCTCAGTCGGTATAGTTCGTTTGCGGAATAAAACCACGGAGTTATTTTTTTAATCCAGCTGCCTAATAACCCCACGAACCAGCCGTCTCCAATTCTATGAGTTTTCTATGCAAGCGTAGATTAAAATGAACATAACCCCCGCATATAACGACAGCACTTAACTAGTTCAGCACAAAAGACATGTACAAATACAATGCCAACCGTACGAAGGATTACAGCGCACGCAATGCAAAATGTTCTGTAAAGTGGGGCACTGTACTGCATATGTCTCTCAGGCAGCCACAATTTAACCTCATTTGTATTGCTGCATGTTCGATAAACATCGCTTGATTGATCTGATATGGCGCTGAACTTTACATATGAACCTGCCCCCGGTTACGCCGTCTATTTCTCCATAATGCCATAGGGCGACCGGGCTATTCAATCACATTAAAGTACACCCTCTCTAATCCGGTTACGGTTAATCCTCATCGAAATATGAAAATGAAAAAAAAAATGTTCACATTTTCGTATATACTCGTATTTCAAAAGACACGTGTCATTTAGGAAGGCAGACAAGTCACTAGTCTTATCAGACAAAACTTCACAATTTCTTCAAATATGCAATATTTTAGGTTCAAAAACAAAGAACAACTTATTAGTATTCTACCGATCAATAAAATTGCCTTTTTATAGCTTTTAAATAAAGGTTCAATAGTGATTTTTTAAATTAATACTATATTCATCAGCACTAATTATATAATTCAATTTTATATTTATTTATGTTCTAATTTTATCTCGTCTAGGGCTACATTTCTCTTCACTAATCCGCATCACCGGCCGGTCACGGTAGCCGAGCGGTCTAAGGCATGCACCGTCTTCTCTCGCTCGGAAGCCGGGATCGTGGGTTCGAATCCCACACAAGGCGTGGATGTTTGGTATGTGTATGTGTTTATTCTGTGTTTGTGTTGTCCTGTGGAGGCCTTGCGACGAGCTGATCACCCGTCCAAGGAGTCCTACCGTCTGTAGAATGACCGAGGAACTGAGAAATCAGCCCTCTGCTCCGAAGTGCGAGCGACAGGAGAGAAAGAAATCCGGATTATTGCTTAATCCGTAAGACTTCCTCCCTCTCTATTAATCCGAATTAGCCAGGATTTACTACACTTGCACAAGACCCTATAGTGAATTCTTTTAAACATGTCACGCGTCTTTTGTCTTTCTCCTTTGGGTTACTTTCACTCTGCAGCGCCGAAAAAAACGACAAATTGGAAAAGATCTGGAAGAAAGCCGTCGTAATCCAATCGCGGTACAATCCCGGTATCGCCTTGAGGGACTGAGGAAAACCACGAAAGAACTCAGGATACTCACTGCCTAGGCTTAATTTCGAACAAAGCATCTTACTTACTTACTCATGGACCTGAGCCCATCTGGAGGAGCCGCAAATTCTGCAGCTACTCAAGAATTTCCCCGCATTTCATGGAACCCGAAGTCACTGCTCCCTATCCTGAGCCAGATCAATCCAATCCATCCCATCCCATCCTATCTGTATAGGATCCATTTTAATATTGTCCACCCACCTACGCCTTGGTCTCCCCAGTGGTCTCTTTCCTTCTGGCTTTCCCAATATCCTATACTCATTCCTCGTCTCCATTCGTGCTACATGCCCTGCCGACCTCATGCTCCTTGACTTGATGATTCTAATTATACTTGGAGAAGAGTACAAGTTATGAAGCCCCTCATTATGCAGTTTTCTCCAACCTCCTGTCACTTCATCTCTCTTCAGTCCAAATATTCTCAACAGCCTGTTCTCAAACATTCTCTGTCTATGTTCCTCCCTTAATGTCAGAGACAAAGTGTCACACCCATACAGAACTAGAGGCAAAATTATAGTTTTGTATATTCTCATTTTTATGTTTTTGGACAGCTGACTAGAAGACAAAATATTCCGGACTGAACGGTAGCAAGCATTACCCGAGTTCAGCCTCCTCTTAATTTCCTCCTGAATCAGGTTTCGATCTGTTATCGTCGTTCCCAAATATGTGAATTGTGCCACATTTTCAAAACATCTGTTTCCTATTTTTAAGGACCGCGCCACAGCTCAAGCGGTGGTTAGTCGCTGGCTTCCCACCGCGGCGGTCCGGGTTCGATCCCGGGGTCTGGTCAAGTGGGTTTTGTGGTGGACAAAGTGGCGGTGGGGCAGGTTTTCTCCGAGTACTTCGGTTTCCCCTGCCAATCTTCATTCCACCAATTGCTCCACAATCACCCTCACCTATCATCTGGGGCTGGTACAGTAGACTAGAAGTGGCCGCATTACAAGGGACTTAGTCCCACCCCACTAGCATTAAAAAAATTCCTATCTTTATACCATGATTTTGCCTGCATTTTAGTGACGAGACAGTAACATATACTTAGTTTTGTCAGTGTTTACTTCTAGACCAACCTCCTTACTTGCTTCAATTAAAGTTTGTGTGTTTTTGTTTATGGTATCTACATTATCAGCCAGTAGATTCACAGCAGCTGATGTGTCCCGTTTAATTTCAGTTAGAGCGTTACCCTTAGGCCAGCATAGCATAGTTACGGATCGGACCGACTTGACAGTAAGAGCGTCTGACTCCTTTCCCGCGTCACAGCCATTGATCCACGGCAAGACGGCGTGGTCTACACTTCGTACACGCAGAAACTCTTACAAAAATACAAGGAAAATTGAGGGCGCCCTGACAAATCAGTGACTCTACCAATTTGGGTACGGGCCGGAAAATCCAGATAATGTAGGTAGAAAAAAAGCAAGGCCCACAGCGTCCAACTTAGGCCCATTTAACCCCGTATGTAATATGTACTTTGAGTCATTTTTATGGTAAAGCTGCCGGAGCGTGAAGCCGAACTCTCGTCTCCATGTAGTACCAAGGTTAAGAATGCGCGGAGCTGAATCTCCACTCACATATCTCTTCAGGCGCTGCTTTTTAGCCTACATACCTTATTTACAAAAATAAAAGTAGGCTTATGAAATCACCCTGTTGTCTGTGTGTGTGAATCCTCCACTAACAAATTTCGAATGCCTTAACCAATTTTACGAACCTCTGTATTTATATCATGGCACCCCGGCGTCTCAAAGGTGTACTACATAAACAGTTCTTGCCTGTACGTGTATACATCCTACCGTTGCTAGGCAACGGCTCAGTAAACACTTTACTGCGACAACGAATATACGCCCAACAACAGAAGAATTTTTGAACATATCGTTTTCCATGCGGTCCGTGTCGTATCAAAGTAGAGTCTGTGGGTCTGTCTGTGTATCCCCCCTTCCGTTGCTAGTTAATTAAGCACTGGCTCAAATATGCTTTTACATCATAAGCAATATTGAAACTTCGACCAATTATTTCTCTACACGTTTCGAACAAAGCAGGCAATCAATTTATCTCGTTATCTAATAACGCAGATTTCCTCTACAGGCAGTACAAATCATAATATTTGTTACGTAACATACACCTATTTCAATGTACTTTAGGTGTAGAGAGGCTATAAATTTATTCAAGTTCCTGCTGCCACCGTGCAGCCTGATAGGGAACTGCAACAGTGTGCAGAACTGCACTTTTCGTGACTGTACAGGAACATTTTATAGCTTACTGTAAGTGTAGAGAGGCTGTAAAGCTATTTAGGTTCCTGCTGTCACCGTACAGCCTGACAGCGACCTGCAACAGTGTGCAGAACTGCACTTTTCGTGACTGTACAGGAACATTTTATAGCTTACTGTAAGTGTAGAGAGGCTGTAAAGCTATTTAGGTTCCTGCTGTCACCGTACAGCCTGACAGCGACCTGCAACAGTGTGCAGAACTGCACTTTTCGTGACTGTACAGGAACATTTTATAGCTTACTGTAAGTGTAGAGAGGCTGTAAAGCTATTTAGGTTCCTGCTGTCACCGTACAGCCTGACAGCGACCTGCAACAGTGTGCAGAACTGCACTTTTCGTGACTGTACAGGAACACTTCATGGCTTACTGTGGGTGTAGAGAGGCTGTAAAGCTACTTGGGTTCCTACTGTCACCATTCGCAGTATTTGTGAGTTAACTTAAGAGGGTCAAGGTAATCACATGAGAACCATTTACGTATAAAACAAACGTAACACGTGCTACTCAAATTTTAAATGATAAGTCCGTATTCTAAAGTTATTGATGAAACGACCTTGGCAAGAGAGAAGAAACTTTCGTTGCTACATTTTAAAGGTCACGCCAAAGACTTTCCTTTTTCACGTTTATCATAGTCTATGCCCGCTAGATATAATTGAATTGGAACTGTAGGCATTTCTAACGTCAAAGTCGCCATCCTGGTTTCATTAGCGTAAGTCTGCGGTAATGATGCCCATGAGTGAATATGAGGTCAGACACGTGCCGATACAAAATAAAACGAAACTTAGCGGCGAGTGGGTGCAAGTCCTGCTTCGTACAGAGAGCTCCCGGCTTCAAATTTCGGTCCGGAGACCGGTTTTCCACAGCTACAGGGCCGGCGCGACGCACATTTTTTCAAACATCCCTTTTCTTCTTACTTTTTGTTAAATTAACACCAACTGCTACTAAAATTCTATTCATGTCATTACCGTTAAGTACCCTCATCCAAACATGTAACGGAAGGTGTACATAGTTTAGGGTTACGGCTCCTGTCATGGTATTCACGAGTATCCGGATATTTCAAGCCAATCATGATCCCGAAGTAGGGGGGGAGGTCTCTTTGCCTCAAGGAATAAACTTGGTTTTCACTGACCCAGCCTGTCTCAATCGTTCTGCGGTTTCTCAGTCATCCTCCCCCCCACACACACAAATGTATGCAAAGTATCTCAAATTAGACCACGATCGTTTCCTTCTGTATCCCTGCCAATTCATCATTCATCAATAATCTTAACATTTGATGCTATAAAGTTTGTCCCAGGAGGAAAGGTCATTATTCCGGGAGGTCATTGTACCCGTCATTCTGGGCAAAACACTGTGTATGTACCTGTATCCTAGTCCGAACGGTTTCGGAGATAGAGCTGTTCCACCGTAGAGTGCACTATACACTGTACAGACGAGCAACACGCCATGTCCTCACATGAGTTGCAAAGTGCACTGATGTTGACGGTGGAATTTTCGAAAATGTATTGTACTAGGTAAACTGTACCAACTTTGTCACTTGAACAATAAATACCGGCATTAGAAACAGTACGTAATATCTCTTTCTTACCAACAGCTTTGGAACTGTACAGTGAAACAGCCCTACCTCGGAAACCGTTCGGAATAGGACACATGTACATAAAGTTTTCTGCTTAGAATGACCGATACTATGACCTCCTAGAATATTAACCTTTCCTCCTGGGGCACTCAGTATAGGGTGAAATGCTGACAGGGTAATTACATAAGCCATAAATAGAAGCTGAACAGACACAGAATACTGGGGATTCTCTGACTTCCGTATGAAAAACGCTGACCTACTTTTATTAGCATTCAGAAGTTTTAAACGGTGAACAGACAGGCCCATGGGGGTGCGGAACAAACCAAACCGCACACAATTTCTGTTCCAGGAAATATCGTTCGCAACCCGTGACTATTTTCGAAGTCCCTCCGGAGCCGCTACCCACCAGCGCATTCAGTGCCAAACCCACGCGTCACGCTCAAGATCTGTTACACACGGACGGACACCCGCGAACGAAAGAATCTGAATTGAAGCCAGCTTAATTAGGCACCACGCCATAAACACATACATGGGAGTGAATGTACAGCTCCACGAATCTTGACCTAGTCGCTAGATAGAGGTAAGTGGACAGATACATGCCCCGGCCGCTTTAACTCCGGGTAAAGGGCCCCATAATCTAATAAAAAGGAGTCTCGGTGTGCCCCAGAGCCAGTCTTGATGGTATGGGAAAGATAGGAAACTCTTACGCTTGCCAACAATCGAACTCGTATTCCGTTCGAACATATGTTCAGTTGCAACAGGCACAGCTACACTGATGTTCAGTTACAACAGGCACAGCTATACTAATGTTCAGTTACAACAGGCACAGCTACACTGATGTTCAGTTACAACAGGAACAGCCCCATTGATATTCAGTTACAACAGACACAGCTACACTGATGTTCAGATAAAACAGGCACAGCTGCACAGATGTTCAGTTACAACAGGCACAGTTGCACTGATGTTCAGTTGCAACAGGCACAGTTGCACTGATGTTCAGTTACAACAGGCACAGCTATACTGATGTTCAGTTACAACGGGCACGGCTCCACTGATGTTCAGTTGCAACAGGCACAGTTGCACTGATGTTCAGTTACAACAGGCACAGCTATACTGATGTTCAGTTACAACGGGTACGGCTCCACTGATGGTTCAGTTGCAACAGGCACAGTTGCACTGATGTTCAGTTGCAACAGGCACAGTTGCACTGATGTTCAGTTACAACAGGCACAGCTATACTGATGTTCAGTTACAACGGGCACGGTTCCACTGATGTTCAGATACAACAGGCACAGACCCATTGATATTCAGTTACAACAGACACAGCTACACTGATGTTCAGATAAAACAGGCACAGCTGCACAGATGTTCAGTTACAACAGGCACAGTTGCACTGATGTTCAGTTGCAACAGGCACAGCTGTACACATGTACCAGGTAAACAGCTGCACAGGTGCATGTCAATGGCACTCTCTTCAATCATCCGTCAGCCCTATGTCTGTTAACGCTACATACGTTTCCAGTGCATTCAATTTTGAAATAGGATCTATTTTTAGCTGAAGGCATTTCAGCTAAGTGGAAAGTGCATGATACAGGAAGCCATTGCAGACACTCGACTCGACACAAATTAAATTTGCATTGTTATTGATCGACAAAGAGAAGCCGCGTATTTCACTCGTAAAAAGATCATGTTTGGGCGTCTACATGAACAGAGTTTTCAGGAGAACATACGGACCCAAAAGAGAAGACGTAATTCAAATGTCGAGAAAATTACATAAATGAGGAGCTTCACAGTTTCCTGTTGATGAAATCAACAAGCACAAGATTCGTGGTGCTTTCATCAAAGTGTGATCGAAATCATCTGAAATAGAATGCCACTTCGGAGACCTAGAAGTAGATGGGAGGATAATTTTATAGCGGATTACAGGGTATACGTACATGGACTGGATTCAGCTGTGTCACGGTAGGGTATAATGGGGAATGCCTTTTTGTGCATGGAAAAAATCTTCAGGTTATAAGAAAGGCCTGAAATTTCTTGGCATGCTGAGTGACCATCAGCTTCGTAGTGACTAGTGTGTCATTTCTCGTTATACTCTAGTATGTTATCCATTTCATGGTCACGTCATTTCTAATTAATTTTAAAGTATATTTCGCTGTGAAATCTGAGGTTCTCGTCCACACACCCATGAACATTCTTATCTTTTAGCAAGTTAATTCGTAGTTCTGCAGGACTTTACCGAAATTTCGGAGCAATGTCGTGCCTACATCTTCAGGGTCATAGTTAGGTGAGCAAACAAGTAGCAAGCAAGAGCACTCGCTCTGCTGTCTGTTGCGTGCTCGCTGTATTGCATTACTCTGAAGATGGGAGCAGCAGGTTTCTCCGAAACATGTATAAACATCTACCAGGCTACACGGGATCACATCACCCAGCACAGTACTGTTGACGAGTCTCCGTTTACTGTCACTGGGATTGAGGACTTAAGTGTGTGTCTATCTGCATACATTATTAATGTTTCGTGAGTGGGAGGGAAGCCAATGCAATTTTGTAGAGAAATCGGAAAGAAAGAAACCAATAGGAAAACCAACGAGTAGTTGGAAGAACAGTATTAAAATGGATCCTATGGGAGGATACGGATAGGATTCATGTGGCTCACGAAAGGGATAAGTGGCGGGTTCTTATGAACACTAATGAATTTTCGTGTTCAAAAAATTCCTGGATTTTTGAATAAATAAGCAAATATTAACGTCTCTAGAAGGACTCAGCTGCATGGAGGTAGTCGGATATATTAGGCACGAAATTCTACTCTTCTCTACAGCGTTCAGGCCGGCTTCATGGCCCACCCAGCATCCTATCCAACAGGAGAGTGGATGTAAGTAGGATTATATTTAAACTTTCAATGACGGACATTTTAGATGGTGGTAGGGCGAGCTGCACGGAGTTTATTAAATGCCCGCTGCTTTTGAGCGTTTAAATGTCCTTTGCTGTTTGGCGTTTCAAATAGTTTTAAGCACTTCATTAAAAATGCTGTATATAATAAAATCTTAACGATAAAAGAATGGAATTAACCTTATTATTATCAGCAAATAACTTAATGTCACATACTGAAACGTGAGATTTGAAAACATTTAGGCAAAAATGTTATAATCTGTTCTTTTGTTGTTGTTGCCGTAATTTTGTTGCGTATCCCGCTTCTCCACAAAGTGGTTCTGCATTATAAACTCATCCCTTCTTTCAACACCTGACATACTTCCGTAGTCTATGGTTTCATAAAACAGCTGGAAACACTAAAAACAATGGTTGTTATTCAGCTCATAAGGTTCACATCTTCGCTGCACTCTTCAGATATTCGACTCTGTTGACTAAACGAATAGAAAAGTGAGAGGACGGAAGCCAAGATGGACCATAGAGAAACTTCTATGTTTAGTATAGCAGTGCCAAGCTCTCCCACTGCATTTCTATGGTCGCAACGAAAGGCTTGCATTAGCTGACTGAGATACACAGCGCATTCAGTTCTCGGTGTGTTCTTATTGAATTGGAATATCGTAGTTTCTTTTCGTCATACACTGGCAACGGCATATTGTTCGGAAGATGGAACTGAAAAACAGGTGAAGTGCAAGTACCCGTGTGTGACTTGGGACTGCGCATTCTCGGGTATTTCGAGGAATACCACACAAAGGCGAGATTCAGTAAGACGATGGGAAGGGGGGGGGGGTTGACGCCTTTGTATGTACATCAAGACGGTAAAAAAAAGTTATACACATTGAATTTTACTACATTTAAAAGTAATTATTTAGAACTGTGCGCGCGTCTCTACTACAAGCATTTAAACGCACGAACATGTGCACTTTACCAATGCCGACTCTGCCTTTCAGTGTACCGACATGTGTACTTGAGACGGTAATTTTAAATTGAATTTAAACAATAAAAAACTCCGTATCCTGTAGTCAGCAAGCGAACTATACCGACCTAGCGACCGCCGCTTGTCGGCGAAGTTAGTGTCAACTTTAGAGTATAGAGGGTGTCACGTGGTCAGCGCAACGGATCACCACGGCCGTTAATCTCAGTTTTGTAGACCGGAGCCGCTATTTCCTTGAAATAGCTTCTCAATTATCCTCACGAGGCTGAATGGACCCCGTTCCAGACCCACTACTTCTCATGAAATCTGGTACCGCCGGGAATGGAACCCGGGACCGCTGGGTCTGTAGGAAGGAACTCTGACCACTAGATCACAGAGGCCTATTCCTTAATACTTTTTTTTTTGCTTAAACCCTCATAACTGAATGACTCGTTCAACTTTCTCAAGGAAAATTGTTCTCTGATTTTCTCATTCGAAGAAAGGGGTGTCATATTCTGGCTGACAGGTTCCTCCGAAACGTCGGCATGTCCTCCATGTCACAGCCCTAACAATGACCTCAGTGAAGACCTCAAAATGTAGAATATTGACGCGATCAACAGGCACACCTGCTCCCTCCGTCTAGTGAGAAGTTTGATAACCAAAGGCGACGCTTTCACCGTGAGGGAGACTACGGAGTGGGGTAACGAGGAGCACAGCCATTAGTAGCGAACATGCCAAATATTTCACAGACTAATGGAAATGAATGGGCTTGCGAGGGTGAATAAGGGACGAGATTTGGATAATCGATGTTAGAAACTAAGAACGCGGTGGGAAGACAGAAAGCGTAATCAGAAGAAAGGATATTTCTTTTGAAACTAATGAGAAAAGTAGCCACAAAAACATAGCAGGAAAGAAATTAGAAGCAAATCAGAAGAAAATAAAACCAATGCTTGAATCCACTTTAATGGATTAAATTGTAATAAAAATAAACGACTGAAAAGAAATCATGACTAGTAACAGATGCATCACAAGGATAGCTTGGTATAGCGATGGATTACGGTGTTGATGACAGAGGAATCGAGGTTCGTTTACGGACACTAGCAAAAGACATTCTGTCCGCACCGGCCTTGGTGTCCACTCAGCTGCCTATCCAAAAGGATACAGGAGTTAATGCGCTTACGGCGTGAAGCTGACCACTCACCTCCATCCGGTGTCGAAGGTTAGAGCTGTATATTGTGTCGTAAAAAACGAACTCCGTGCAACATAATCCGCAAGTGAACTATACCGACCGAGCGACCGCCGCCTATCGGCGAAGTTAGTGTCAAACTTTTGCGGATGGAGGGCGTCATGTGGTCAGCGCAACGGATCCCCAGTGCCGTTAATCTCGGTTTTCTAGACCGGAGCCGCTATTTCCTTGAAACAGCTCCTCAGTTATCCTCACGAGGCTGAGTGGACTCCGTTCCAGACCCACTACTTCTCAGAAAATCTGGTAGCGCTGGGAATCGAACCCGAGACCTCTGAATCTGTAGCCAGGAACTCCGACCACTAGACCACAGAGGCGGTCCTGTCGTAATGGAAACATTTTTAGTAATATCTCCGTACTTACTGCAGTAAAATCTATCAGACATATTTCCATTGTCCATTTCGTAGTACAAGCCGATGAACAAAACCCGGAATCCCAGTAGCTTCAAACCGAAATTATGGTCTAAGATAAAGTTACATTTGTATTTGGGAGGTGCTCTTTTCGAAACTCAGCCGGGTCACCGGCTATCCTGACTAGGGCTTATCGTGGTTTACCTCAGTCCCTCCAGGATATTTTAGGAGAGTTCCTCTTTTAAGCCACGACCGCTTCTTTCCGAATCCTTTTCAATTCATTAGTCATCCTACCCTCGCACGATTCATTACGAAAGCGTCTTCACCCCTGAGAAGTAACTTCAATTTATTAAGACAAGCTGAACAACTGTTCAGTCCTTTCAGAGTAACAATTTTTCTCATCAGGAAAGAGATATATGAGTCACAGAATACTATGAAGACGGAGGCAGTAGGTTTCTTCGAAACACTGATATGGACGTAGCATATTACATGAAGGGGACACGCGGTAGCGCAGTTGGTTGAGGCACTATGTTGCAAGCAAAAGGTCGTGGGTTCGATTCCCGATGAGGTCATTGCATATTTTTCAATTGGCCTAATCCTTCCAGCCGTACTGTCGCCCTGGGGTCGACTCAGCCTCTAACAGAAATGAGTACCAAGAATGTTCCTGTGGGTAAAGAGCGGTCGGCGCATAAGGCTGACAACTTCGCCGCCATCTGTGAGCCGAATGTCTAGAAAATGGGGCAGCCTCGACGTCTCACAATCTTATGGGCTTTCATGGCCTGTTACAGAGATAGCTTTATTTATTTCTTTTACATTACATGACGTCACGGCCACGAGAAATGTCGCCACAGTTCTGATCATTACTCTCAATGGAAACAGGCAGTCACTCACCGGAACGTGACCTTGGACCGTTGGATTTGCTCCGTCGACGTCACATCCGCACTCCAGTTAAATGTGACGGACGTTACTCCATCCAGGTGACCAATCACAGACCACTCCTCAGCAGGACAAGTCTCCCCCGCCCAAACGCTAACGAAACGACCATAAGGGCGGCCGTCCACTTCTGACAGAAGGAAGACTTCTTGTACGTCCTCCACTGTGTTACTCTTCCATACGCCGACTGAAACAGAAGTAAATGCTGCATTAGCTTACTCTGCTTTTGGTCCCAGCAGAACAGTTCTCTATGCGGTTCGTGTCGCTTCGGACCGAAGAAAGATGAAGTGACAGGAGGTTGGAGAAAACTGCATAATGAGGAGCTTCATAACCTGTACTCTTCTCCAAGTATAATTAGAATGATTAAGTCAAGGGGGATGAGATGGACAGGGCATGTAGCACGAATTGGGGAGAGTAGGAATGCATATAGGGTATTTGTTGGAAAGCCAGATAGAAAGAGAGCACTGGGAAGATCAAGGCGTAGGTGGGTGGATAATATTAAAATGGATATTAGAGAGATAGGATGGTGTGAATTGGATTGATCCGGCTCAGGATAGGGACCAGTGGAGGGCTCTTGTGAATATGGCAATGAACCTTCGGGTTCCATAAAACGCTGGGAAGTTCTTGAGTAGCTGCACAAGTGGCGGCTTTTCAAGAAGGGCTCAGCTCCGTGAGTGAGTGATGCGGCTCAGAACTTTCCTTTGACTTGGCACTGCACACATTAAGTTTGGCAGGTCTGTGCTTAATGAAGAGCCCGGAAATCCGAATAACGCCCAGTCCCTGCTGTAAACACTTTCAGTTTATGCTAACGAGTACTTCTGCGCCGTGTGAGAGTGTATTAGCGCGACACTGACGGCAGGCGAGAAGTGACGACAGTGATAACAACTACGGCGAGATGACATCCCCCCCCCAATATTCAACTTCCGGAGTGGATTTATGGATTCTTACTGCAGTTAAACAAGTCTAGAACGAAATATGGGGTCAGAACAGAAATATCATCATCTGAAAACTTCTCTGGTGAAGAGAATCTACTTATAGTAAGAAAATGCTTCGTGTAAATGACAGATGCTCAGAGGGGAAGTGTGAAGGGAGATTAATAACTGAGCGGGAACTGCGGGAACTGCGAGAGCTGTTCGCAGTTCTTACAGTTATACTGCCTGGTCTGCTTCACAGAATTCATCTAACAAGGAACGTTCTGGTCAGAGAGGCCAATGTCACACACAGAATCCTGTGACGGACTCCACGATAAAGAGAAGAAGATGATGGACGGATGGATGTATGGATGCACGGATGGATGGATGGATCGATGGATGGGTGTTTGGATGCATGGATGCACGGGTGGATTGATGAATGGATCCATGGATGGATCTATGGATGGATGGATGTCTGGATGCACGGATTGATTGATGAATGGATCCATGGATGGATGTCTGGATGGACAGGTATGTATGTATGTATGTAGGTAGATAAAAAGGCAGATTATGGACAAATACTTAAACA
The DNA here is from genome assembly GCF_002891405.2 of Cryptotermes secundus. Lineage (NCBI taxonomy): Eukaryota > Metazoa > Arthropoda > Insecta > Blattodea > Kalotermitidae > Cryptotermes > Cryptotermes secundus. Next base: position 3,076,544 of record NW_019740656.1, on the reverse strand, counting down.
GATATATGCACATATGCATATAAACACACGGTAGACAAATAAGCAGAGAGACGGGTACATAGACACAGAACACGAGGGAGAGAAATGAAACTGCAAATTGCACTTAGCCAGGGGGATCGGCAGAAGGAACTGTAAAGGACGCGCTAACATCAATGCTGTTCGAATTGCTCATAAGAAAATAAAATATAATTAATGTAACAGAGGTGAGTGATATTCTGCTAACATGGAAGTTCTTTTTATATGCAACAAATAATTAAAATAACGAAGGGCGACTTCCTTGTGACGAGCAAACTGCATTCACACGCAACTCGTCACTTCTAACTGAAATGTACACTGACTCAATAAGTAATCAGTATCACAGTTTCACTGTTATTGGACACAAATTAACTAACTAACTAACTAACTAACCAACGAATAGACCAACTCCATTCTTGAAAAACCAACAGCTGCTCAGTCATTCAAAATATTTTTTTGCATTTCATGGTACTCGAAATTTCATTACCGTGTTCACAAAAGAGCGTCACTGGCCCCCATCCTGTGCCAGATGAACCCAGGTCGAAACCTCTCATCTCAATTCTTTATGGTCCACTTTAATATTACCTTTGCACCTAAGACCATTCTTTCTATTTGTCTGACTTATTCAGATTTTTCTACCAGAACACTGTACGTACTTACCTTCTCTACCACGCGTGCTACATGCCATTCCAATATCCTCCTCCCCTTCACTTGATCACTCTAATTATTTTTGGAGAGCAGTACAAGTCAGGAAGCTCCTCATTACTCAGTATTTCCCAGCCTCCAGTTACTTCATCTTTCTCGGATCCAATTATTCTACTCTCATTACATACACTAGACGAAATTAATTTGTACTGTCACGTGACGGTGTGACTATAAACGGGTTCTGGATCGATACTGTCCACAGTCACGTCTTCAATAGCCGTTGCTCGGTAGCGACTTCCAACGGTGGATGTTCCCTTCCCCTGGGCCCCCGCAGTGTCTCCGGCCTCAGCTACCAGCTTCTCACAGCAACAGCTCACAATGACTGAACTGCAGCGGTCCTCTGACTGAATAACTCACTCACCAACCAAATAACTCAACAGACTGAACTCATTCCGCACTAACTTATAAAGGAAGTGGCCTCCGTAGTCTAGAGGTAACGTTCCCACCTCATGACTCGTGGTACGCGGGTTCAAATACCCGGCGGGGGTCGTCGAATTTTTAAGGGCGGAAAAATTCAGGGAACAAGTCCTCCGGGAGGGACTTTAAGCTGTGGGTCCCGTGTCGTAACTTTACGGCACGTAAAAGAACCTCATATCCCCAAAGGGGATCACTGAGCCAAATTCCAGGACGTTTCCCGCCCAACAATAGTCTCTAAGGCCTCTGATATATGGGGGAAGCATTATAGATACCGCTAAGCAAGTGGCCGAACTCGCTTGCTCGGCGGGACTGATGGCACGCACCATTTATCGGTAGGGTATAGAGACTGGTAGAATATCATAGAGGGAAGCACAATAGATCAAACTGGTCGCGGTGCATGGGGAAACCCACCCTCTCTAAATAACTAACTAACTAACTTATAAAGGAACGGACTGCTCATCTGTTGCTATTTACGTGCAGTTTCTTTCGCGGTTGTTGCCTAACTACGGGTCTACATGTCAAAATACTTTTATAATATTGGCCTATGCTGCAAATTTTCGTTAAAATAGGGGAAACGATTGTGATTTCATTGCAATCTAAACTCGGTCAAGATTAGTTTTTGTTTTGTTTCCGGTCCCGAATGAGGCCCTGCTGTACCATCCCCACATTGGGGAACTGATAATTGGTAGGGGAAAACCAAATTGCTGGAGAGGGAAACCTGAACAAATGCCACTGTGCTCACCACAAATGTCATATGAACTAACCTGGTATTAACCTCGGACCTATGCGGTGAGAAGTCGGCGTAAAACCGCTGAGCCATGACATTGCTATTAGCACGATACACCAATTGGCATTTGTTATTGCATCTGCTCACGCAGGCGCTATGGAGTTTTCTTGCTACAGCTACGAAACAGACATCGCCACAATTGTAACGAGAGCAGTGGACTAAAAGAGAAACGTCGGGAGGTACAAGTGGACCTAGAGTGGAATTAGGACTGTTAACTTCTCTAGTCCGGCGAACTGTTGCTGCAGAAAGGAACCTGTGCTCTCAACCCAAGGCGAACAGTAAAGAACTCAAAAGTGTTTCACGGGATGTGTCAATATGGAGACAGAAAGAGCGAAGCAACTTCACGAAGCCACTTAGCTCGACTGTGAAGCTAAGATAAAGTTGCTCTTATATTTCATTAAGTACAAGGGCCGCGCCATAGCTCAAGCGGTTAGTCGCTGGCTTCCCACCGCGGCGGCCCGGGTTTGATCCCGGGTCTGGTCAAATGGGATTTGTGGTGGACAAAGTGGCGCTGGGGCTGGTTTCCTCCGAGTACTTTGGTTTCCCCTACCAATCTCCATTCCACCAACTGCTCCACAATCACCCTCTCCTATCATCTGGGGGCTGGTACGATAGGCCAGAAGTGGCCGCAGTACAAGGGACTTAGTCCCACCCCACTAGCAATAAAAGAAAATAATTAAGTACTATGACATTAAGAGATATAAACGGGTAAAGGTTGTATATTTTTTTTCCTTGGCATTACAGCCCCAGTGGGCCTAGGCCTACCTCCATGAACTCCGTTCACTTCGGTTTTTCTAGATCTACCACACATGGTAGGACTCCTTGGACGAGTGATCAGCTCGTCGCAAGGAAAGGTTGTATATAGTTTAACGTATTCTTAACGTAACTAGATGGAGCTGATGTGTTAGCTTCACGTCCAGGCCGCTTTACCTCCCAGCCATCTACTGGATATACTGAAGTTTATCTAATATTCATGACTTGAATTCGCGAGATGACGGTTCGAGACTCCGCCTGGACACAACCTGCCCTGACTGAGTTTTATCGAGGAAATCCCTGGTCTTAAGGGGTTAAAGTAACTTCTTCTTTCAGTGTGATTTATATATTTATGTTTCCCTCTGTCAATGCATCTCTCTGAGACTAAAACGGACATTCGTCAGAGATCTGAGACACCAAATGAAAGCAGACTGACGTTCTCTCCTTCGTTCGGTGAATTTCAACTGAACTTCAAATTAGCAGCGCGGACCAGCTTTGTGCAAAGCGTGCCACAAACCACACCGCCTCCATAACTCGCTCGGTACATTTTCACAGGAATCTTACCAAACCGCTGTAACAGCGCGGCAATATAATAACAGAACTTGCTAAATTACCTCGGTATGCAAGCTCGGAACCCTGTTTCTCCCCCACAATTGCCTTTTAATATTATCATAGTGTATAAGACATGCCAAATTTAAGCAGCCTTTGCATTTCAAACCTTAATTACCGTCCTTAACTTGCTGTAACCAGATAAATGCCGGATCGAAGGTCCAACCCTAATTTAAATACCGAGGATATGATAATGTGCTGCGTGCTCAGGGCCATCACACATCTCAGCGGGCAGTGATAGATATGAAGCAATGGTAGAATGATTATCAGGGGGGAAAGAAGAGAAACTGATAAACACCTCCAGTGTCACTTCATCCACCACAAGTGGCCTATGAAATTATCCAGGATCGAACCTGTGTATGTAACATACGAAGCCAGTTGCTAACAGCCTGAACTATGACCCGACCTCCTTTACTCTTAAAGCGAATTTGAATAGGTGACATATTTTGATAGGAAAAATAACAATAATTTATGGGAAGAAGTAATCCCCTATTTACCTTTTATGCGACAGTGCCCGCACAGAAGATGACGTGTCAAACAGTTCTTCATTTGTTCCGTGTATATTCGTTGCGGCAGTAAACTTTTCACCGAGTCGTTGCCTAGCAACGATACGGAGACACACAGGCTGATAGGGATTTATGAAGTATGCTGTTGAGATGGGCTCAAGTGCCATGATATACATACCAAGTTTAATAAAGATTGGTTCTGAAATTCAGAAGTTAATAAGGGGGCTACACAGAGAGCAAGGTGATTGAATAACCCTACTTTTAATTTTTCAAAAGAAAGAAAGCAGGCTAAAAATAAAGGTGGGCTTATGTTATCACTATGCTGTCTGTGTGCCGGTGTATCCCCCCTATGAATTTCTGAATGGCTGAACCAATCTTTATGAAATTTGGTACGTATACTACGGCACCTGAGCCCATCTCAATGGCGTATATTTCATAAATCCCTTTCATCGCTCTGTGTCTGTGTATCTCCGTATCGTTGATAGGCAACGGCAAGGTAAAAACGTTACGGGGGCAATAAATGCACAAGCAACAGAAGAAATTTTAGACACGTTTTAAAATAAGGAAAGTAGGCTAACAAATCTCCTACACAAATTATCATTTTTATAACCCTTTACTTTTATCCATACAGACCTATACATACATTAAGGGTGCATATATTTCGGGCGCAAGGTCCCCCGACATTTTCATGATGTAAGTAAGAGCTATTCCTGTACCAGGCCGTGAAGGCCCATAGGATTGTGAGACGTTGAGGGTCCCACATTATCTAGACAATCGGCTCAAAGATGGCGGTAAGGTTGTCAGCCTTATGCACCGGTCGCGCTTTACTCCCCAGGAAAATTATTTTTAATTAATTCCTGGTACTCATTTCTGTTAGAGGCTGAGTAAGCCCCAGGGCCTAGCGCGGCTGGAAGGATTAGGTCAACTAAAAAAAAATCCTGTGACCTAATCGGGACTTGTACCCGCGACCTTCCGGCTTGTAGCATAGCCCCTCAACCACTAAGCTACCGCGTGCCCCGTCATTTTCATGATGGCGCCTACAAATTCCCTGTTTATGTTACTACTAACATATGGCGTACCAAAGTGGACGGGAATAACCATTTCCTTTATCCCCCGTGTATCTTTATCTTCCATTCTTTCTCATCCATTTTACTTCTTTTTCAAGCGTCATTTCTCCCCCAGTCCTTACTCCCTCTATACATTTTTCTCGTTGTAATTTCTCGGTTTCTTTATCACTTTATTACCTTTGTCTCCTTCCCTCCGTTCTCTCGCTTTCCTCTGCAATCCCATTTATTGCTTCTATCGTCACTCCTTTCTCCGTAACTCAGAAGGGGGGGCTGGCGTTTGCCCGAGCATTGCAAAAACTGAATATTAGTTATGTGTAGAGGCTTCATTTGTTCTTTCGTTGGTAAAAACGAACACGACGCCCACCCTACTAGCTGGTTTGTGTTGTCATTGTCGCTCTGGTGGCGGCTTCCAGAGTTACAGGAAATCTGCGCAGGCGTACTTCTACTCGCCGCCGCCTCCGTAACAAACTTCACGAACTACATCAAGACGCACGGCGTACCTTATACATATCACTTTGGGTTATTTAACTGTGATTTCGGTATCGACTATACAGGGTGTTTCACGACTTTAGGGCATAACTGCAGGAGGTGATTTCCTAGGTCTTTATGATCAAAAAAGTTCATATAATCGTGTGTCCGATTTTGGACTGTTACGGAGTTATGACCGTTTTAAACTCAGAATAGAAGGTAATGATTACTGACAATTAACGGAACAAAATAATAAACCAGCATAATACATGATACATTTAAAGTATGGATGTAAAGTTAACTTCGTGAAATTACCTTTAATTTGAATTGATTGGTGCTTAAAGCTGATTTTCGAAAACACCACCGCCGGCCGCAACATAGGCTGCCGCTTGGTTGTGAACCGCGCCGGACATACCAACTCACCCCGCCTTAGGTACCTCTCAAATACCTAGATAACGAGAACGCTGTCTGTAGCTCGCTAAAAACAGCGACTCGCCAGCTGACAGACGCGGTTCAACGAGGGCGTGTACGGGAATGAAAAAACGGTCATAACTCCGTAACCGTCCAAAATCGGACCCATGTTTATATGAACTTTCTTGATCACAAAGACCTAGGAAATCACCTCCTGCAGTTATGCCCTAAAGTCGTGAAACACCCTGTATAGTGTCGGACGGTAGGATGACAGATGAATGATGAAATGGAAAGTATCTGAAAGGAAGCGATCATGGCCTAATCTAGCTACAATCCTGATATTTGCCTCGAAGGACTGAATAAAATCTAAAAAAATATGAGTGAGCGTCATGTCCGGGACTCGAACGGAGCACTCCCAAATACAGTTACGTTAACTCTCTAATTTACGAACTTTCTATGTGTTTTCTTTGCACCCAGAATTATGGACGATCCTAATTATTCCGAATGGATCTGATGAAGAACTCACAGAGACCCAGTTCATTGTATACAGAGTGTAACTAAAGAGTGGAAACAAATTTTTGACACGCGTTCCATGCGCCAAAACAAGAAGAATATCTATATCAACATGTGTCCGGAAATACTTAATTTGTGACTTACTGATGGAGTACATTTATAATAGTTAAAAAAGTAAAGTTGTCCCTGTGCTTAACTAATTAAGCACTACGCCATGAAAGCGTATTGGGGATTGGTTGAATAGATCCACATTTTCTTGACCTCGACACTAGCTGGAGGTGAGCGGTCAGCTTCACGCCCCTGCCACTTTACCCCCGGTACCCATTGGATAGGAGGTTGGGTAGACCACAGAGCCGGTCTGGACGACGTGGAGAAGAGAAAATTCTTGACCATACCGGTACTCGATTTCCAATAAGTGCTCGGAATGTCCTCCATGAGATTCAGTGCTCGCTTCGACACGTCTCCTCATGGACCGCCACATCCGTTCACAGATGTCGGGGCAGTTGCGGAGAGTCTGACAGGCATCCACAGTGCGATGGATTGCCTCTTACTTGTAACAGGAGCTGCATACACAGGGACGTTTAGGTGTCCCCACAGGTAAAAATCCGGTGAGCGTGGAGGCCATGCAGTGGGTCCTCCTCTCGGTCATGATAGCTGTTATTGAGAACATCTCGCACAGCACGACTAAAATGTTCCGAGGCACCAGCATTAATTCTTGCAGCTATTAACTTATAAATGAAATGTTTCCGGACACATGTTCATGTAGACATTTCTTCTTGTTTTGGTACGTCGAATTCGTGTCCAAAGTCCACCCACAACTTACAGTTACACTCTGTATATAACTCTGGCATTCGGGTTAAGTCAAGTAGAATTATGAAGGTTTTCCGACGTTTCGGCATACATTATAGTTGCAATATAAAATATCTGGGCAGATCATGGCGTGACTGGACGAAAGAGAGACTTTTTTCTTGTGAATTACTTCACTACGCTGTCAGACGCGAGATGATATAGCGACAGATGGTAGGCTGACACATGAATGATTAATTCTAAAGGATTCAGAAGGAAGCGCCCGTGGATACGATCTGTATGTAGGGACTCAATAGAACCATGAAACGCTGTAATCATGATATCTGGTGTCCAAGCGGAGATTCGAACCTAATACCTCCTGAACATGAGTCCAGAACGCTAACGTTAAACCAACTCGTTGACGTATTTGAATGAAACTACTGGCTTGCGGCATTAAGTCTTCCCAGAAACACAGATTTCAGAACATGATCATTAATACGAGCAAGCGGACTCAGCCTGTAAACATGTTATTAATGCTACTGCAGGTCGTCTATATGGAAGGAGACACCGCGTGGCTACTTCAAGCGCGATGAATGGTTTCCTGTGTTCGTATGGGGGAACCATTCAACATTAAGTCAGCCGACCGAGCTAATACGAAGGACAATACTAAGTAAATACCTTTTCTCACTAATTGCATTAATTAGTTCACTGAGGTGATACATTTTACAGTCAAATTTCATGAATAATTTAGATTCGTACGCGGCTAAAAGCAACTAGTCTAACAGCATTTCGCACATACGTACACTGTTCTGTTTATGTTCGACCAAATATCATTAACCCAGTTTCGCCATGTTGGTGCATGCGCAGCAGAATGAATGGTTACGGTCGGGAAATGTATGTATTTTCTGGTACTAGTGGAGAGATACTTCCTGCTCTTCAATTAGTGTATACTCGTACACAACCCGTTCAGCATTCAGCGGATATCTCGTTACTTGTCACAATTCTAAACTGTTGTCGGGGTTTCCGTGGCTTATAATTTTCAAAACGAAAAAACAAAATATAACTGCTCCGGGAATAAGAAAGTATAACTCAAAAAGTGTTTTTACTTGTAGAATTAACATCGCAGAAAGCTAAACAACCTCAACATGCGCGCTCTTCCTGATACGTAAGATTTGAAATTTATACGCCACGAAACCCCCGACAATAATTGAGAATCATCCTGCATAACCTTTCTTATTATGAACTCCCCCTGCTTTCTCCCATATTCCTTTCCAGTCCTTCCAGTCCAAGCCCATATTTAACGCCATATCCCATGAATAACACACACAAATAGTCAATCCTAAACATTTTACTTTATAAGGTACACTGAACTTCACATATTCACGTCAAAATAATATTGTGACATATACACATATGCTGAAAGCAAGAATTGTGAAGCCAAAGAAACAGCCGTTGCTTGCGAACGGCTCTGAAACAACATTCCTTTCTAGACAACGGCAGATTCTTAATAAGAATAGACGACCGTTGCTAAGGAACGGCTAGGTAAAAGTTCCTGTGGTAATGGTAAGCATGAAACATAGAAACGGTGTTTTCTAAGTGGTCCGTGCCGAGATGTTATAGGCAAGGGACAGATTAGTTGTTAGTTGAAAGTCAACCTGTCAAGACAAGACTAGGATGTTGGTGAATTAGGGCCGCCAGCCTGGGAGTTAGTCAGTTGAAGCAATGTGATAGCTGGAAGGGAGGCGCCATTCAGAAGGAAATGAACCCGGAAGCAAGGGGAATTTCCATTATTAGAAGCCGTTATCAGGAAACGTCTAGTGAAGATACTGTGGGCTGGAGAAGACTTAGATTCTGCTCTAATGCTTTGTGACGTGTGGAAATTGGCGATGGCGCTGCAATTAAGTGTAACTACGAGTTATGTGTCAAAGTGACCAGTAAATCCAATATTCAGTCCAAAACGTCAATAGTCACTCCATACACGTGACAGTATCAGTACTTACAAAGAAGGCATAACACACTGAAATAAAAGACTGCTCAAAGGTTCGTGACCTACCACATAATGTGCTTTCATGAACCTTGTTAACGCTCGACAATTCGGTGGTATGGTAACCTGAAATTTTGCAGTGGCAATGATAAATATCAGTTAAATGTGTTTACACGTATACACTGAAATGGTGGGGTAGTCAAGGTAATACAGAACAGGCTGGAAACTGTTGAACGCATAGTATGCTTTGTTGTATCACAAACACACTGAAATAAGCGTACAGAAGGATAGCACACTATTGTACCCTTTGTTTCGAGAAGAAATGCTACGGCGCTGTGAGCACAATGCATTGCTAGGCGATAGAGTATTTTTCATTTCAGTTATCTGTTCATCCCTTGGAGGAATGGAGGTAATAAAAATGGTATTTAAGGCTCCTTTTCCCATTCAAACGTCTTCAAAGTATTAATAACGTGAACATAGAGAGTACGCTTCACGCTGCGGCATTGCTTCTCCCTAGCTCTGAGGGAGTTCAGTTTATGCCGCAACATTCCTTCTCCTAACTCTGAGGGAGTTCAGTTTATGCCGCAACATTCCTTCTCCTAACTCTGAGGGAGTTCAGTTTAGGCCGCAACATTGCTTCTCCCTAATTCTGACGGAGTTCAGTTTATGCCGCAACATTCCTTCTCCTAACTCTGAGGGAGTTCAGTTTATGCCGCAACATTCCTTCTCCTAACTCTGAGGGAGTTCAGTTTATGCCGCAACATTGCTTCTCGCTAACTCTGAGGGAGTTCAGTTCATGCCGTAGCAATGCTTCAGCCTGACTACAGGTACCGCAAGCAGTACTAAAATCGATTTCGGAAGAAATATGTGTAGAGTAACCCACGGTTTCCGTAATGTACAATATAATCGATGCCTCAGTAACAAGCCATCGCTGTGAACCTTTCTCCTTGTTACAGGGTCTTCCATGTCTTTTTAGAACAGTTCAGTATTGTGTACAAAGTTTAATGGGAAATTCACTCAGCGGCATAAAGAAAAAATAAGAAAGTAGGCCATATCTGGTGTAAGTGGTGCAGTAAAGAACCGCATCTCTTGAAAACATTACTTCAGAGTTTGTAGCCACAGCCATGACGTCATATTTCAATGACCCTTCATAACATTCAATGTGCAAACTAGACAGTTTCATAGTCTTCTTATACGGTACGTAGAAACACATTCACCCGGACAAGTAAAGGTGATTATTTAACGACGCTGCATCGCGTAACTTGATGGTGAATAATGGACTTGAAAGAATGTGGTCATGGCCGAATTTGAAGTTCTATCCCGTTATTTGCCTGGAGGGGCCCGAGTTAAGGCAGAAAAATTATGACAATCTATGAATGGACTGGGATACGAACCAGGCTACTCGCAAATGCAAGTCAGATAAGTTACTGACAACAGAGGCAAATATGAAACTAGCAAACTCCCTAAGACCTGAAGCTTTCCCGGCAGTTAAAGTTGATTAAAATCTTCTACGGCTATCAGCGTTAAAAGCGGCCCTCATGACAGGAACAGAGATGCTCCCTTTTGGATAAGTGACAGCTGACACCTCGAGCATATTTTATTAACTACGTAACTAGTTAACCGACTCCATAAAGGCGGGACCTTGCTGACAATCTACTGGTCGCTCATTCGGACAAGAAACTCGCCGTCGCCACTAATTGAACGCGAAACTTCGTTACTATTTCGAATCTGAGGTTCTCACATCGAGACTGTTGTTCTGTGGAGTCGGGACTACACGGCGTCACTCCCAGAAGACAGTATTGTTCGTTACCATCTTCACAACAGCCCGAAATTAATTCATATTCTGTGCCAAATTAATCCAGTCTACAATGTTCTATTTCAATTACAAAACAAACAAACAACAAACTCCGTGGTTCTAGTCCGCAAGCGAACTATATCGACCGAGGGACCGCCTCTTGTCGGCGAAGTTAGTGTCAACTTTAGCGGATAGAGGATGTCACGTGGTCAGCACAACGGATCCCCACGACCGTTAATCTCGGATTTCTAGACCGGAACCGCTATTTCCTTGAAATAGCTCCTCAATTATCCTCATGAGGCTGAGTGAACCCCGTGCCAAACCCACTACTACTCAGAAAATCTGGTAGCGGCGAGAATCGAACCTGGACATCTGGATCTGTAGCCAGGAACTCTGACCACCAGACCACAGAATTACAACCACTTTAATAATATATTCCTATCTACACACAGGCCTCCTACGATGTATTCTACTTTTTGGTTTTTATATCCAAACTACCCATGAATTTCCGAAATATCCCGTACTGAACTACTGGAGATCCATCCCGCATCGTAGTCACTGATACACGTCACAATATGTTAACCTTTACCTTCTGGATAACATATAGGAAGATAACAGTTTCTCAACCAGGCTGTGGCAAGGATTCCTCGAATTTAATCTGCTCTTAATTTCTTTTGATTTCTGTCACTCCGAAATATTTTAATTAGGCCGTGAATTCGGAGAGAACGAAAACTGTCATATTTTCTATTATCTTATTTTGCGAAAACTGGATCTTATTCCTGCCGAATATGAAATCTTCAGACGTTCAGTGCCTTTTCCTTTCGTTCTCAAAAAAAGGAAACTCCGCCTCTTCAAAGCAGCATCCAAACCTAATTGTTCTTTGATCCAAGGCAACTTTCCTAATTACACGTAAGCCTTCTCGTATTTTTGTTCTTAGTTTGCTTTGTCGTTTTACAATTACATTCAATCAAATCACGTCTCTTTAACCAACCATCTCTATCTAGCTCTACTGAAATGATATTTTTATCAACTCTACAGACTGAAATCTCTTAACTTCGCAAGGCCTTGTACAAAGAGACCAGTTCATAGTGAAGACTTGCGTAACTTCCATTCGAGATGGATTTCCCTTGTGATTAGTTTGGACGCGGGCTGTTTTTCAATATAGAAGCAAAGAAGCGATTTGGTTCGCTAATTTCCTTACATACTGTCACGTGTTGGGTATGTCACGCGGCAAATAACTTCACGTGGGTCTCGGATTTAGCGAATCTTTATTGGACACTCACACGCTTACACACCTTACATTTATTGTACTTGCAGTATCACTTGACTTCTGGTCCAATACTCCAATGCGACGTCTCAACTTTCCTTGGCCGTGGTTGGATCTCAACTGTCTCTGGTGGCGGCTATCCCAAGGTTGTCTTCTTGTCAATACTCCAGTATTCTACTGCTGTCCTCTTCGTGCGTGTAGTAAGCTCGGCTTATGCCTCACTGTTTCGTTTCTACTGTCCGCTGTTACGTAACGGGCGCAACGAACTCTCTGTAGTTCATTTCTGGGGAGACGCGTTCGTTGCTTCTGCACTGTCTACGCAACGGCTCCCTGTTCTTTGCATTACCATGGAAGTGCCTATTCCAAACTCACGTGTTCGGCAATCCGTTGCTCCCTCGCAACGGTTTGTTTGTATTCGTTTTGTCGCTGTTGGAACTCAACAATTTCCATTGTAGCCGTTTCGCGGTGATGGACGTAAGGTAACGCGTCACAATACTTTCAATTGAATTCCTAGAAGGCCGAGCCATAGCCCAAGCGGTTAGTCGCTGGCTTCCCACCGCGGCGGCCCGGGTTCGATCTCGGGTCTGGTCGAGTGGGATTTGTGGTGGACAAAGTGGCGCTGGGGCAGGTTTTCTCCGAGTACTTCTGTTTCCCCTGCCAATGTTCATCCCACCAATTGCTCCACAATCACCCTCACCTATCATCTGGGGCTGGTACAGTAGGCCAGAAGTGGCCGCAGTACAAGGGACTTAGTCCCACCCCTCTAGCAATTAAAAAGTAACCCCTACACCACCTTGCGCGGCGCAGTTCCCGAATTTCTATGGATAAATTAATGTGAAGTGTAAACAACGAACTTCAGAGCAGGCTTGCTCAGCTAACCTGCCAGAAGACAGCGATGTCAATCAAGGGTGCGCAGTTCATTATAACTTTGTGCATGAACCCAGCAGAGGTCAGACTGTCAGCTTGGCCTGCCAATTAAGGCTAGCATAGGCTCGGTATGCTGTTACTTGTGTGGGCCCCATCAAGCAGTAACTGAAATTGTGCAAGAAAGTTACATCAATGGAACTGCACATCCAGCGGATGCAACTTGTTAATATCAGCATCTTCCCACCGCCACACGCCGTCCAGACGCGAGGCGTCTTATTTCTCCATCTCCTCTTTCTTATCGTCCTTTTTGTCCTCCATCTCCTCCAGCTTTATCTTGTACATATCTTCTTCATTTTTCCTCCCCGCCTCTCTTCTACTTCCACAATTTATGTCCTCTATCATTTATCTTAGTTCTACAACTCTTCGTTTTTATTCTCCCTCTTTCTTCTACCTCTTCTTCTCCTCATATTCTTTGTATTTCACTCTTCCTCGCCTTCCTTCTCCACCTCTTCTCTCCAGATTTTTCTTTTCTCCACTCCACATTTTCATGTTCCTCATCTTTATTTCCTTCTTCTTAAATTCCTCCTTCTCTCGCTAATTTCTTCTTCCTCCTTCTCTTCTGCTTCCCTTCCGATTCTTTCTTTCCTCCCCACATTCTTTCATTCCTTCTCCATATCTTCTTCCTACGTCCCCCTTCTTCTGCTAGTCTTCTTAATCCCTCTTCATCCTCTTTCCGGAGCCCTTTTTTTCATTATTCTTCCTTTCCTTATTATATTCCTTCTTCTCTTTCCTCACTGTCCTGTCCTACCCACACTATTTCATGTACAGAATTTCAAGGAGCTCAATTTATAAATAGAAAAGGAACAACAGGTAGACCTTGTATTAGATAGAAGACACTTGCTGTCCCCGTTACTATGGCGTCAAGTGCCATTTCCCTCCCCCACTGGAGCGTCTCTGACGTTAAACAAAGTTAAGCTGGCCATCATACCAGCGCCAGAAGATTTTACGAACGTCGTTAAAATATTATAGCCATCAATGATGGATGAAGGAATAGGTCGGGGGAGCAATGAAAAATTCATCGCGCACCTCGTCACGCACCCCGCGCCCCTTAAGTTACACACCTCACACAGCCCACAGAGAGGCGCCCGCCCCGTGGTCCGTGGAACCAGGGTCGCTCGAGGCCTCTCCCGTCTCCTCACCGATGTATTCCCCTCTAACCAGGCCACAAATCTTGTCACTATTGAAGGACCGACAGTTTTCTTTTTAATTCGCTTAGTGCGGGTGAGGGGTTGAGTCCAGTTGGTTCCACTCAGCAAGGCGGTCACTGATTGGCCTATTGTACCTACCCCGGGTGATTATGATGGAGAATTTGGTGGAATGAAGATTGGCAGGGGAAATCAAAGTACTCGGAGAAAATCCGCCCCAGCGCCACTTTCTCTACCACAAATTCCATTTCACCAGACTCCAGATCGAACCCGGGCCGCCGCGGTGGGAAGCGAGCGACTAAGCGCTTGAGCTATGGCGCGACCACAGACCAAGTTACTTCAAGCGACTTGTATCGGGAAATGCCAGTTGGAAACTTGGGCGAAACACTGATTACACTGGCGTTTCATGGTTTTCCTAGAGGCAAAAGCAAGAAGCTGCCTCTGCTTCCTTCCGGGGCTAGGTGAACTAACTCGGTACCAGGGACGGGCAACTACTGTCTGCGTGACCAGGGACACGAGATTTGCTTCACAGCAGATGCAAAACCTCCTATCCAATGGGCACCTGAGGCTGCTTCCGCGGGTGTAAAACGGCCGGGGCTTGAAGCTTACCACTCACTTGTACCTAGATTAAGAATGGTGGAGGTACAATTCCACTACCCCACATGTCTTCACTACGTGGTGCTTAATTAGTCCACCAACAAGCTTACCTTATCTTCCAGTTTCCTTCCACATCCCTCCCAATTCATTATTCACTATTCGCATTCACACTGACGGCGTTACTGGTCCAATGTGCTTGATTCTGAGGGCGACAGAGGTGAAGTTTAAGTTTCATGCAGTTTTACAGATGTGCATAAAACTACACGGCGTCAGAATCTCCAAATATTCAAACAGTTTATGATGCTGCACGCTCAAAATGAAGACTGAAGAGTAGGGTGTTAAGCCGTCTAAGCCGGTAGAAGTCAGACGTTTCAGAGGGACATACTGCCACTATTTTCACGATAAAAGAGTAAGACAAGTAAAATAGTAAAAAGGAAGCACCATAGCCCAAGCGGTCAGTCTCTGGTGACCGGGTTCGAGACCGGATCAGGTCATGTTGGATTTGTGGTGAACAAATTCACACTGGGACAGGTTTTCTCCGAGTACTTCGGTTTACCCTGTCGATTCGCATTCAACTGTTTGCTCCAGAATCATCGTCAGCATCATCATCTATCATCTGGGGCTGGTACAGGAGGCCGCAGTCTCAACCCACGAGGAAATAAAAAAAACAATAAAAACAGTAAAAAGGGAGCACTAATAAAGGTATCATTTGATACTTATCAGACGCGGTAGCGTCACTATGGCCCTGGGGTCGACTCAGACTCTAACAGAAATGAGTACCAGGAATATTCTTGGGGATAAAGGGCGGGCGGCGCGTAAGGCTGATAACCTCACCGCCATCTGTGAGCCGACTGTCTAGAAAATGTGGGAGCCTCGACGTCTCACAGCCCTATGGGCCTCCACGGCCTGTTACAGGGATACCTTCATTTTGTTACTTTTATCAGTTAACAGTCCATGATAGAATGGGACTTCTTAGTACCCACTTGACTTCGGGAACACGACTTCAAAGTGTAGAGCTGAAGCACTGAAGATATGAATCAGCGGTGAGGCGTTTCTTGCTTGTTAACGGCAGTATTATAATACAAGCAGACTGTAATGCACTGTTACGGCAAGCTTCCAGCTCTCCAGGCAAGGTACTTGAAGCGGCCAACACTTTAACCCTTTGTTATGGTATCCTGCTATGTCAATATTGTCCCTACAGAAAGGCCAAGTGGCTGTTGAGCTCAGTAGACCAACAACTTTGTCTTCCACAGACTAAGAGTAACATAAACTGAAGTGCACTATCTTCCGAGATCATACACCGAGTATCCTGAGAGAAATTTACACAAGTTAGGAGGAATATACAGGCTCCATCTTCATGGTCAAATATTTGCTAGGCAAGCAAAGAGATATAAGCAATCACTAAACTAAAGGTCCACATTTAAGCGGCTCCGTAGTCTAGAGGTAACGTTCCCACCTCATGACTCGTGGTACGCGGGTTCAAACCCGGCGGAGGTCGTGGAATTTTTAAGGGCGGAAAAATTCAGGGAACAAGTCCTCCGGGAGGGACTTTAAGCCGTGGGTCCGGTGTCGTACGGGCACGTAAAAGAACCTCATATCTCCAAAGGAGGTCACTGAGCCAAATTCAAGGACATTTCCCGCCCAACCGTAGTCTCTAACGCCTCTGATAGAGGGGGGAAACATTACAGATACCGCCAAGCCAGTAGAGGCCGAACTCGCTGGGTCGGTCGGGACTGATGGTACGCACCAATATCGGTAGGGTATAGAGACTGGTAGAATATCATAGAGGGAAGCACAATGGACCAATACTGGTCTAAGTGCATGGGGAAACCCACCCTCTCCAATAACTAACTAACTAAGGTCCACATTTGATGTTAAGCATTTTAGTATTATCATTAATTCATGGCCCCATGACCTACTAACATGATCATAAAGGTAAAATTGTCCAGATGTCATTAAGGCGTATGGGGGAGTGGATGTATAGATCCACATTTTCTTGATCTTAACTTTAGCTGGAGGTGAGTGATCAGCTTCACGCCCCTGCCGCTTTACCCCCGGGGAAAGAATCCCCGGTATCCATTGGATAAGAGGTTGGGTGGACCCCAGAGCCGGTCTGGACGACGTGGAGAAAAGAAAATTCTTGACCCTACCAGGACTCGAACTCCGACACCTCGGTCGTACAGCCAGTAGCCAGTCGCTATACCGACTGAGCTATCCCGGCTGCTCAAGAACTTCTTATCTTATTTCAAAACGTGGTACAAATGTAATGTTATAAAAATAAAGAAGAAATTTTTGTTCCGGGAACGTAAAGGACGCCAGCGTACATTACGGATAATCACATGTATAAAATCTCATTTGCATTTGAAAGTTTGTAACGGACATGAAGAGAAAGAGATGGAAAAGCGACACCAGACACTGGCCCCGTCGTTGTTCCTTATTTCAAAGAGCTTAACAAATTAAAATGAATACAAACCAAGTGATGTTTCTGTATCACATGTCAGAAACCAGCGACTTTTCATGCAAACATTTCATGTGGTTACATCCGTGACCACAAACACGTCCGAAGGCCGTGTTCATGAACACACAATAACTTTTATCAGAAATAAGTTTAAATTTAGCCTAATTTTGTTGTACAGTCTAAAACAGGGGTCGGGGAACTTTTTTACTTATTACCCCAAAATATATTTATTTACGCCGACGTTACCCCCTTGATTTGAAAGAGAGAAAATCATAGATTAGTCAAATTCAAAAGGTTTATTGAATCTATTTATATGGAGAATACAATTATAAATATAAAAAGTATAAAATAAATGCGATAAAATACGAGTAAATTAATATCCTCATTATGAAACAAAAGGATTTCTTAGAAATTTTTTTCACTTCAGGTTTTGGGGAAATGATGTTGTTTCATTTTTGATACAGTAACATCAAAATTGGGACATTTTGATGTCAGAGCAATTTGCATACTGTCTTCGGGGTCCAATCGATTTCTCTGCTTTGTTTTTATGTTCAGTAGAGTGGAAAATCCTTGTTCGCAAAGGTAGGTTGTTGCAAAGGGCAGCAACTTTTTGACTGCCTCCTCATGTGCAATTCTGAAAGCATTTGCAGCTCTTGACATCCAAAAATATGACAGATCTGCTTGTTTTCAAATTCAATACGTGCTTCATTATTGGATCGAAGTTCAAGAAGTGCCTCTGCCAAACCTTGAGGCTCTTATGGTACATCACCAATTTCACATTTAAAGCGATCTACATCCCAACTGACATTATGTGAATCAAGATCTGGAAAGTAATCATCGACCCGCTTTTTGAGTTTGATAAGATGCCTTATAACTCTGTCCTTGATGTCGTCAAAAGTAATATTTTCACAATCTTCCAAAAACAAAGCCAACCTTGAAAAGGCAGGAATCTTGTTTTGTTCTGCTTTCTGTCTCCAATATACTCGTAAAAGCTTTGATCCAAACGCTATCGTCCACAACACGCTGGGTGCGTTTATCTATAGAAGTGTTTAGTGATGACGTCACGCTGCCATGATGGACTCTTTAAACAATTTCCGTAGCAGCCGTTGTTACGGATGGTTATATGCGGGAAGAAAAATTTCTGTCATTACAAGGAACGCGTTTTTATACAATTTCATTTATGTCTATTGAGTCCTCATTACCCCCCAAGAATTTCATTTTTACCCCACTTGGGGTAATTTACCCCGGTTCGCCGACCACTGGTCTAAAACATAGCATATGAAGCAATACCCACTCTACAGTGGGTACTGGAGGCTATTTTCCGGTGGGTAAAGCGGCCGGGGCGTAAAGCTAACCACTCCCTTCTAGCGCCGAGTTAAAGAACAGTGGCGCTATATAACTCCTACACATCCTACAATTCTTAACTCAGTGGACTTGACAAAATTCACTGCGCTTTCTGTTGAGAGCCGACAGGTCTGAACGGCACCTACGAAAATACACCGCAGCGCATTATCTCGGTACAGCCCCCGTCATAAAGACACTCACCCACTCACTCATGGCGCTGAGCCCTTCTTGCGAAGCCGCCAGTTGTGCACCTACTCAAGAACTTCCCAACATTTTACGGAACCCGAACGTTCATTACCGTGTTCACAAGAGCCCCATATCAATCCAATCCAAACCATCCCATCCTATCTCTCTAAGACCCATTTTAATGTTGTCCACCCACCTATGTCTTGGTCTTCAGAATGGTCTCCTTCCTTCCGGCTTTCCCACAAATATCTATATGCATTCCTCTTCTCCCCATTCGTGCTATATGCCCTGCCGACCTCATCCTCCTTGACTTCATCATTCTAATTACACTTGGAGAAGAGTACAAGTTATGAAGCTCCTCATCATGCAGACTTCAATCCTCTTCCAGAAAGAAATCTCGGTTTCGTAAATGTTATTCCCCAAGAGACCGTCCAGCAATAATTTCTTATCGTTACTTTATACAGGCTGCGACCGGGCTTGGACCCACTGACCCACTTAGCAGAGAATGAGCAGTAATATCCTGCATTCTTCTCAGCTCTGCTTCTGCCCCACAAAGCTACGGTTTCCAGACAATGACTGTCAAGTAATGTAGACAATCCGACAATGAGCAGTTGTGCTAATCCTACAAACAAACGAAAACGTCTTGACGTCAGCATCCCCCTAATAAAGGAGGAGCTTTGCGTGAAATGAAGCGCTGAACGGGGAGAACACCGCTATACCATATACAGTAGTTTATCCGCTTTGCGGCTTATCCATGGGCCTTTTCAGGAGCGTAAAAGAGGTAAAATTGTCACTGTGCTTAACTAATTAAGCACTACGCCATGAAGACGTATGGGGGAGTGTATGTATAGATACATGTCTTCTTGGCCTCGGCAGTAGCTGGAGGTGAGTGCGGCTTCACGCCTAAGTCGCTTTATCCCCGGTACCCATTGGATACGAGGCTGGGCGGGCTCCACAGCTGGTCTGGACGACATGAAGAAGTGAAAGTTCACAATTCTTTCAGAGCGACTGTTAAGTTCGTTCAGCGTTTCAGTTTTACGTATGAAAGAACGGGAGACCCCCGTAATTTCGTACTAGATACATTTCCGAAGAACTATTCAACTGCTTCAGTCCCCATTTTGATTGGACTTTGCATGGGCACCTTCGACGTGTTCTGTGTCCAGAGCATGATCTGCTAAATACAGAGTGTCCGGATGAAAGGTATCGAAAATAAAATCATTATATCTCAGAAAGAATTTATTATACACATTTATGGGTTACACCATTACAAAGGGAAACTACCAAAGTTTATTCTGAGTATATAATTTTCTCAATAAATTTCAATGTGGGCTTCCTTGGTGGCACAACAAATATCCAGGCTTGAAGCATGTTTGGTGTTACCGTAGCCACAGCGTCCCTTGTGCGGGCTTCCAGGTGTTGCAGGTCGTTGCTCTTAACCCGGTAGACAATGTTCTTCACATAACCCCACAAGAAGAAATCCAATGGGGTTAAATCTGGCGACCTAGGAGGCCAAGCGATTGGTCCACTTCTGCCGATCTATATCCCAGCCTCTGTCCATGTGATTCCTAACATGGTGGCAGAAATGTGTCTGCGCATGCGCGCAAGCCGGGCATGAAAAAACTTAGTGTCTTCCTTTCCGATGACATAAACCAGATAAGTGTATGACAATTACTTTCTGAGATATAAATTATTTTATTTTGGATACCTGTCATCCGGACATTCGATATTTATCGGAGTGAAATATATTTCGGACAAATTTATACACAGAAACACATCGTAACAAATGCCTGGGATATAAATCCACTAGAACACGCTACATTCGTTTCGATACATAGTACACCCGCTCTCTCATCCCGTCGAACCGGATATTCTGTTACCGGAAATGAAGTATGATCTTCGTTACGTCAGCAGAAACACCTCGCCCTATACTCGTATTGAGGCTCAAGCCGCGGACACAAGCTTGCCTTGAGCGGTTTCAGCCTTAGAGACAAGAGAACATGGATATCAGCTGCGTCGGCCCTTACATCGATTTTCAGAGCCGGTTAATCACATTAAGACAGCTCCCGTCCTAGGAGGAAGCAGGGGGTTGGAGGGCAGGGGGAAGGAACTTCTAGAATCGAGGGCGTCACTTACACGAGTACGAGGTGACAGGTCACTCCAGTCACGTGAATTTCTGTCACACGAATACAGTGACGAATTTCACATAACATAACACGGTGGTCTAGTGTTCTGCAGATGCTCGGTTCGAACTCCGGTTAGGGCACCGATTATTCTAATTATTTTGTTGGTTTTCCCCATTGCCCCTAGGTAAATTCTGGGATAGTACCTCGATTAGGTCAAAACCGCTTCCTTCCAAATCCTTTACAATTCATAATCTATCATAAGGCTACCATTTAATGCCATACAGCTCGACTGTTAGGGGTTTCGTAACATATCCCATGATGAGAGACAAGGACAAGATGCCGGTAAAGGCAGAGACCTGCTTTACCACTGACCCAGTGCTCTCTAGGAACGTAACATTTCGTAAGAGAGACAACTGCCTATACTTAAATAGGCCGACGCCTCGGTTTGAAACCGAGAAAAATATGTAAATTACATAGGATTTGAGGTTCTCACAGCTGTGCTTATGAAGAGTACTATCTTCTGGGATATACAACGCCGTGTAGGCCGTTGAAAGTCAACCGACGTTTCGTAGGAAATGTTTTCCACCCGATTTCAAGTCTTTTTTTCCTTGGGTTATTCTTCGACCCTGAAGACTGAGGTGACGTCTCCTTATATAGGCTAGCTCGTATTCATGGAAATTCCGTTGTCATGAAAGCGTGCTTATTGAAACGTCCGCTACTAAGCAGCCGAAGTTCTATTGTTGACTGCATTGGGAATGTGTTTACATAGCAACAGGGTTTTCCTGGCTCCACAGCTTTGAGCACATGTCACCTTAAGCTCCAGGGGTGTGCCCCGGCACTCAAATAGGACCGCGGCGTCACCCTCGTTTGACTACAGATCTGGTAGTAACCCATGCAATGGGCCGCCCCATAGCTCAAGCGGTTAGTCGCTGGCTTCCCACGGCGGCGGCCCGGGGTCGATCCCGGGTGTGGTCAAGTGGGATTTGTGGTGGACAAAGTGGCGCTGGGGCAGGTTTTCTCCGAATACTTCGGTTTCCCCTGCCAATCTTCATTCCACCAATTGCTCCACAATCACCCTCACCTATCATCTGGGGCTGGTACAATAGGCCAGAAGTGGCCGCAGTACAAGGGACTTAGTCCCACCCCACTAGAAATACAAAAAACATGCAATAAGATGGACAGGTTTCTCTAGTAGCACTCCCACAATGCAATGCCGTCCGCCTACTTTTCGTGTAAAGAAAAAGAGACGCAATATCACAAAGAACTTCATCATGGACTGGGAAACTGTGATAACCNCAGTACAAGGGACTTAGTCCCACCCCACTAGCAATAAAAAAAGCATGCAATAAGATGGACAGGTTTCTCTCGGCTTTGGCTGTATAATCCCTGTTCAAAATTTCAAGAGGAAAACTCCAGCAAAGAGGACCGTCATGCCTGATTCTGAAGTGAGTTCAACGACAGAACAATCAAGAGTTCAAGAGAAACCAACGGATCAAGTTTCGCTTTTGTTTCGTCAGATGACGTTCAAATGCAGAGAGTGAAACTGTTTCATTTACCTCCATAACAAAAGCGAGCTCCACCTAAAAGTCACAGGCGTATTGCCAGCCAGGTATTGACATGTTATCGGAAATACGAGTATAAATTTATCCTTCCCCCTCTCCTACTCTCTTCCGCCTGTTTCATTATACGACTCTTCATACGTATGCATGGGAATTATAAAAGCCATCGTTTATATTACGCAATTGGAAAATGTGAAATCCTAATTTGAAACTAAACAAACGAACGGATGTGCTACCAATAGTCGATACCGTATCGCTAAATAATTATAGGTGCAATAAACTGAACTACACCATTGGACCGGCATTCTAACGACGACTTTCAAACAAACAGCCGGTCATTTTACCGGTTGAGACATGGAGGCTTCCACACAAACTCGTCAAATAAGGTAAAGTCCTTAAGCACCATCCACGAAGACGTATGGTGGAGTGAAAGTATACTCACTCATGGAGCTGAGCCCTTCTTGAGAAGCTGCCAATTGTGCAGTTACTCAAGAATTCCAAACATTTTATGGATCCCGAAGGTTCATTACCTTGTTCACAAGAGCCCTCAATTGGTCCCTATCCTGAGCCAAATCAATCCAATTCATACCATCCTACCCTATAGCTCCAAGATCCATTTTAATATTGTCCACCCACCTGCGTCTTGGTTTTCTCAGTCGTCTCTTTCCTACTGGCTTTCCCACCATTTTCTATATGCATTCTTCTTCGCCCCCATTCGTGCTACATGCCCTGCCAACCTCATCCTCCTAGATTTGATCATTCTAATTATACTTGGCGAAGAGTACAAGTTATGAAGCTCCTCATTATGCAGTTTCCTCCAACCTCCTGTCACTTCATCCCTCTTCTGCCCAAATATTCTCCTCAGCGCCCTGATCTCAAACGTATGGCTTCACAGATATGGGAGGTGAGCTCTCAGCGTCACGCCACTTTCTGCTTTACCCCCGGGGAATGAGGCTGGGTGGGCCTCAGAGCATATGTGAACGCTATGAGATCCCTGTCGGGAACAGAACCCCGATTCCTGATCCTTCATGCCATAGGCTGACCGCTATACACACCGAGCAGTCACCATTTTACATATTACAATGCCCGTTGAAAATTCAACGGAAAAAAGCGTGAGAAGAAGACGGAGGAGTGATGAAAAAGAGAAGGGAGAAGGAGGAATAAAAGGAGAAAAGGAGGAATGAAAGGAGAGTAGGAGGAAGATAACTTGGAGTAATGAAAATAAAGATGACCAATGGAAAGAAATGACAGAATAAGCAGAAGAAAATGGGGAGACGGGGCAGATGAAGCGTTAAAGAAGGAAGAAAACGTCGATGAAACGAAGAAAAAATATGTGGAATAGGAGAAGAGATAGCATGAGATGAAAAGGAAGGACAAAAAAAAAGAAAGATAAATTAATTAAGCACCACGCCAGCAAGACATGGAGCAGTGGAAGTATGGCTCCACGCAATCCTAACTTCGGCGTTAGATGGCGAATGGGACAGAGTGCAATGATTATTAATGAGGACGAAGAGACGACTTCTCCCTGACGCCCTGCGTCTAGAATGGTTAAGACGCGGAGTGATGCTACTGTACAACTTTGTATGGGACGAGGGCAGCGGAGTAAGAACTCTTGTCCACAGAGAGACAGAGGCTACTGGAACGAGCCGTGACATCGTTTTGTTCCCTGAAGTGCAGACAGTTGCGTCTATAACAGCTCGCCCATAGCCATGAGCGCCATTACAATGAAATCGGTACGTTATAAAGCTTACAGCTGTTACAGTCTGAAGTCAGACGTAACGGCTACAGACTACGAGAGTCGCCACAACACGAACGGAATGCGTAGGCTTCTAGGATGTAGCACACACTAAGGCGGCCCGTACACTTACGAGTCTGGCTCGGCGAGGAACCGGGCTCGGATTAATTTCACCACACACGGACGAGTTTGGCTCATTGGAACCCTAGCCGAGTCGGACTAGCGAGCCAGACTCATACGTGTATGGGCCCCCTAAGATGAAAGCATGCAACTGTAGTAGGAAACCGCCGCACCTTGCCTCACCGTGGCAATAAACGTAAATACAACACAGGGATCTGTCTCTTTGTGGGTTACTTGCGAAAATATATAATGCTGATTGGTGGGAAGGAAAGGCCGTGACTTAAACAGGTATTTGGGCCGTGCCATAGCTCAAGCAGTTAGTTGCTGGCTTCCCACCGCGGCGGCCCGGGTTCGATCCCGGGTCTGGTCGAGTGGTGGACAAAGTGGCGCTGGGGCAGGTTTCCTCAGAGTACTTCGGTTTCCCCTGCCAATCTTCATTCCACCAATTGCTCCACAATCACCCTCACCTATCATCTGGGGCTGGTACAATAGGCCAGAAGTGGCCGCAGTACAAGGGACTTGGTCCCACTCCACTAGCATTAGATAGATAGATAGATTCTCAGTTTTACAAACGAGATCAGAAATATTACGCCACTCAATAACTTACCCACTCTCACAAGACCTGTTTACTAACTACTCGTAACACGCGTTTGTCAACATTTTGATGTTTAGTCTGATCAGCAACCCACACGCGATGCGTCAGGAACCCTGGCACAGTACGAGTATATGGCACTGCACTGTCGCTAAAGCATGGCGACACTGCTATACAACACCGACATAAATAATCCCGTTATGGTTCATTTGGACGTAAGGTTTTAAAGTACTTCGTGAAATTGGATTAAGGGATATACATGATGACAGAGACTGGTATAATATGAACGAGATATTTCCACCCATACATCGCATCGAGACATGTACATACATATAAATACACATAACTGTATAGAAAGACCCATACGTCATGAAATTCCGTGTAAATGCAGGGGCACTAGACCACTCTATTCGGAATAATCATACGGCAGGCCTTCATTATAACACGTCTCGTTATATCGCGGCGATGATTATATCCTCAAACATCATTACATATATTTCATGACGTAAATATTTCTATGAAATATTTTAATTACAGTACAAGGTACTTCATTCCTTGCTGTAGTGTGTAGACAAAGAGATTCAGGTCCCTAGTCCCTTTGTGAATGTTTCTGCGCTCTCTAACCATGGGATTAATTTGTTCAGACAGCAAAATTTAATGAGCACCTCCCTTTTACCCGCCCCATCACTGTCTGAAATGTACCTCCGATCTTCACGTGCTAATTTTAGTCACTGCATAAACACCCAGGATACATATCAGTTTCACTTATATAGCAGATAATGACGTTATCCTGCGGAGAACTCCTTTATATAGTGGCTGTACATTGTTTTGAGGGGGTACGCGGTAGCGTAGTTGGTTGAGGCACTATGCTACAAGTTTCTACAGGTTGCGCGATCGAATCCCGATGAGGTGGATTTTTTAAATTAACCTAATCCTTCCAGCCGCACCATGGTCCTGGGGTCGACTCATCCTCTAAAAGAAATGAGTACCTCACAGGAAACACATTACGTCTCCGCTACAAAGCCCAACGGGTTAATGCTGTTTAGGGAAACTGTCGCTGTTTATTGTGAGAACCATACGGAACACACAGATACACTCTGTGGGCAGAAAACTCAGTCCGTGCCTCACAGGAAACACATTACGTCTCCGCTACAAAGCCCAACCGGTTAATGCTGTTTAGGGAAACAGTCGCTGTTTATTGTGAGAACCATACGGAACACACAGATACACTCTGTGGGCAGAAAACTCAGTCCGTGCCTCACAGGAAACACATTACGTCTCCGCTACAAAGCCCAACCGGTTAATGCTGTTTAGGGAAAGAGTCGCTGTTTACTGTGAGAACCATACGGAACACACAGATACACTCTGTGGGCAGAATGCAGAGTTTTAGTATGTTAGAGAAAGTGGTGCATATAGTAACCACTCGGCTTTAAAGCGAAAAGACGTAACACACTGTCGGAGAAGTGAATTAGCAAGGATGTGAAGGAATTGACTGCGAAACGGACTGTGTAAACCACGAAAACTCGTCATTATAGTCAGTGGCCCGGCCGAAATTCGATCTGTATCCCTACAGAATAGTAATGAGAACCGGTGCCGGTTCAGCCAACTAATTAGATCAACTGAGTACTCGTCTGTATATGGAGTAAATAGACTGGTAATTGACGCCTACTTTTATAATGCAACACATATGTTTGTTTCTACTCCCCATACACATTCACGACTTCCTTCGTATACAATGACAGCTTAACACGTCACACAAACGTACAGAAAGCGAACAGCTGTAATTGTGTACATGTTGTGAAGCGCCACAGCTACTTACTGCGGCTCTCTTAATCCGTCGCTTGGTTGGATTCCCCCACCCCCCAGCTCTGGTTCCCAATGACGTATAAAGCGGAAGCGACGCTGGGTCATGCTAGAATCCCACTGACACACGCGAGAGGCACTGGAACACATCCAGAAACTAAAATGTCATGAAGCTAACCTCCATTTCACTCCCATTATCTGACTACACCCATGTTACTTTAGTGTGGGCTCTTATACTTTTCCTGGGGTGGGGTGAGACTGACGAGTTCACTTGGTACGCCGACCACTGATGGGCTTACTGTATCAGCCCCGGATGATAGATGAGTATGGGGCAGTCTCTGTAATAAGAATTGACAAGGGAACTATAAATTCTTGGAGAAAATGCATCCAAGTACCAATTTGTTCACCACAAATCCTACATGACCTAAGGTCGAACCCGGGGCGATGCGGTGGGAAGCCGGTGAATAATCACCTGAGCTAAGGCAAGGCCAATTCTGTCAGTTAATTACAACACTGTCTTATGTAGAGTATGCAAGGTCACGTTACAGGATGATGAATCGTGAATAATCATTTGTAAAATCCCATCTCAGCCGGTCACGGTAGCCGAGCGGTCTAAGGCATGCACTGTCTTCGCTCGCTCGAAAGCAGAGATCGTGGGTTCGAATCCCACTCAGGGCATGGATGTTTGTGTGCGTTTTTCTGTGTTTGTCTACAGGTAGAGGCCTTGCGACGAGCTCATCACTCGCCCAAGGAGTCCTACCGTATGTGTAAGTTCTAGAAAAACCGAAGTGAACGGAATTCATGGAGGTAGGCCTAGGCCCACTGGGGCTGTAGTGCCAAGGGAAAAAAAAAAGAAAAAAGTCCCATCTCAATTAGCAGCTAGCAATTATCTTGCTCAGACACTAATAAGCGACACAATGGGGGGTGCAGCGCCCAGAACTTTGTTTACGATTTTAAATTTACGCCTTCAAAAAAGAATGTTTTCACGGATCACCCTCTGAATTAGTGATTAATTATTTTCTGTTAATTATTGGTATAGTTCCTTCATTCTTCTTGCCTACTTTCCTAAATTGGGCTTTATCTACGTCGTGTGTCTGTGTGCCTGTGTGTCCCTCCTATCAACCTTTGAAAGCCTGAACCAGTCTTTATGAAACTTGGTATGTAGTATCATGGCACCTGAGCCCACCTCAAAGGCGTATTTCATAAACCTCTCCCATCAGTCTATGCGTACATATGTGTATTCCCTTATCATTACTAGGTAACGGCTCTATAAAAACTTCTCCGCAGCAAAGAACATATGTTACAATAAAAGAACTGTTGGACACGTCGTTTTCTGTGCGGTCAGTGTCGTATCAAAGAAGGTCTGTGGGTCTGTCTGTGTAGCCCTTTATTCATAAGAGACAAACCAATCTTCTCGTCGGAGAGGCTGTTACATAAGGACTATGACCTCAAGGGTTCAATTGAAAAAAAAAAACTATGGTCGTGGGTCTCAAGCGGCTTGACGCCAAGACGAAACGGTTGGCGGTAAACTGCCAGTCGCAAAGTACTTCTGATTCTGTGTTGCTAGGTAACAACTCTGTAAACATGTTTCCGTTGCAACAAATAGAAGCTACAACAGAATTGTACGCGTCGTTTTCTATGCGGTTCGTGTCTTATCAACTGAGTGTTTGTGGGTCTAGCTGTGTATTCCTTCATCGTTTCTAGGTAACTCGGTAAACATGTTCCCGCAGAAACGAAGAATTGTTGACGGCATTGTTTTCTATGCAGTCCGTGTAGTCTCAAAGGTAAGTACGCGATCAGTTCTTCCCATAAATTCTTGTTTATTTTCATTCTTCTCAAATATGAAGGGGGGGACTGATTCCTGGCCTCCCCCCTTCCTGGTTGGCGCCCGTGCGTCTAATCAACTGGCTGCAATTCGCTTCCATAGCCACCAGCCGGACCACTGGGTGATGAGTGCGCTGCGATCACAACAAATGACTGTTGCCTCCCGCTGGCCGGGCTTGCTCCACTTAATCCTTACTTAACAAATTCGATCCATCTTGGTCCGGGTTCCATTACGTCCGCATATTTATTCATACGTACTCTCCACAGTTTCCACTTTGAGTAGTTTAGATAGAGCTGTGTGGTGCAACGACTGACATTTTGGAATGTACTTCTTGTGATTTATTTTACATCGCCGTCAGCTTCTCGAATGATGAATGGTGAACTGGAAAGAATTTTGAAGGAAGCGGCCATGGCCTAACAGAATTACTGCGCCAATATTTGCCGGAAGGGAGTGAGAGGGGCGGATAATACTGTCACGTGTTTCAGTGACTAAGACGTGGGTTTGGATTGGTGAATCGGTTTATTGGATCTTCACTAGTTGTAACTACAATCAGTTTTTACACTCTCAAGATTACTGTTAACTACAGCACACGTAACGTCACACACTAAGTCTTCTGATTCTTCTTCTGGCCACACTGCTGTTCCCTTGGAACTTCGGAACTCAAGTCAATTCCAAAGTCAAAGTCACATTGCGACTGACGGTCAGTCAGTCAGTAAGTCTTGGTGTCGAGCCCCATTTGGGGCTCATGACCAGATATTAATTATTATCGTTTGACAGTTACGGTCTTGTTTCTGTGGGGCGCCTTCTCTGACGAGAGGACGGGTCTGTCTTTTGTATATGCTGCTGACCCTTGCCAGCGCAGTCTTACTCGGGTCCGAGTCCCTTGGGACTCGCGACCATATTTTACCGTCTCAGAATTGGAACTTCCCTTTTCGTCGCCTCCTACGACTCGCCAAGTCAATTCCAATTCCCGTATTCTCTCATATCCTTTCGCCACGGACCACGCACAGAAAACACAGCCCCTCTATTGTTGCGTAGCGCAGACAGTACAGAAAACAAATCACGTGATAATTAACTCGCCAGTCCATTGGGGCGCTGAATATTGCCTAGCAACGAACTATAAACATTCGTTCTATTGTTGCGTGACCTTAAGTGAGGTGCTTATCGCGCCGCTGCCTAGCTATATACGTTACAATATTAAAATGAATCTCAGAGAAATAGGATGAGGGATGTGGACTGGTATCATATGGCTCTTGACAGGGACCAGTTGCATGTTCTTGTCAACACAGAAATGAACGACAGGGTTCCGTAAATCACTGGTAACTTCTTGAGTGACTGACTAACTGTTGTCTTCTTAAGACTGACTCATCTCCACGGAGTCAGCTGCATGTATTTGGTTAATGAGATTGCCAGTAGACTACACAGTGTCGAATGGTTAGATGTTAGTGATTAATGAACTTAAAAGTATTTAGACATGACGCCTGAAAGCCGAAGTAGTCCATTGCCAGACAACGGCTCGCTAGCACGCATTTCCGCTGCAATGAATATTAACAATAACATTTCCATGACAACGGACTCCTCGAAGCAGTGCTTCCTCGTCGGATCGCCTGGAAAGTTACAAAAGGCAGTTCATTCGTGAATTCAATTCGTTCATTCAGGAGAATTCAGAAGGCAGTTCAACAGTTGAGTATTCAGATGTGAAGTGTTCACCAGATCAGATCCGTTACCAAGCAACGACTAGCAAGCAGACATTGAAGACTTTATTTTGTGTGCTATAGTTACAGCAATCTTCAGGGTGCTATAATTACACGTATTTGTAGGTAAGATCTGTGAGTGGACCGCCTCTGTGGTCTAGTGGTCACAGTTCCTGGCTACAGATCCAGAGGTCATAGGTTCGATTTCTGGCGCTACCAGATTTTCTGAGAACTAGTGGGTCTAAAACGGAGTCCACTCAGCCTCGTAAAGACAATCAAGGAGCTATTTCAAGGAATTAGCGGCTCCGGTCTAGAAACCCGAGATTAACGGCCGTGGGGCACGTGACACCCTCTATTCGCAAAAGTTTGCACTAACTTCGCTGACAAGCGGCGGTCGCTCGGTAGGTATAGTTCGCTTGCGGACTACAGTCCAGGGAGTTTGTTTTGTTTGTAACACCTGTTAGTGTCCAAAATACCCATTCACCAATCCAAACCCGTTTGTAGTCACTAATACACGTGACAGTATTTTGAAAGTAGGAGCTGGTATAATTTAAGGTACTCGCTAAAAATAAGTCTCTAGGGACTGAGAAAAACTATGAGAACCCTCGATCATGATAAGTCGAAGTCCCCGCCGAGATTCGAAGTGGGTAATTTCCGAATACAATTCAAACTCACCGCTTCAGTCAGCTTCCTCAGTAAAGTAAGCCCTGAAGCTTTAGCGAGGCGGCTAAATTTAATAAAATTTTCTTGGGCTATCAATTTTGGCAATTGCTTAAAAATTACCGACGTTTCAGGACCATCTCGGTCACCATGACGGAAACTACCTGAAACGTCGGTCTCCCTTAAGTGGCTGATACGGCTGACAGACCAAGGAGATTTTATTGGCCAGTAAAATTGTGTAACCTATACCTAGCCATCTCTGGGGTTGCGTCACCTCGTTATGTCAACTCGTTTACGTCATCATCACAAAGTTACTGGATTATATTTCTATTATGATATGTGTGCCAAAATCAATACACTGGAGGTCTCGTTGAACAGACTGGACTTCTCTTTCGTAAGGCTGTTTATTCAAAGTAAGACGCACTCTCATAGATACTGTGACATGCATATCCATTGCTAGGCAACGTGCCGGTAAACACACGCACGCGACAATAGAAGGAAGACTATTATTAGATAACGGAGCTGTAAACACGCTCTTTAACAACAGAAGACGGTGCTTTCCGTGAGGTCCGCCCCGACGCTATATAACGAGGATCTAACGCAGCTTGAATGAGACATGAGTTCTGGAGATGGTAGTCGAAGGTGATTGAGAAGAAATGGCAAGAAATGAATTAGACTGTGAAAAGACAGTGAGACTGTGATAAATCCGTTGTCAGGAAATGACTAGTGAAGACTGAGAATCCTAGTGCGTGTGTAACGGTGAACTGTGAAGTGTGCAGAATAGCGACAGCGCTGTACTGTCTGTAGACGCGAGGTGTGTGTGTGTGTGAATGAGCAGTCAATACATCGGAAACGCGTCTTATAAGCTACCCCTAAGCGTGACAAAGTTTTAGACAGACAACAGTTACGGATAGCTCAGTCTGTACAGCGAAGGGCTACTAGCTGGATGGCCAGAGTTAAATTCTAAGCAGGGGGCAAGAAATGTTCTCTATTCTACAGCGTCCAGACCATCTCTGGGGCTCATCCAACCTCATTTCCAATGGATATTGTGTTTCTTTCTCTCGTACGAAGTGGCCGGAACGTGAAGCTCACAATTTATATCCACCTACTGCTAATGTCAAGAATTGTGGAGTTATACTTCCAGTGTTTACTCGAGTACAGGGACAACTTTACCTTTCGTAGTCATTTATACACTGCCATATAGCAAATCTGGGATCTGAACACAGGCACCGCTGCGGACAAAGCACTAATCATTTGGTGGGACATAAACACATGACACAATTCTATTTCGTGGGATAAAACCGAAATAAAATCTCTTTGTTCGGAACGCAGATGCCCTGCCTTCATTACACAGCGTTGAAATGCAGCAAAATGAGCACGATGCTCCCATTGTGCTCACTGTTACCGCGTAAGTTTGGGCTTCAAATTCACCGGAAAATTCTCTACATTACCATTTCAATAAATGGAACGCATTATCCTAGTAAAATTTACTATCTGCGTAATGGATTTCTACGTTTTGTATCCAGTAAATACTACCAAGAAATTCGAAAATACCCAAGATTACCAACATACGAAACATTATTTACTTCTGAATACATGCATTCTTCTCCCTTACGAATAATCGCGCTTCTGGAGGGAGTTAATTAAACGACATTTCTTAATGATAATCGTCAGTTCTTATAAGCGGAATGTTACAATTGTGGGTTAAGTTCCAAGACGAACAAAAAAAAAAAAAGGCAACCCCAAAATACAAATCTCCAGTTTTACCTGAAATGAGGGATATAAACATCGGAAATACTTGTAAGACTTGCGGTTTTCACGGTGGTGACTATGAAGAAAGTAGACTTCTGGGATGTGGCGCCGTGTAGATATTGTGTTAACCGATGTTTCAGAAGAAAGTATCGCCTCCATCTTCAGGGAAGAAGAAAAAAGAAGAAAATCCGCGAGGGAGAAACCAGCGTGAGCAGGTGCAGGTGCGATACGTTCCTCCGAAACGTCGGTTAACACAATATTTATGCGGCGCCAAATCCCAGATGACTGCTTTCTTCATCGGAAATACTTGATTAATCTGTAATCACAGAGGATTCTATTACGCTATATTATTACGGAAGTAAATTGTTTAAAAGAATTATTTTAAAAAGAAGCAAAATCGTATACAAGATGTACATCAGAGAAGGGCGTAAGGGGAACGTTAAATCTGCCATCATGGAGGATACCATTTCGAAAAAAATACTTTGTGAACTCAGTAAGTAATAAAGAAATTTCTAAACTGTACATTTCGCTACCCAGTTACCTGAATTTTGGGCCACTCCATACAAAGACATTTTAACAGAAAGAAAAGCAGAAC
This sequence comes from Cryptotermes secundus, assembly GCF_002891405.2. NCBI lineage: Eukaryota > Metazoa > Arthropoda > Insecta > Blattodea > Kalotermitidae > Cryptotermes > Cryptotermes secundus. Next base: position 3,043,346 of record NW_019740656.1, on the reverse strand, counting down.
ATCCCACTAAGAAATAAAAGATATTATGATACATGAATGTCGCAGTGGCGGCAGCTATGAGAGAATTCACAAACTTCCGAAGAACAAAAACAAACATGGCGCCTGTCTAAACATAAGTTTTAGTTGGGAATACAAACTCTATAATGACTGCTGATTTGGAAACAAGGGGTGAAGTGGAAGGGGCACGGCTGTATGTATACCCTTTCGGTCCAGCAGTTTTGGAGAAGGGGAAGACTGAGGGGAGGGGAGTGTATCTTGATATCGGTCCAACTCTGTGCCCAGCAAAGTGCACCAATCCTGTTCTGACAAAGCTACTAATGTAACCTCGCCAGAAATCTTCCGTGGGACGTAAATTTCCACGGTCTACACTGCTGCAGTTTACCGTCTTCCAAAAACTTACTGGGGTTTTGGACTTCTTCCATCGTCCGGAATTCTAGTTAATAGGGGACACTCTAGGTAACAGAGGACACGACGTTTCGGTCACTGGATCTGTTTCCGTCTTCAGGTGAGAAAGGAAGACACCTATTCAGCAGGTGTCGTGGGTAGGTAGGTAGGTAGACGAAAACAGATCCAGTTTCCGAAACGTCGTGTCCTCTATCACCTAGAATTCCGGACGTTGGAAAAAGTCCAAAACGCCAATAATTCTGTGTATCATCCACCATCGTCAGAAGCCTTTAGAATCTACTTCCCAAAACTTGTCTCAGAGCTCTGCTTGTTGCCTGCTTCATGCCGGCTTCTTGACTGGCTTACTCTTCAGCGCTGAAGATGGAGGCGACATTTCATCCGAAACGTCTGTTGCCATTCACAGGACTATCCCAGAAGACATAACTCTCCATAACCATTACTGTGAGAACCTCAAATACTAAACATTCCCAGAAGTATGTCACATTCCTTGCTAACATGCATTATGTATTATGCATTATACAGTCTCTCTGTCGTCAACTGTCGTCACTTGCATAAAAGCTGCTTATTTTGAAGAGCTTCTTGATATAAAAGGACTATTTTGTGTTTATAAAGACTGCCGCGGCCGGTCACGGTAGCCGAGCGGTCTAAGGCATGTACTGTCTTCACTCGCTTGGAACCCGGGATCGTGGGTTCGAATCCCACTCAGGGCATGGATGTTTAGTTTGTGTGTGTCCGTTTTTCTGTGTTTGTGTACAGGTAGAGGCCTTGCGACGAGCTGATCACCCGCCCAAGGAGTAATACCAAATGTGTTAGATCTAGAAAAACCGAAGTGAACGGAGAAGTTCATGGAGGTAGGCCTAGGCCCACTGGGGCTGTAGTGCCAAAAAAAAAATGTCTCGTGGTCAGCACAATGAATCCGGTTTTCTAGACAGGAGCCGCTATTTCCTTGAAATGGCTCCTCAGTTATCCTCACGAGGCCGAGTGGACCCCGTTCCAGACCCACTACTTCTTAGAAAAAAATATGGAACGAACCCGGGACTTCTGGATCTGTAGCCAGGAACTCTGATCACTAGACCACAGAGGCGGTCTTATTATAAGCAAGAAAATTCATAACACTCCAAATGATTTCTGGGAAATAGAGATGAAATACAAGAAATTAACACATCACAAGGTGCGCCCCCCCCCCCCACACACACACACACACAGAGACATAATAAGCTGCTGGAACTTGAGGACAAACCCCTCTCACAACACTGCTCCTTTTGGTACCCACACTTGCTTACAAGGCATTAACTTCCCGCATGCAGTGACAGAGGATCAATCCCAGGGCATATCAGTGGAGATGAAAACATGTTTAACCGAATGAATTATATGAGATATTTGTTTCATACAAATGGAAGATTTCTGAGGAAAAATTAAGAGAAAAATCTCGCTGTGCTATGTAAACCAATATTCAGGGGTGGCCAAAACATGACAACCTCGCACCCTGACAGTGTTTCTATTTGTGGTTAGTTCAGACGTCTAGATATATATGTTACAAAATTATTTTGGACTCCTAAACCATGTAAAAACGTGCCGGGATAGCTCAAGTCGATATAGCGATATGCTTGAGGGCCGGGGTTCGTTGCCGGCAGGGGCAAGAGCTGTTTCCTCCACCGAGTCCAGACCGAATCTGGGTTATCCAGCCTCCTATCTAATGTTACCGGGGCTCTTCACTTGGGGGTAAAGCTGCAGGGGCGTGAAGCTTATCAGTCAGTTCCATCTAGTGCCGAGGTCAAGAATGGTCCACTTTCGCCTTCGTCCTTATGTCAGTGGTGCTTAAATAATTAAGCCCAGGAACAAAATTCTTACCATCAAACCAAGTCGGAAACTACGTCCTCAAATTGTTTAAGTCAGAATGTGTTTTGCTACTGATTTCATCTGTCAAGACACGGGCCTGTTAAGGGCGGAATCTGTTCTGTTTTGAAGTGTTCTCCCCTCATAAAGGGGGGGATGATAACATTCGTAAGCTGTAAAATAAACTAAATAACAATGAAAAATGCATTCTCCTACCTCAGATGTCAGACACAGTCTCCATTACAGAGATAAACCGGTTAACGCTGTTTAGGGAAATAACAGCTGTTTATTGTGAAAATCGTGGGATTAATATTCAAGAAGGGTGGTACATGTAATTACCATTGTTATTTATATGCTTAGACCTCTTACACCGATAATATATGCTGTGCGAGTGGAAAACGGACCATTATTTAACGATTTAGTTAAGCGTTAAAGCCATAAGGACGATAACAAGTAATTTACAAATGAACTTATGACCTTAAATGTCGACATTATCCTTCGGGTTACGCAAAAGAGCGAACAAAGGTGGAGAAGACGAGCGACATACTCTCTTGAAACTGAATACCCAGTCGCATTGACCGTAGTGTGACGTCACGGAGCCGCCGAGCGCAAGAAAGATGTAACAAAATTGATCGCTGGTTGGTTTCTGTGACGTCAGTTTGATGGAAACTCTAACAGACGTTAACTTGCAGGAATGGCGTCCGTAGCAGCGTCTGTTCCTCGCGGTGCACTCTAACCTGGAATGGGAACTGCGGTAGACGCCGTCAGCTTAGTTCCAGGGCGCTTCATTTTGAGGAAGCCAGTTCGCATGCCTCATGAGGCCCTAACTCTCTTCCCCAACAACGATAACATGTTAGGATAAATTACCGAGCCTGCTTTGTAACAATTTTCTGTTAATATGCGTTGGTTAGTCCCCTGGGTTTATCCACTAAACTGAAACCTCTATCTATTTCTGAAATGAACCGTCTACCTAATTCTGAAACGAAGCCCGTACGTACTTCTGAACTGGAGGGTCTACCTAATTCTGAACTGGAGCGTCTACTACTTCTGAACTGAGGTGTCTACCTACTCGTAGTTTAGGACTGGAGCGTCGAAACTAGTCCTGAACTGAAGCGTCTGTCTAGTTCTGAAATGAACCGCCCATCTACTTCTGAAATGAAACCCTCATCTAATTCTGAACTGGACCTTCGACCTTGATCTGAACTGCGGCGTCTATGCAATTCTGAAATGAAAACCTTATCTAGTTTCGAACTGAACTGGGGCGTCGACCTAATTCTGAACTGGAATGTATACCTAATCCTGAACTGGGGCGTTGACCTAATTCTGAACTGGGGCGTCGACCTAATTCTGAACTGAACCTTCGACACTGATCTGAACTGGGGCGTCTATGCAATTCTGAAATGAAAACCTTATCTAGTTTCGAACTGAACTGTCTACCTAATCCTGAACTGGAGCATCGACCAAATTCTGAACTGGGGCGTCGACCTAATTCTGAACTGGGGCGTCGACCTAATCCTGAACTGGAGTGTCGACCTAATCCTGAACTGGATCATCGACCAAGTTCTGAACTGGGGCGTCAACCTAATCCTGAACTGGATCGACCTAATTCTGAGCTGGGGCGTCGACCAAATTCTGAACTGGGGCGTCGACCTAATCCTGAACTGGATCATCGACCTAATTCTGAACTGGGGCGTCGACCTAATCCTGAACTGGATCATCGACCTAATTCTGAACTGGGGCGACTATTTACGCGTAGTCCTCTTTCTAACTTCATGGAATCGTCCAAAGATGAGGGAAACGGGTTCTTTTCGAACTGGTTCTCAAGAATCCTTCCTTAAACTCGCTGCATTTCCACGGAAGTATCCGTTCTACCCCCCCCCCTCACACACACACACACACACACACACACAGCTAGTACCATGGCCCTACAGAGCAGCTGGGAAGAGCCCGTGATCGGTAAACATAGGTCCGTCTGAAAATTTGTTACAAAATTACTTTATAAAATTCTGAATGATTTCTTACGGGATAGCGGAAATTTGCTGTCACTCACTCTATCATGGAGCTGAGCCCTTCTTGAAAGGCCTCTAACTGTGCAGCTACTCAAGAACTTCCCAGCATTTTATGGAACCCGAAGGTTCATTACTGTGTTCACAAGAGCCCTCCACTGGTCCCTATCCTGAGTCAGATCAACCCAATCCATACCATCCCATCCTATTTCTCTAAGATCCATTTTAATATTGGCCACCCATTTACGTCTTCGTCTTCCTAGTGGTCTCTTTCCTTCTGGCTTTCCCACCAATGTCCTATATGCATTCCTCTTCTCCCCCATTCGTGTTACATGCCCTGCCCATCATATCGTCCTTGACTTGATCATTCTTATTATACTTGCAGAAGAGTACAAGTTATGAAGCTCCTCATTATGCAGTACTCTCCAACCTCCTGTCACTTCACCCCTCTTCGGTCCAACTATTCTCCTCTGCACTATGTTCGGAAATTAACTTGTTCACCTAGCGATCTCCCTGCCTACCTACCTACTTACCACTCGGCGCTACAGCCCTGGGTGAGCCTTGGCCTCCTCTACAACCAGTCTCCACTCATTTTCTCTATCCATACTTTCACCTTCATCTTCTGCAGGCCGTTCTCAACACCGTCTGGCCATTCATCCTAGGTCCTCCTTTTGTTCTTTGGAATTTTCTCTTTGGCATTGCATTCTCTTCCATTCTTTCGACATGTCCCAACCGTCTTATTCTCTGTGACTTGATGAATCTTACTGTATCTTCTCCTTTCAGTGATGTCTTTATCTCTTCATTGTTCTGTTCACCTGCTGGATGAGAGTTCTGATGGTCATATAACATCTGTCCTACTGTTCTGCTACTCTGCAGAGTTCTGAGGTGTCACTAAGTGCAGTCCATCAGAAATGTAACATTCCCGTCCTCTCTACACGAAACTAATATTGTTACAGCTCTATCCGGAAGCTGCTTATTTCCCATACGCCATTAAACAATACTCATATACAGGATTAATATCCAGTACACGTGACAGTCCTGTTAACGTCATGAATATTCAACTGTTCTCCAATGAAATTAACTTCTCTCAGTGTTATGTAACCTCCGGAAAGTTATAATGCTCGCGGATTGGATTAACTCGAGACAGTGTTGAATGATATACAAAGCACGTTTATGTTTAACTTCCACGGGTACGTCGAAAACGTTATTAGACGGTTCTAACGTCTAAAACAAATAGTCTCTGAAAATACAAAACAAATGAGTTTATTGAAAAGTTCTATCTATCATTTTAACAATAATTAATGAGCCGAGGTAGCGCAGTCAGTAGAGCGACTGGCTACGGGATGGAAAACCGAGGGGTAGGACTTCGAGTCTCGGTGGGGTCAAGAATTTTCTCTTCTCCAAATCGTCCAGATCGGCTCTGGGGCCCACCAAGCCTCCTATCCAATGGGTACCGGGGGTAAAGAGGCAGAGGCGTGAAGCTGATCACTCACCTCCAGCTAGTGCCGAGGTCAAAAAAATGTGGATCTATACATCCACTCCCCCACACTCCTTCATAGTGTAGTGGTTAATTAGTTAAGCACAGGGATAACTTTACCTTTTTATGTTATTTGCTTACGTTGGATTTGAAGTTCTCACAGTAATGACCATAAAGATCTGGAATGTGTTATGCAGTTCGGGCCATCTTCAGGATGTAATAGTAAGACAGACAAGGAACTTGCAAGAAGCAATCAGCAAGCAGACTACAACTGCTTGGCCCCCATTGCTTGCTTGACTTATCCTTCAACCCTAGGCACAAAAGATCATTGTGGCCCACCCCTCATACATACATCCCTCAGCCCTGAAGACGCAGTATATTTCTCCGAAACGTCAGAAAATTTCTGCCAGACTACATGGTGCCATATCCCCGGAAGATGTACTTTTCATGCAAAAGCTCCTTTAGAGTTGAATTACAAAATAACATGAAAATTTACTTTAAAAAAACATCGCTAAATTCGCGATTTTCACTGTTACTGGATTCCAGCCTAGCAGACGGCCCACAGTTCCGCGTGACACCATCACTGCAAAATTAATTTCGCTCCCAAATTAGCCACTAATAAGAAACGTATACCAGGGGGTCGTGAACCTGGAAGTTAACGCAGACAAAACATCATTAAGCTTCTTTGACGAAAACGAAATACGCGTGGAATCTTTGAGGAAATGTCATCAGAGGTCACACTCGGTCATCTGAACTTTCGAGAGACAGGCGTCAGTACCTCTGCACTCCGAGATGGGATAAATACGCAAGGAACACGGTAAAATTGTCTGCTAGAAGACAGGGGGCAAGATGTTGCATTCGGGGAACATGAGAAAGAATTCAGTGTCATGATGAAGAGAAGCGGCCGCCTCTGTGGTACAGTAGTCAGAGCTCCTGGCTACAGATCCAGAGGTCACGGATTCGATTCCCAGCGCTACCAGATTTTCTGAGAAGTAGTGGGTCTCGAACGTGGTCCACTCAACCTCCTGAGGATAACTGAGAAGCTATTTCAAGGAAATAGCGGCTAGGGTCTAGAAAACCGAAATTAACGGCCGTGGAGATTCGATATGCTGACGCGACACCCTCTATCCGCAAAAGTTGGAACTAACTTCACCGGCAAGCTACGGTCGCTCGATTGGTATGGTTCGCTTGCGGACTACAGACCACGGAGTAGTTTGTTGATGAAGAGAATCACAAATTATTTGAGCAAATAAACAATATCACACACCAGTTACGTAATATCTTCAGCCTTGAATGGAAGGATGATAGATGAATGATGAACTGGAAAAGATTTGGTAGGAAGCGGTCATGGCGTAATGGAGACACTATTTCCTGAATCTGTGTTGAGGTACTGAAGAAAATCAAGGAAAATACGAGTCCGGACCGCCGATGTCCCAACCGTGACTCAACCGAGCTTTGCCGCCATACTACTTGTATTTAGTTTGGTCAAGTTACGTTGCACGTGAGCTCTGAAATTTTCGCCACGGAGACTACAATGCTGACTGTCCTCTGGGACATCATGACTTGATGTTCGGTTGGTTTTTGTCGATGTTTCGGAGGACATTTTTGCCCCGATCTTCAGAGTGTTCTTTCTTCCTACATCTGCACCATTTTTTCATACTCGGTTTATTTTTCTAGCCTGCAAGTCATGAAACGCTTTGCTGCAAAATGCTGGTGAAAATCTACCACAGCACGTAGAGTTACATCACAGAAAAAACAGTAATGTTTAATTACGTTCTAGCCATCGGGTACCTACCTTCAGCATCAGTTTCTGAAGAATAGGAGGCTTTGATTGATAAATGAAGGACAGTTTGCTCAACTAATTTGAAAGTTTCAAGCACAATATGAAAGGAGAACAGAAATGCAAATGGCGGATAACGGTTTCCGCTCCAGAGAAAACAACTCCTTAACTTCCGCGAGAGATTATTACATCTCAACTTAAGGTACAGAATGCGGAGATACTGTCTACACGTCTGTCCGTCCGCATATTTCGTCTCGAAGTGAACGCTGCTCCACTGCACTTGAGAATGTGTCTATATTAAGTTTTCATAGGGGAATTTGATTTTTGTGCTCACAGCTCTGATTTAACCCTTACGGACCTGGCCTCGCCAAGATTTCTTCCGGGACGGGCGTAGAAAATGTCATTATAAACTTGTGCTTGAGACCGTTATGTTTTCCATCCTGCCGTGCATCATTAAGGGGGCTAAATGTGGCCGACAACACAATACAATAAAATACAATGCCTTATTAAACTTATTATTATTATTATTA